>NC_072424.2:25355000-25655000 GCF_028878055.3 Symphalangus syndactylus | reverse complement strand
AGCACAGGCACACCCTGTGGGGGAGGGGGGCAAGCACACCCCACAACATCTCAGAGTGGGGCATGATGGCAGCAGTCCCCATCCTGTGCTAGCAGCCCAGGGCACATTCAGTGCGGGACTCTGCAGGGGTGAGCCTCTAGCCCCCCCCAGATCCAGTACCTCGCGTGTCCTGCTACAAAATTTGTAGTGCCCCTGGGGGCTGCCCATCTGCTGTGGGTTGGGGCAGGGGCCTGTGGGAGGATGCCTGGCTCAACCTCCTGCCCTAGGCCTGGGGCACAACGTGGGCCCAGCAGCTCACAGGAAAGGGAGCCAGAAGATGGGTTCGAGGGTTTATGTGTTCCCCAAGTTACCAGGGTGCCTGTGGGGGTCTACACTCCCCCGGGAGAACCCTCATGTCTAGAGAGCACCCCATGTGGTCATCTCCATGCCTGAGAGGACCCTCTCTTCCTTCTTTCTACCTTCCGGAGTCCAGCTTGTCTCTTCCAGCCGGGTCAAGGTATCCTCCTGAGAGAACCGTGAAACACAGTGTGCCGCTTTGGTAATTCCACATGCATGTTCAATATTCGGATATTTCCTTTTAAAACTGGCATTGCACAATATAAAGAGGAATGGTAAAAGTCATGCTAATAATTTAAAATTTTGACTTTACTTAGAATGGCATTAACTAGCAAATTTAAAACACCATGACAAGTTGAAAGTGAGACTGGGGAAGAAAGAAAAAAGCATGTTTTCTTACTATTTGAACAAGGGGCCCCACATTTTCATTTTGTAGTGGGTCCTGAAAATTATGTAGCCAGCCCTGCCTGGTGAGCCACCTACCCTCTTGGGCATTTAGTTCTCTATCAGTGAACTAGATCATTAACACTGCGCCTGCCCCTCCTGCTCACGGGCACATTAGGAACATGCGCTTGGATAAAATCCAAGACAGAGATTTAGAAACCAGTGTGTGGTGCCAGCTCTCAGCCTTGGAACCACAAGCCCATTTTTCTTAAAAAGGGATCTGGACTGGCATCCAAAGAGATTTCAGTCCCCTCATGTAGGTTTAACCACCATGGGCAAGGCAATCTCTCTCCCAGGTATTCCTCTCCCTAGGTGCTCTGCTCTAGAAATGAAGTCTAAAAGCAGCCCCATCAATACAGAACAGAGTTAGACGCACTCAGAGAGTTTTAATCTGGAATCCCAGCAAGCTGTGAAATGGAAAGACTAGTCGGCCAGAGAGCTGAGGTCTCACGGTGTGCAAAGACCAGTCCTCAATATCTGCACCCATCCATTTGAGTTTCAGGTGAAGCCTAGGATTTGGGAGCTCAGTACAAAAGTGCTAGCACGAAGGAGGGTGGGTGCCAACTAGGTTTGGATTTAGAGACATCTTCCTCTTGGGAAAGGAAAAAATCCTGATCCCACTTAGGTTTCCAAGAAGAAGGCATCCGCATTTCAGAACTGTTTTCTAAGCCACCCTCATGGAGGTTTCACCTGCAGCCTTCAATCTGCTTTGTCTGGTGTTTGAGGATGCAACTGCCCAAAAATGGGTCTAAAATAGCATCCCGTCACGTTCTGTAAAAAGTAATACTGCTTTAAGGTAACACTTATGGAATGAAGGAATGAATGAATGAGTCAATTTGGATCAAGTTGCCTCAAATAGAGTCTAAATATAAGATTTTATACTCAATAGTGTCATTTCAGGATCAGGAAAAATTAGGTGACTCACATTTGGTTTCTACAGCTTTTCCCCAATACCATGTTAAAGTTTTGGCTTTTTATCTTATTTCGCTTATTTCATTTTGAGTCATGTCTTCTGGCTCCAGCTCAGCTTCCTAGAGGTAATTCATTAGGCCCGAGAGCTGCTTCAGAGTGGGATTAGAACCCGTGTAGTACATAGTCACATCAAACTGAGATCGGCTAATTAATCGCTCTTCTCCGTGTAACTGAGCGATCGCGCTCCTTCTCTGAGGAATTGCAATTTCATGGTTCCTAATGATGGTGCTATCACATTATGTGGATCACTTAGGCTGTGGGTGTCAGGAGCGGTACTTGGAGCCTCTCTCGGTGGGGATGGGAGAAGTCACTCCTAAAACCAGGGAGATGGAGGAAAGCAGTTAGAATGTCTGTTACTAATTTTTGCTAACGTGCTGCTGTTTCCTACATCTCATTCAGGCATTAGTTTCAAGTTCCATTTTCCCCCGGCACCGCGTGGCACCTTCCCCAGAACCCTCACATTTTTTTTCTAATATTCACAGGGTTATTGTTTGTAAAAAATCTATTTATTTGCTGTATTCCACCAAGTAATTTATTTTCATGAGATTTCTTGGAAATGTGGCTCTACATATCGTTAATACAAGTAATACATTTTGATTGTTGTTTCCTGGAATAACTTGTATTATTTGATGAGTTAAATAAAATGCCTAATTCCGAAGTCGGCTATTCCCATCTTTTCCATTTGAATTCTTTCTCTTACTTCCATTTCCTTTCTAAATGAAGGTTAGTTCAAAATCTTCAGTTCAGTGCTCTGCTACAGTTTTTGGACTGTGAATTAGGCGCTGCCATTTTTTTAAATGATGAAACTTGGAAAGATAATATTCAAGGTTGTTTTTGAACGCAGGTTTTTATTTTTCTTTAATTTCCCAGAAATATGGTATTACAGAGCAATCACAGACTTGGATCTGAGCTCTCATTCTCTCACTGGTGAGCCTGGATAGCCTACTGATATCCTCACTGAGCCTCAGTTTCCTCTACTGTAAAGCAGAGAAAATAGCACTCCACCCAAGGACTGATATGAAGATTCAATTAGGTAGCCGTGGAAAACACCCCCAGGCATGTGACAAACCATCACACTCATCATGACTAAATGTGTTGCTCGGTAACATGGCAGACAAATATTGCTTGGGGGGTTGTTGGTGTTTTGGGTTTTTTGTGTATGTACAGATTCCTCATGATTCTGGGCTTCAGATACCTAAAGAATGCCTTAATTTCATACTGTAGCTCCAGTGGCACAGTCAGTTAGCGCACAGTATGTGGAAGAACACCTTAATGGTAGAAAGATATTTATTTCTTCATTATTTAAAAAATTCATTTTAAAATTTTTTTAAAATTATTATTATAGTTTTTTTTGAGATGGAGTCTCGCTCTGTTGCGCAGGCTGGAGTGCAGTGGCACGATCTCAGCTCACTGCAAGCCCCGCCTCCTGGGTTCACGCCATTCTCCTGCCTTAGCCTCCCGAGTAGCTGGGACTACAGGCGCCCGCCACCATGCCCAGCTAATTTTTTGTATTTTTGGTAGAGACGGGGTTTCACCATTTTAGCCAGGACAGTCTCAATCTCCTGACCTCATGGTCCACCCGCCTCGGCCTCCCAAAGTGCTGGGATTACAGGCATGAGCCACCACACCCGGCCTAAAATTATTTTTTAACAATAAATAGAGCTGGGCATGGTGTCTCATGCCTGTAATCCCAGCACTTTGGGAAGCTGAGGTGGGAGGATTGCTTGAGCCCAGGAGTTCAAGACCAGCCTAAGCAACATGGTGAGACCCGGATCTCAAAAAAAAAAAAAAAAAAAAACCGCCCACACACACAACAATTAATATTAGACATGGCACCAGGATCATGAAGGCAACATTTGAACCACAAAACTGAGTCTTTCCCTTCCCCAGAGCTCAAGCGTACTAAGGGACACCCAGCAGTTCTCTGGCAATTAACTGCTATAGGAGCTCAGTCACAGAGAGACCTGGAAAGATAAGGCAGGCAGTCTTGGTCGGTTATGCTGATTTGAGCCTACCTAATGTCCAGCATACAGCATCCTGAAGGAAATTTGAGGACACATTTGAAACATTGATTTTTAAAAATCTATTGATTGGGCCGGGCGCCGTGGCTTACGCCTGTAATCCCAGCACTTTGGGAGGCCGAGGCGGGTGGATCACAAGGTCAGGAGATCGAGACCATCCTGGCTAACACCGTGAAACCCCGTCTCTACTAAAAATACAAAAAATTAGCCGAGCGTGGTGGCAGGTGCCTGTAGTCCCCGCTACTCGGGAGGCTGAGGCAGAAGAATGGCATGAACCCGGGAGGTGGAGCTTGCAGTGAGCCGAGACCGCGCCACCACACCCACACTCCAGCCTGGGTGACAGAGCGAGACTCCATCTCAAAAAAAAAAAAAAAAAAAAATCTATTGATTGGCTGGGCACGGTGGCTCACGCCTATAATCCCAGCCATTTGGGAGGCTAAGGCAGGTGGATTGCTTGAGATTAGGAGTTTGAGACCAGCCTAGCCAACATGGTGAAATCCCGTGTCTACTAAAAATACAAAAAGAATTAGCAGGTCATGGTGGCAGGCACCTGTAGTCCTGGCTACTCAGGAGGCTGAGGCAGGAGAACCGCTTGAACCCGGAAGGCAGAGGTTGCAGTGAGCTGAGATTGTGCCACTGCACTCCAGCCTGGGCAACAGAGCAAGACTGCATTTCAAAAAAATAAAAATAAAAATAAATAATAAATAATCTATTGATTGAGAAAATGGAGACTATGAAAAATGCTGTGATGAGATGCTTTTAAATGAACTCATAACAACATCTGTGGGAATGTGAAAAGTGAGGCATCTAGAATGTAGTTCTTTATTCAGTCTGTGCACAATGCTTGACTCCAAATGGAATCCTGGACCCCTGGATCACTGAGTGGTTCTTAAATAATCCACTGCTGAGGGGCAATTAAAGGGGAAGTAGAGAAGAAATAACTCACCTGTGCTCTCCCAGGAACACGGGTAGAATCCTAGTCCATTCTCCTCCACCCCGGTCAAGCTGCCATCTCTCACCTGCCATAGCCTCCAAGCTGTTCTCCCCACTTCTACTAGGTAGGTTGTCCAAGCTCACAATAGCCAGGGTGAGGATTTGAAAATGAAAATCGGATCATAGAGCCTTCTGGTTCAAAACCTCTGACTTGGCGTAGCCTTTCGCATCAGAATTCCTTCCCATGGCCCGTCCAGCCTTGCATGACCTGACGCCTACCCCTGGCCAGGCATTTTATCTCTCCCCGCCTCCTGTCTCCACTCCACTTCCCTCGCTCCTTTCTCCCTCCAACACTCCAAGCTCTTTCTCCCCTCAGAGCCTCTGCCTGGAATGTTCTTCTCCCCTTCCCTCTTCTTGGCTAGCTCTTGCTACCCGCCCTATCTCAGGTTACATACACCATCACAGAAGCCTTCCCTGAACCTTCCTCCAATCTCAAGAAGGTCCACCTGATTCTTCCTCATCCTACCTTTATTCTTATCATAATACATACTCAAGTATTTATTCCTGTGTTTATTCTTTCGTGCCCATCATCCACATTATGCGGATCACTTAGGCTGTGAGTGTCAGGAGCAGTACTCAGCCTGTACCAGGGACCGGGAGAAATCACTCCTAAAACCGAGGAGATGGAGAAAACAGTTGGAATGTCTGTTACTAATTTTCATTAACATGCTGCTGTTTCCTCCATCTCAGGCATTAGCTTCAAGTTCCACATTTTCCACATATTTTATATATATATATATATATATATATTTTTTTTTTTTTTTTTTTTTTCTTGTAGACAGGGTCTCACTCAGTCACCCAAGCTGGAGTGCAGTGGCATGATCATGGCTCACAGCAGCTTCGATCCCCCAGGCTCAGGTGATCCTCCCACCTCAACCTCCCGAGAAGCTGGGACCACCAGCATGTGCCACCGTGCCCGGCTAATTTTTGTATTTTTTGTAGAGACATTTTTTTTTCTAATATGCACTCCCCAGCTAGTCTGCATGCTCTGTGAAGGCTGGTACAAGGCCTATTTTATTTCTCCATTGTTTGGTGCCAGAAGAGAGAGTGGCACATAGTGAGTTCTCAGTAGATTATTGTTGAATGAATGAATGAATGGGAGAGAACTTCCATTATTTCAGACAACCTGCTCAGCCAAAACTTCACCACCAGCAAGTTCTCTGTTAATTATCATTTGTCCCCATCCAAAAGCCTGAACAATGTGCATGGTGTGGGAGAGAAGACACATGGGATCCACTTTCCTCCTGGACAAGAGGTGGGGCTGGGAAGAGGCGCTGGGCCGCCGGCCATACCTGAGCTAATATTCCTGGCACATCAGGTGCTTCTCAAGTGTTTGTGGGCAGACTGCTGCCTTGGATGAAATGGTATTCGCCAGGCGTGTCCTTTTACTGTCCAATTTGGTCACCAAGATTCTCCCCCATTTTAAGAGGGAGCTGAGCAGCTTCACAAGGCTAGTCTTGTTTGGATGCATAGCACAATGAATTTGTACCTGCCGAGCCTCCAGCGCTGATATTTCAAAACCTACAGTACACTAAACGTAAAACTTTTGTTCAAATTTCAAGGATTTTGATAGCCCAAGTGAATAGACACTGCCTATTGATTTTTCCCTTACAATGACTCTTGGATAACCTATTTTCTCATTTATTTTTAAAGACAGCTCATGAGATTTCATAGCAATTCTGCCCAACCTCCTAATATCAAAATCCCTCCTTGACCCTGAAAATTGTAATTCTGCTATAGATCACAGCTGCTGAATATTACCTTTTACTAAGCTGGTTAAATAAAATATGTCCAAATCACTAGATCCCACAAGCCATGGGCTGCAAGTCTAATGATCCAGAGGCTGAGGTTTCGGCCGCTGTACACTCAACAGCCCCACACTCTTGCCGGCCGACACCAGAGTGTGGGAATCGAGAATATTGGCTTGGGTTTGGAATTTAAGGAGGAGGAGAGAAAAAGGATAGCTCGGCTGGTCTTCAATGATTTTCTTGTAAAACTTTTACAAGGGAGACTTAGGCTGTTTGATGTGTTCTAGACAATCAAATGCCCGCCGAGTCTGCAGCAGAGAGTGGCTGGTTTTCTCCCTAGTGGAGGAGGGGGTGTATTTGATGTAGGGCAAGTTCAAAACCCCCAAAGCCTTGCACGCTGGTAGGTCAGATTACACTCACAAGCTGGGGAAAAATACAACACGTAAAATCTGAAAAAGACCTCTGACCCTGAAAGCCTCATTCTGCCCAGGCCAAGGCTGTTAGTGGGCTCTTAGTTAGGCTGGAGAGGGCCCGGGTATCATTTATCCCATGGAGGCTTCTGCCCTGCCTGCACCCCATTGGGCCTCTATGCATTCCTGCTCTCACCCGCACTTCATCCATTTTAGCCAAAGGGGCCCTGCCCACCAAGCTGCCCAGCAGCGCATCCACATCAGACTTACTTTTTCTCTTTCTTAGAAGAATGAAGGGTGGCACTGACCCAAGTTGGTTCCAGGGGAGTTGTGAATATTTCAAAGCTGAGGCTTAGATCAAAAGTCATAACCTCTGGCTTTCAGACTGTCCTCTTCCCTTACCTGGGTGGCCCCTGCATCCAATATGGAAATGTTTCCTGGAGAATCTCACTCATTATAGGTGAGCAGAGCCTGAAATGACTCTCACTCAGCAGAAATGTGGCCTCTCTCAGCAGTGGCCACAGGAGCCCATTTGAAATGCAAGAGGCTCCTCTGTGGGCCTGTGGAGCTCTGTAGCTCAGCTCCGTCCCAGCCCTGGCCCTACAGTAATTCTGCTAGACCTGGTGCCTCCCCTTGCAGGGTGGGCAGTGGGGCTTTGGCAGGTGATGGGTCCATGGAATAGATGCAGTGGTCTGCTGATATCAGCACCAGGTGAGTCTGAGTGAGCAGGAAACTGTCCATGAAAAACAAATTAATCAATAGCAGAGTCCTCCCCCAGCCCTGGTCAAGACCTGTCAGTGGATCAGAAGAGTTCACACGTTACCGTGCTTTAAGCACATCTTATGCCAGGGAGAACAGGCATGTGGCAAAAGGTCCTCTCCTTCCCCTCCCCATGCTCCTGACAGACATTGCTAATCAATCCTGGCTCTTTCGTCTTCAGAATCCTCTTCCTCTCAGCATCTCCTGCAGCCTCTACTCATTGGAAAGAGTGGAGTTAGGGCATGCAATCTATTCTAACCCCTAGCCTCCCATGTCCCACATCCCACCTTACTTGCATACCTCTTCCCCTACCTAGAGCATCCTCATACCCCTCTCCAGTACCCTGCCTACTCCTTCAAGGTTCCACCCAGTCCCTGTTTTCCTGACCATCATTCTCTTCCCCGCCTTGCCAGCCACTAAGGAACCAAGCAGAGGAGTGAATCGGAGACTAGGGATGTGAAGACTCCTAAGTTCTGGCCCTGGTTTTGCCTCTGAATTAGCTGGATAACCCTGGACAAGTCACTTTGCTTCTTTATACCCTCACTTCCCCATCTGTAGATTAATGATAAAGACTCTATGATCTCTACAGTGAATCTTAACTCCTCCATCTTATGATGCAAATTCCTTTGCAGCTATCCCATTCTTTGAGCCATTTAATATGGCCCTTAGTCATTTCTTTCTCCACCCATGTGAGCTCTTGGAGGGCAGGAATCATGTCTGGGGCTGACGCTGTATTTCTCCTTGGGGTATCAAAGTGCTGGGAAGCAGAGTACTCAGGGCCTACTGGTGCCATGTTCAATCCCTGTGACATTGATCTTCAGCTCCCAAAGAAGGAGTATCCTTAGAAAAATGCGGTAACTTCAAATTAAGCATGGTTCAAAGGGACTGACTCCATCTTCTATCCCTCCAAGGGGCTTCTGAGCCACTTCGGAGCTCAGGACTGTGAGCCAATGAGAGAAAGAGAGGTGGCGGAGGCTCAGGACCACAAGCCAGACTGCTGCTTGCTCTCTGGCTGGGTGAGCCTAAGCAGGTTAATCAACCTCCCTGAACCTCGTTCCCTTCCCTGCAAGTTGGTCATGGTAACATTGCCAAGTTAGGGAGGTGGCATGAGGATCAGATGAGGGAATACATGTGACACATGCAGCTCAGAACTTGGACAGCAGTGAGTGCTCAGTGAATGGAAGCCCATCACAGCCCTCACCAAGGCCACCAGCCTCGACCAGGCCACACCCCCGCCCCAGTGTCTGGTCTGTTCATGAGACATTACCCATGGGAGCTTGTTCTCTTAGTTCAAGTGAGCTGATGCCTGCTCTGTGCCAGCCACTAGTCTAGGAATACAGGTGGGAATAAGCAATTCTTGTCTAGAAAGAGGAGTTGAGAACATCAAGAGCACAAACCAGATGAGGCCAAACAAGGAGGTCTCAATTCTGACAGTCAGATGGGATGATTCCCAAAGAGACACCATCCCTAACCCCCTACCAACCTGTGATTTGTTCCATGCAAAGAACCCTCTCGTGGTACAGCAGACCCTCCACCCAGTGGACAGTGCCACCTGCCCTGGGGAGAATGCAAGCCACCAGGCAATAAATTTCAGCTCTTGTTACCACCTCTCCATTCTCCTCCATCGCTCCCTCTTGATCTCCCCTCTCTGCTGACAACAAGATATGGCTGGCATTTAGTTGAGGATTTAAAATCAGGAAAGCTTCTCCCTCCCTTCAGGCTGGAAGCTCGCTCCCCTGGCTCTCTGAGGCCTCTTGAAGCCAGGCGTTTGCTGAGTGCCAGGAGACCAGCTCCTGAAACCGGAAGGGGCCTGCATTGTTGGACTAAAATAGCAAATGTGCAACATGAGTCTCTTCAGGGGCCTTCAGCGGGCTGGCAGCTTCCGGTGGGTGTTCTACACAGGCCACAGGGAAGCAAACTGGAGTGGCCCTCCCTGCCACTTGAGAGAGCCCTTCTATGTACATAGACTTTTCTGTCCCTTAGCTAGATTAGTTTATCCAACTGAAAATGGACTTTGGCTGTGCCTAGCAAAAAAGAAAAAAAAATGGCATGTCTGAGTCAAATAAAGCATGCTTAGACCCAGGGCCCGTGCGCTTCCCAACTGACATAAATCTCATCTGGGGCTTGCTGCCCTGGATCTCCCAGGACAAAAGAGACCTCCCAAAGCCAAAAGGAGCCCTCTCACATGGATGGCAGCCACACCCCGACCCATGAGGCCAGAACACTGAGCTCCAGAATGTCGCTTCTCTTCCCCAGTGGCAGTCAATTGATTACTTGTCAGTTTCCAAAATGGTCTCATCTCCAGAAGAAACAATGCACGAAAAAGCAGTTCTGAAAAGAGAATTAAGAGCTTGTTAGACACGGGCCTCAGGTCAGGGTAGGTGGCCTATCTGGGGGGCCTTCCAGGAGGCATGCTGCGATTGTTTTAAGCCAGCCCTCTCCCCTGCAGTTCTTGCTTAATGAAGCTGCTGTACAAGCCCCTTGGAGGGCCCACATACTGCAAAGTAGTACTAAGTGTCCCGTTACTGTAAACGGCCTTTTATTTTTAAACTAATGCTATATTTGGAAAGCAGTAATCCTGGGGAAATGATACTGGGACTAATGGGGAACATATTACCTTTCATGTGTTTTTTTCATGTTTAAGGTTTCTTTGTTATTATCTGAGTAGCAAGGCTCTGCACACACTCTTGGGCAAAAAATCAAAATAAGCCTTAAAGCAATAATATTTTAATAAGCATCAAATGTCTTCAATGAGATAAAAGTATTATATGGTGTTTTGATATTGGGCTTTAGTTAAAACCTCATTAAAAAAAGAAAATTTCTCAGATGTATTGGGGTGGGGGGGGCAGTAATGTATTTTTAAATTCAGGTGGAGAAAAAGTTCCAGTTCAGGTCAATTATGCTAATTAAATGCCACAAATGACTGAAATTGCCCGCAAATGGACATTATTATTTGTTGCTTTCACTGTTTCCCATTGATCAAAAACAGCAGCCAATGACATTTGAGCCTGCAAAGGCCAAAGCTCCAGTCTGAATAAACATCTGCCGCCTGGACACCAGTCACAGCCTTCGGGGTGGGAGAACTAAGCTCTTGTCCGGCTTGCGTCCAGCCCTGTCCTCTTCCCGGGTGAGGTTTCCAGCAGCCGAGGCGGCAGTCACCTCCCTGAAGCTCAGATTAGTTTCGCCAATGAATGCTTGGTCCTGTTCCCAGCCCCAACTGGGAAGTGCTGGGGGGTGCAAGTTATAAAATGAAACTAAGTCTTTGACTTCTTCACCCATGGCCAGAGACCCAGCTAGAATCATGAGCTCTTTAGAACTGAAAGGAAGAAACTTGAAGATCATTTGGTTATATAAAATGAGGAAACTGAGGCTCAGAGAGGGGAAGTGACCTGCCCGAGGGCACACAGCAAGCTACTTGCAGAGCCAAGAATAGAACAGCAGTTTCCTGATTCTCAGTCTGTGCCCCGTCACGTGCTCTCCTCTCCAATATTACAATATAAAAGAGAACTTCAACTTTCCCTCCACTACCTCATAGCAAATTTCCCTCCGTTTTCTCTTGTAACTGCATGTCAAATCTTAGTTGGGGGCTTCAGCACAAACTAACCTGACTCCAAGATTGGAATCAGGCCACGTGTAGTAGCACTCGAATCTGTCTTCTCCTCTGGTTGACCTAAAAGGGGAGTCTAATTTCAGTTACAAAATGAAATGCAGTTGACTGTGGATGGATGGGACATTGGAGCATGATGCGGCAGGGAGGGGGTATGGAATCCGTGGTTTCAGGCCCATCTGTGAATTCCGTGATCCTGACTTTATCTCCTGAGCTAAAGTAGAAACCATACTCAAGCTGCTACCAGTCGTTTCTACCTGAAGGTAAATAAACTATCTCGGAAGAATGCAGTGGCTTCAAGTTAAGCATTGTTCAAAGTAATTGAGTCCATCTTCTATCCCTCCAAGGAGCTTCAGAGCCACTTCGGAGCTCAGGACTGTGAGCCAGTACTGCAGGAGAAGGAGTCAAAGGAGATCAAAATCCTGGGAGGGGGCTGGAGGTGGTGGCCCACGCCTGTAATCCCAGCACTTTGGGAGACTGAGGCAGGCGGATCATGAGGTCAGGAATTCGAGACCGCCTGGCCAACGTGGTGAAACCTGTCTCTACTGGCTGGGCGCGGTGGCTCACGCTTGTAATCCCAGCACTTTGGGAGGCCGAGGCGGGCGGATCACGAGGTCAGGAGATCGAGACCACGGTGAAACCCCGTCTCTACTAAAAATACAAAAAAATTAGCCGGGCGTGGTGGCGGGCGCCTGTAGTCCCAGCTACTCAGAGAGGCTGAGGCAGGAGAATAGCGTGAACCCGGGAGGCGGAGGTTGCAGTGAGCCGAGATTGCGCCACTGCACTCCAGCCTGGGCAACAGAGCGAGACTCTGTCTCAAAAAAAGAAACCCGTCTCTACTGAAAATACAAAAATTAGCTGTGTGTGGTGGTGCACTCAGGAGGCTGAGGCAGGAGAATTGTTTGAACCTGGGAGGTGGAGGTTGCAGGGAGCCAAGATTGTGCCACTGCACTTCAGCCTGGGTGACAGTGTGAGACAACGTCTCAAAAAAAAAATCCTGGGAGGGGGAGGGGATAGAAGACTGTAGGATGGGTGGTTAAGGGTGTCACAATGACCCACCGATGTGGATCCTGAAGGCCATGCCCCCTGCTGTTCCTCAGCCTGCTTGATTTCTAGGCGTAGTTGCGTGGGAACCCTCCCCCACAGCTTAATCAGAGCTGCAGCTGACATGAAGACAGCCCCGCCCTCCTGAGGGCTTCAGGAATCCTTGGTTCTGCTCCAGGCTCTATCCCAGACATGTGACTCTGAGCAATTCCCTGGCCCTCTGGGCCTCAATTTGCTGATCTGCAAGATGGGAGGGCTTGGTCTGGAAGGTTTTAGGTTGAATGGCTCCCCAGGAACAGTTCCTGGGTCTTGGGAACATAGAGCAGGCAGCCAAGTCCCTAGAGACATACAGGTAATTCCTAGCCACAGGTAATCCCGAAGTCCTATTTGGGCTTTATAGGGAGAGTTTGGGGATGTCTTTGAAGTGCCAGGGTCAGATCAACTATCTGAATTTGGTTTGCCTCACAGTCAGGAAATGAAACCACTTTTGGGTAACAGTAGAAAAGGGGAGGGAGGGAGTACCCAACTCAATCCAGGCCTCGGCCAAGGGTTCGACCTGCATCATCTGATTAATCCTTAAAAGGGCCCTCTTACGAGGCAGCAACCTTCATGTTCTCCATTTTTGGATGGGAAAACTAAGGCCAGGACGCTGAAGTCATGCCACTATTCAAGACCGAGGCCAGCGCGAAGGCCCAGGCACACAGCTCCATGTCCTGTCCTGGTACTGAGTGCTTCTTCCTCTGCCCATGTGGCCTGGGAGGAAAAGACCCCAAGAGGGCTGGGGCCAAGCCCACAAGGCAGGTGCTCCCCCCTGCTCTGTGTATTCTGCTCCCAAGACAGCCCCCGGTGGGTGGGGCCAATCCGCAGGGAGGGCCTGGGACAGGCCTCGGGTCCTCCTGGGGTCAGAGCCAGAGACTATTGCAGGTGACTGCTAGGGGGTCCCAGGGACCTGGGAGCAGAGAGCCTTCTGCACAGACTGGCCAAACACCAGTACACGTGCCTGTCGGGAAGCAAATCTGAGTTATTGAAAAGTAAAAAGTGCTTATGAGCTGCACATTATGTCATATATGGTATAGATTACAACTGGGAATGATCCTGTATCAGATTTTTTCCCCTAGACTAATTTGTATTTCATGTGTCCAGTATTTTGTTGAAAGCATCAGGACACCCCCTCTTCTTAGTAACATAGGGCAGGAAGGGAGTAGGCAGGATGGGAAGGAACTCAGAGACCCTTCACTGTCCTTGCCTGTGGGTACCAGGTGACTTGAAGGGCAAGAACAGGGGCACAGAAGACGCTGGAGAGGCAGGGGGGTGGCAGAGAAGGAGCAGGCCTCGGTCACCGGGCAGCTCACTGCGCTTCCAGGCATCTGGCGCCGTGGAAGTGCACTGCTCTAAAGGTTGTGAGATCTGGGTGAAATCCCGATCCTGCATCTCCCCAGCTGGGGGCTTCAGACAAGTTCCTTAACCTCCCTGAGCCTCACTTGGTCACCAGCGATGCGGATGATGGTGACACTGACTTTGGAGGGTTACCATCAGCATTCGACCAGATCCAGCCAGTTCCGCAGCCTGCAGAGTTTGCAGCTGATGCAAGAACCCCACTTTCTCCCCTGAGGGCTGCTGGCTGGGTCAGCTCGCAGCTCAGCCCAAGGAGGGGGCCACGGGCAGTCACTGAGGCTGGTTCTGCTGGTTACCCCTCCCTTGCTCACTGGTCAGGGATGGAGCTGGAGCCTTGTCTCAAGAGCAGGAAGAGCAGACACTGGGGAAGGAGTTGAAACTCACTCGTTCATCCATTTCCTGAGCCCTGGCAGGGCCAGGCCGTTCGCTCCTCTGGGGCTCACAGTCTGGCAGGGGAGGCTGACAACCCACAAACAATCATGAGCCCTTGTCATTGCCCATTGTGAGAAGCACTGGGACAGTGATGGGGGTGGGGTCCTGGCCTGCAGGGGCAGCTGCTGAGCTGGATGAGGTGACGCCTGAGCTAAGTCCTGAAAAATGCTGAGGAACCTGGTGGGGAGTTCCAGGCAGAGGGAAAGGCCAGGACGAATGGCTGGAGGCAGGAAGGAGGCTACTTGGGGGAGCAGCCCGGGAAGGTCTGAGTGATGCCATCTGAGCTTTTTAAGGACCACTGGCTGGTTGGGAGGGTTGGGGGGAGCATAGATGAAAGGGGGGACAAACATGGAATCAGAGAGACAAGGGTGGGCTCTTGGGGTTGATCCCAAGTGCTCCCCGCTGCCCCAAAGGGCGATTCTGAGATAGGGGCACTGCTGCTGGTGGGCAGCCCGGAAGTCTTTCCTTCTCACTGCACCCCTACTCCTACCTGCACTCTAGTCTCCCTCCCCCATCATGATTTGCCAGACCTAGCACCCTAAGGCAAAGCAGGGCCACTTCCCTCTCAGGAGGGAGGAACGCCTACTATCCTGCTGTCAATGGGACCATCTCGATGGGGTGGGGGTGGCAGGGGATAGAGGATGAGTGGTGATAGGCAGCTTGGTGTAGATCAGAATGGCCTCAACTCCACATACCCCATACAGCTGAGGGGCTTCAGGCACATTCCTGGACTTCTTTGGGCCTCCGTTTCCTCATCTGTAAGTTGGACTGCTGTGAGGATAAAGAGCTGAGAGACTGGATACACAAATGGAGGAGGGCCAGGCTGTATATAAAAACAGGACTCTGCCCCACAGTCTGCAGCAACCTGGCCAGGAAACCAACCCCTTAGCTACATAGACAGCCCAGGAAGCCAGCTGGAATGACAGGAAGCCAGGCTGCTATCTCTGGTGAAATCCAGAAACTAAAAAATAACCCCTGCTACAATCTGCCCTAAATGGCCAGGACTTGATTAACAGCTGACGGCTTCCCTAATTTTTGTCTCCATTTCCTACTTAGGACCAACCAGAGAAAGCCAAATATGCACCCCAACCAGTTAGATAGGGTGCCCCCTTCTAGTTATCCCACCCACGACTCCCCCAACCCAACAGCCTCCACTCAGGGCACACCGAAGGCTTCCCACTCCTCTGCCTGTCTCTGAGTCTCTGCCAAAACACAAGTGATGGTGGCTAGGCTAACTCCTTTGCTACAGCAAACTCAGAACAAATAGCCTTCGCTTGTTCTCATTGGTTGGTCTCATTTATTTCCACAGTGCCAAGGCATGAAAAGCTCCTACCGCTTCCCTAGCACTTAACAGGTGCTTAGTGAGGTTCTGTCCCTACCCATTGAGACCCCCTGGGCAGCTGCCCCACTGCCTGCTTGCCCAAGAGCATCTAAACCCTAAGCTGTGAGGTAGGCACAGGTGCCCTAAGAATTGGCTAGTTCCCAGAACAACTGGACCCCTGAGGGGAAACTGAGCCTAATAAAATTCTGTATTTCCTTATGTATGATATTGAGGGGGTGGGATTACAGAGAGGCTATATTTTTGGGAAGGAGGCCACTAGTATAATGGGAAGAGAGTGGGTTTTGCCTGGGTTCAAATCCCAACCCCGTGCTAGCTCTGTGGCCTTGGGTGACAGTTGTCTTAGTTGTTAAGTGGCGAAGATTAAATGAGCTAATTGGAGTTAGATGCTTAGCACGACACCTGGCATCTAGGACATGTGCCCTCAACAGAAACTAGCAGCCAGAAGTGGTGGTGATAATGTGTGGCCATCTCAGCCAGCACCAAAGTGAGCGGCCAAAGGTTCAGAAAACTGTTCAGGAGGACGCATGTAGGCACACCCCCCAGAACGAACCACTTTCTGGAGTCCTCAGTGCACTAGCTTCACCCCAGGGCTTTCTTAGGGGATACTAAAGACACTGCAGGACTCCTGGGATCTGCAACTGTGACCCTCTCCCCACCTAGGCCCCCACCTCAGTGGAAGCAAAGGTAGTTTCCCAAAGGGCTAACAGGGTAAGTGACATTCTATCACAAGACGTGGGTCCCAAAACCGTTAGTGTGTCATCCCATGTAAGAAGGCTAGATGAGGGTGTTCTGGAAAACAACCGAATTGCTGTTCATCCATACTTAGTCTTTATATTTTAATAGGAGGCAAAGCCCTGAGTCCAGAGAAACTCTATTAATGTAGGCTTTCAGGCGGTTTGGATACAAAGAAATAACCCTTGATTGAGAGAAGAGGGGCATTGGGAGCCACACCACCAAGATGGTGCAAGGGGCATTGGTCATGCAGCTGGCCAACATCAAAGCCCACTAGAGGACCCTCTTGCTGCCAGGGACCAGGGAAAGTGGGCGTCTGAATCTGGAGCTGTCATCACAAAATAGAAAGGTGGTGAAGAATTCATTCCAGCCCTGCCCATGGCAGTCACAGCCACTTTCAGAGGAGCAGCACCAGATGGGGGGTGCGGCACTCCGTGGTGGGGGCAGTGGGAGCTCAGGCACCAGGGTTTGGCAGCATCCCCAGTGGCATCCGCTGAGCAGGGGGTAGTTTCCAGGAACAGGTCTTCTGCCCTCTTGATAATTATATCGCTCCTCAATAGTCTTCCAATAAATCCTGTCTCTGCTAAATCAGTGGCTTGCCACTAGGAATCTGCTCTGATGCAGCCCATAAGCGCAAGGCCGGTGGAGGCAAGAGAATGATTACAAAAAGCAAGCAACATAGTTGATTTTAATTTCGTGACATGGTTTCCAACAAT
This sequence comes from Symphalangus syndactylus, assembly GCF_028878055.3. NCBI lineage: Eukaryota > Metazoa > Chordata > Mammalia > Primates > Hylobatidae > Symphalangus > Symphalangus syndactylus. Next base: position 25,638,049 of record NC_072424.2, on the reverse strand, counting down.
TGGATACAGAAACAAGGAGTTCTTTTTTTTTTTCCTTTTTTTTTTTTGAGACGGAGTCTCACTCTGTTGCCCAGGCTGGAGTGCAGTGGCGCGATCTTGGCTCACTGCAACCTCCGCCTCCTGGGTTCGCAGAAACAAGGAGTTCTTTCAAATGAGTTGCCTGTTACCAGACGGAAAAGTGATAGGGTTTCCATAGTAGGGTTAGGATTAGGGAAATGTGGTTTACATATTCTCATGCTTTCATGAGATCTGCCCCACCCTGCTTCCCCCTCCTGGGGAGGCTGAAGAACTCATCTCTGATCACTCACCTCGGCTTCCCATTACAGCCAGGTGTTTACTAGCTCACATCAAAGTAGCCAGCCTGCCATGGGACACATTTCAGCTTGGCTGTGCCTTGCTTACAAGATCACATGAATCTCCTTATTTGAGATCCTGAGGTCCAAGGATGAGAACTGGTCCAGGTCAGCAGGCCTGGCTTCCAGCCCCAGCTCTGGGACTAACTGGCATTACTCTCCTCTCTGGGCCTCAATTTTTCCCATCAATAAGATGAAAAGAACCAAGCTGTTTCTGTATAAAGATCCTCCGGCTCCAAATTCTATGATGCTATTATTCTGATTATTTGGCAGTCTCCCTGTCATTGCTTCCTTTTCTGCACTCCGTGTAGGTGGACCACAGACATAACGTAGAAAACAGGGGGAGCAAATGCAGCAAGCATCCACCTTTCATGTTTGGCAACATGAAGAATATCCATCTTGCAGCCAAGTTCTGTTCCCTGCCCTTAAGGTGTTAATGGAACTGTAGCTGTCAGGGGGGTTGGTCATGAAAACAGAAGACACTCTGGGTATTCCAAGTAGGAAAGGTTCCAATACAGGGAATTGGATACTTGCACAATCACTGGAAAGGCTGGGGAAACAAAGGTCAGGCCAGCAGCTGCCAGAGACTGGTGATTTACAGGAGCTCACCCGGAAGCTGCAAAGAACCCAGCAGTCTCAGTGGTGGCTGCAGCCACCAACCTCAGCAGCTGGAAGCACCAGAGCATGCAATTCTCAAGGCTTTGGGTTTTACCCGTGGGTCAAGCTGCAGCTGCCCCCAGAGAATGACAGTGATTCTCCTTCTTTGCCTCCCAATTCTCCCAGCAGTGCCTCTCATTGGCTGACTCTAATGTGGAGCTGTACAGGGAAAGGGATTCTGGGAAATGCAGTTCCACGTTTCTCCCCTGAGATGCAGACTGTAGAAGTGTGTGGCCATGATGCTAAAGACAACATTCAGCAAAGCCACAAACCGGGAAGAGCAGAGAGATTTTATGTGAAGGGCCAGCTCCTGGTTCATTGGTAATGGCTGACCAGAGCACTGTGTGGAAGATAATTTTGAGGCTGTATCTAGGATGAGCAGGAAAAGGTGGTACGACTGATTAGCAATGCCTGTCATGGGTGTGGAATTAATGTGAGGAATCGTATGCAACACACTTGCACTCCTGCTCTAAACTGATGATTGGAAAGTTCTCTAAAGTGACTGCTAACAGCATTTATTTCCTTTGTCCCTGAGTCAAACATATGCATTGTAACCATCTATGTGTGGAGTTAACACCCATAAACCTGGAGGTCAAGAGGAACCTCAGAATTAGAGCAGCTAATGAAAAACAGGGCAAGAACATTGAGGAAGCCGTGGGGGTCTCCAGCCTCCTGGAACTCTGCTCTTCACAGTCCACACAATCACGTTCCTCAAGGTATCATGTGGTCAGCTCTTTCATAACCACCCCCAATCTCCTGTCCTTATCTCATTTCACTTCTAAGCTTCCAGGCCCAGCTCCGCCAGGCCTACCACGTGATCTTGGAGAAAACTTCCCCCACCCCATCTCCAGTTAATTACTTCCCCTCTCTGTACCTCGATTTCCTCATGGGCATATTTAGGAGTTGGGTTAGATCCATGGTTTGCAGACTGTGTGCCCAGGAGCCCTGGGGTGTTCAGGAGGAGGAAGGTTAGAGGAATGCCAAGGCATAGGGCTTTGAGAGGCATTATTTTATCTGTTTTAGATATTGTGCTTTGGCTTAGGATGTCATTTGAAAAACAGAAAAGGGTCTGCTGCTATAAATAAAAATTAAAGGCTCAAGAACCTCTGGATAAACAAAAGGTCCCCCTGGAGTCCTTCCAGATGTACCATTCTCTGGTGCTGCTTGTTTTGTCTCCCTCTAAAACACCAGCTCTTCTTCTCTTTCCACTTCCTTTCCTCATTTCTTTTCCCATCCCCTGTCTTCCAAAGAAATGAGTTGCAAATCTCCATCTTAACTTCCAAACTTGAGTTGAGAACCAAACATGAAGCCTGGATTTTGTCATTATGAGAGGCTATGAGGTCATGGAAAGGAGAAGGGGACGATAAAGCCAAGATGGAGTCTTGCTCTGTCGCCCAGGCTGGAGTCAGTGGTTCAATCTCAGCTCACTGCAATCTCCACCTCCCGGGTTGAAGCGATTCTCCTGCCTCAGCCTCCCAAGTAGCTGGGATTACAGGTGCCCACGACCATGCCCAGCTAATTTTTGTATTTTTAGTAGAGATGAAGTTTCACCATATTGGTCTGGCTGGTCTCGAACTCCTGACCTCAGGCGATCCGCCCATCTCGGTCCCCCAAAGTGCTAGGATTACAGGCGTGAGCCACCGAGCCTGGCGTGTAATCCTTTTTTATAATTGAAAATCACATTGAACCATGGAAAATGTAGTTTGACAACCTGGAGTTCAGAGATATTCACCCTTTCCCGTCCTCTTACTGTGCAGTGCAAAATTTCGAGAAATGGGAACATGCTGCTTTGAGTTGTTGTTTTTAATGTCACTGCGATGACTGGACAGTTTTTATTATCGTTGGCAAGAAAAGGCAGGAGGAAGCATTCACATAGAGTTTTCTGCTCAAAATGTACTTTGGAGTTCCATCTTGGGGAATAGGAACCCTTCTGTTCCTCTTCCCGCTGCAGTTTCACCGAGGTCCCACTGATGTCAACTCCAGAGGACTCTGACCGTGTCAGCCGTAAAATATGTCCGTTCAGGAAGAGGACAAGCTCATTTTCATTATTCCCTGGCGGAGAGAAAGGGCAGAGTCGGTGAGAGGCCTGGCAGGGCGTATTTGAACAATGGTGGCCCGAGTCCACCATTCCACGCCTGCTCTGTGGGGTCCTCTGGCCGGGGTCTTGCCTGGACGAGGCAGGAACCCGCACCCAACGGCCTTTGTCTGCACAAGTTGAGGCAGGACGGCCAGGCAGACACAGAGCACACGCAGACCTCGCCTGCTGATTGGCTGAATCCTGGAGGCAGTGCATTCTCCCATTGGCTGTTACAGGTTGGCACAGGTGGCTGGAGAGGGCGGGGCTTGTGGTCCGCAAATCCACCTGTCTCACCTGTTCTCTGGTTCCCGAATTCCCCCACCAAGGAAGAGAGACTGCCTGGACTTCATTAATGCTTGGCTCTAGAGAAATGCTTTCAGAAGTAACTTGTGCAGCAGCAGCCCTCTCTCCAGGAGGAACAGTAACCCACGAACAGGAGAAGCGGTAGCTTCGTCTCTCCTGAGAGCTCCTTGGAGACAGAGTTCAGGGCATTGAGGGCTGAACTGGAGGAAAAGCCTCCGCGGGAGGAGGAGGAATGTCAGAGCTGTTTCACTCAGGAGCAGCCCCAGGTTCTCCCAAGCTGGAGCTGATGACCAAAAGAGAGAGGTAGGGAGCCGGACACGGTGGCTCATGCCTGTAATTTCAGCACTTTGGGAGGCCGAGGCGGGCAGATCATTTGAGGTCAGGAATTCGAGACCCGCCTGGCCAACATGGTGAAACCCCATCTCTGCTAAAAATACAAAAATTAGCCAGGCGCAGTGGCACGCACCTGTAATCCCAGCTACTCAGGAGGCTGAGGCAGGAGAATCACTTGAACCCGGGAGGCGGAGGTTGCAGTGAGCCAAGATCACACCACCACACTCCAGCCTGGGTGACAAAGTGAGGCTCTGTCTGAAAAGAAAAGAAGACAGAGGTGGGAATTTTGATGTCCTTTCTGGAGAAGAGAAGAGGGCTCGAGGCAGAGCCTGGCAGAATGGGAACTTGTGTCACAGATATGAGAGTTTAACCCCAAAATAAGCGAGTCATCTTCCATCCTGTTCACCATTTCTTTTGGGGGTCTTTCCCCAGGCACCAAGGCCTGAATCCTATTATCAGAACTTTCATGTTCTGTTGGATCTCCTCTTGAACTGCATTTCCCCTAAAAGGGCCATAGGAAGTCCCATCTTACAGAAATGGATACCTCATGGCCTTGGGAGTAGCTGATGTGTGCACAAGCTGGACAGGCAGGAGATTGGCACAAGCACACACTGTTGATGTTGGAACAGCACTGGCCAGCAAAACTTTCTGTGATGATGTTCAATAGAACTAACTCGTGCTGTGTAATAGTGTATGGCAACTGAGCACTTGAAATATGGCCAGTGGGCCGGGCGTGGTGGCTCACACCTGTAATCCCAGCACTTTCGGAGGCCAAGGCGGGCGGATCACGAGGTCAGGAGATCGAGACCATCCTGGCCAACATGGTGAAACCCCGTCTCTACTAAAAGTACAAAAAATTAGCCAGGTGTGGTGGTGGGCGCCTGTAGTCCCAGCTACTCGGGAGGCTGAGGCAGGAGAATGGTGTGAACCTGGGAGGTGGAGCTGGCAGTGAGCCAAGATCGCACCACTGCTCAGGGCGAAACTCCGTCTCAAAAAAAAGAAAAGAAAAGAAATAGGGCCAGTGGAACCAAGGAACCGGGTGTTTAATTTTAATAGCCAAATTGTCTACTGTCTACCATATTGAACAGTGGTGGTTCTAGAAAGTCTAACTTGGAAGAGACCCAAGATATACTTTGGTTCAGGAAGTCTCACCATGTGAAGACTCCAGGAGGAATGCAGCCCTGCCAATGCCTTGATTTAGACTTCTGACCTCCAGAACTGTAAGATAATAAGCCTGTATTGTATTAAGCCACTAGTTTGGGTAATTTGTTACAGTGGCAATGGATAGCTAACACAGCTACTGTTGGAGGGGTTGGCTCCTGCTGTCACCAGGATCCACAGAACTGAGAGAAATGGATGACAGGAGCTTATTTCCTTCAAATTATGTTTGTTTCTTCTGTTGAAGAGTGTCCTTCAACTGTGGGGTCTCTCCTCCCTCAGTAAGTTTTTGACTGTTGTGTAGGATTCCTAGTTGGTAGTTGGAGCAGCCACCAATCTCCCTTGGTGCTCTAGAGAGCTGACCGTCACCCCCTATTTCCCTTTACCTTTTTCCCAAGAGGCCTCAGGCACTTCAAGCAGACCGAATTTCCTAGGATTTGTCTTAATACTCCAGGGTTCTCCTTTAAGACCTAACTTGCCCACTCTCTTCTACGTCACTTCTTCCTTCTATCCCCTCAAAAGTCCAACAAGCAAAGCCAGAAACTCAGGCAAGAACGGGAATCAAATTTCTGTTTCCCATCAGGAGCAAGGAGGGTCGTCCTCTGATTCCCGGGATGACAAGAGCCACTGGATCACTCAACCTTTCCCTGTATCTACAGTTTGAGCAGGCCCTAAAGGCTACATTCTACATGCATCTCCTTCTTGCTGCCAAGAAAGAAGACCAGGCCCTGACTTCATCTAGAGATCCTCAGGGAACATTCTTTCCTAATCATCATGAGAATCCTTTCTGACCATCACAGCACCCACAGCACCCACTATTCACTGTGCCAAATGAGATAACTTAGTTATTCTCTCTTACAAACCCCATGCCTTTTGTGTACCCTCATTTATTCATTCTACCATTGAACATTTCCCTAGAATCTCCTGGATGCCAGACACTGTGCCTAGTTACTGAAGAAACATATCTCACATCTGAGGCACCAGGCATACAAGTAAAGAAGAAACCATCTTGGACAGTCCAGCACACACCAGATAGAGTGGAAGAACCACCCAGCTAAGCCCAATCCAAAATGCTGAATCATGAGAAAACACAATAAACTGTTGTTTTAGGCAACTAAGACTTGGGGGTAGTTTTTTACACAACAATAGCTAATTGAAACATTCCCAGACACAACCCCCATCATGAGACTTTAGGTCTTGTCTTTTTGTTTCAACAGGCTCTTCCCAGCTTCTTGGCCAGCTCTCCCAATCCCCTCCCTGTCAGTTGCTTGTAGTTCTATAACTGGCGGCAGTGCTGGGAGCACCTGCCCAACCAGTTCTTTGTGTGGCCAGGTGTAATTAATTAACTAGCCATTTCTGGGCCCCAGACAGGAGGTGCCATTGGTCTTCAATCTCCTCCTTTGATGAGGAGCCCTTGAGCTGGACCCATTAAGGGATAGGCAATGATGACTAGGGCAATTCCAGACACAGAACCCCACCCCTGCTGTCAGTTACAGATGACCTGATGACACGGTCCCTGGCAAATGACCCTGGTCAGACCTTGGAGAGCAGAGAAACCTCAAGAGAGACTTCCAGCAAATGGGGAGTCTCATGAGAAACAATAGAAGTGATCATATTTAATATCACAGGCTGGAGACACAGATCATGGCAGTTAGAGGAAACCATATGTTTTCTCTGGATAAGGTCTCCTGGCTTATTACCTTATTCAATAAACAATTCAATTATTCAGTCCAGCAAACATTTGTTAATTCTTGATGATCACAACCAGAAAGGGAAGCTAGAGAAGCAAAAAAGTGATTATGATGCCTTTTGATAGTGTAGAAACAGAAGTACATACAGAGCCCAGAGACTGCCCTGAGGAGGAAGGGAATGATAATTTCTGGGGGTATTCGGGAAGGCCCCCAGGAGGAGGTGACCAATGAGGTGGATTTTGAAGGGCAAATAGGAGTTCACTAGCCATAAAGGGTAGGGGGTCATCTTTAATGGTTGGTAGCCATGATTTGTGGGTGGGTCTATCTGGTTTAAAGACAGAGAAGCAAAGCTGACTTTCCACATGCAGTTCCCAACATGCACACATATTGATCTGATGGTGGGGTGAGGCCAGCTTCTGGACCCATGACCAACTTTGGAGGTCATGACACCCACTGAGGTCTTGGCAGGAAGCAGCCTTAGAAGGCACAAGTGCCGGTGGAATTGACGAGTCACAAAGGTTATCAACACTATGTGAGTTTTTGTACATGGTGTAGCAAGACAGAAGGAACCAAGGAAGAACAAATGGAAAACAACACATGCTAAGTTGTTCATCTGCAACTGTTAAGACTCCAAGTGGTGGCAGTGCCAGCTGAGAGCCCTCCACCTGCTGGAGATGTTTCTACATTGTCTTCACACATGGGCATTCATCCCTCAGTGGGGTTCTCTCTGCCTGAGCCCTGAGGTAAGGTTACAAGTCCTGAGACCCCATTTGTGGAGACGACCCGTCTGGGGAGCTGGAGCCCGGGGCAACCTCGCTCCTTCCTCCACAGTGAAATAGACTGAACCTCCAGCACACTGACCAGCACAGGTCTTGAATGGCGACTCCTGGTCTAGGGCTGGTCCCTTCTTAGAAAACCCGCCTTTCGATGATGGAGGGCTCTGCCTGGGTATCCATTGGAGGGGGCAGCCCTGAGGTAGGAATTACCCCTTTGAAAAGAGCTAATGTCATTCTTGTCACTTTAAATTAACTCTAGCCAAGAGGGACTGACAGAAACATGGATCTGGGTGAACTATATTTGACTGATATTCTGTCAAATATTGCATGGGGTTGTGATCCGCAACTTTTCCCATCTGCTGCTCCAGTCTGAGTCGCTGAATGCACAATGGCATCATTACCATATTTTGTTCAGATTTCCCTCCATCGGATCAGAGCCTGTGAATGTGAAATGCGCCCACAGAAAAAGGCAGCCCTGGCGAGGTGGGTGCAAGGGCGAGGGTGTCCCTTAGTTCTTCCCAAGGGGAGAGCTGGGAAGGGGTAGGGCTCCCCCGGAAGGCGTCCCGACCCTCACCCAGGAAGGTGCACATCCTGGAAACAAAAGAGGAAGGTGATGGATCAGGAGTAAGGAGTGGGATTAAGATCACACAAACCTGCAGCCTTTAGAAACTAGCTTAATCCATTTTATAAAGAGTTGGGAGGGTTTTTCTCTCCATGAATATAATACCTTGCACATCTGATCAGCGTTTTTCCCAGAACATTTCAAAGCTCTCTGCAAATACAGCAAAGTCTCCTTAGATTAGAGCACGGCCTATTATTACCTGGCTTTGGAGACACCCCAGGTCAGCAGGTCACCTGGGGCCTTCTGAAATAAGACAATTCCCTACAACAAAAAGCTTGGTGTGATGTGGTTTGTCTAACTAGTGGTTTTCAAACTATGAGTCATGGGATCCTTAAAGGAAAAAAAAAAAAAAAAAAAAAGAGACTGAAGCTCAATTTCTAATTCAGAACAAAGTGAAATTAGGTTAAAGAGTAAAGGAAGAGGGTGACGGGGGAGGAAAGAGAGGTCCACCTGACACCCCATTCACTAAACCCCCAGGACTCCCAAGACCACAATTTGGAGACTACTGTGGAGGTCACCCCTTCCCCAACCAGAAGCAGATTTTCTGTGAAGTTAATGAAACTTAAGTTTCTGCAGCGCACCTTCTGTTCCTAGGTACCTCTTCCAAGACTTGAAACTTAATTTTATTTCTCTTATTTTGTGTTGTTTTTAAAATGAGGGTCTCCCAAATCATATAAGTCTCACAAAAGACCAGCTACATAATTTGGGCAGCCAAGTGCAAAATAAAAACGTGGGGCCCTTTGTTCAAAAACAACTAAAACTTTGAAGATAGCAACACCAGCGCCTTCTTGGCACAGGGCCCTGTGCCACTGTGCAGGTGGCATGTCCATGCAGCCGACCCTGATTTCATGCCCTACGAAACCTGGATCTGCCCCTTTCCCCAACTTTCCAAAGAAATGCCAGTTGGTTCAAATAAACCTCAGCCTCTCCTGAGAATTCTCTTACGTCCCAGTGTGTCAGATTAGTCCACCTTGCAGCACCTGAGACTGAAGTTCCTCCCAAGACAGAGGCGCATGCTTCCTTCCGAACTCTGCTTTCACATAGAAGATTGGCTTTAAGATGAAGGCCTGCATTTGCAAACAGCAACTATAGCAGACACATAAAATCCATTGTATTTTCAGGCATTCAGATTGGAGCAGAACTTAAGAGAATTTGTGGGGTGATCCTGAAAGTCTCAGAGCATTTGACTGAATCATTTCAAGGTGCTCCTTCAGAGCCAGGGCCACATGCATTCCTTTTCTGGGTCACCTGTGATACTAGGCCATGGTAATGATTGAAAACGTGTCTGTTGAGTAAACATAGTCTCTCTTCCAACTAGACAATGTGCTCATGGCACATTGACATGATATGTGCCATACTCATGGTAATTGACAAACCTTCATATGCTTCTTCCCCTGCCCAGAAAGATCTTTCTAGTACCTCCTTCAATCAAGATTCTGTCTACACACTGAACCCCTGTGGAAGTGGCACCTTCAGGCAGCCCTGCCTTTGAGATGAAATAGGCTGCTCTGTTTGGGAAGTAAGGGGTGCCCCTTCCTCAGGGGTGTTTGGGTTAAGGCTGGACATCAATTAGTGAGCACACTCAGCAAAGTCCACCCAGGAAAAAGAAACCAGAAAGTATTGAAAACAGAGGGATGTGAGTGCAGGAATTGGTTTTTGCAGGAGATGGAAGAGCTGAGAAGCCATACAGGGGCTTCTGAACTTCTGAAGCTTCTGAACTAGGGAGAGGCATTTGAACTTGAGAACTTTAGGGAAGCTTTCCAGCCCTGGGAGGGGCACTTGATAGGAAAGCTCTTTACTTTCCACCACACTTTGCATGATAATGGCCATAGGAAGACTGTTTCTCAACCTCAGTGAAATTATACTGAAAAATCTTTCCAATGAATATTTAATATCCCACCAGGTTAATTTTTCTTTATAACTAAAGAGAATGTTGTGTTTTCTGACTTGCAGATTCACTTCCTTTTATGAGACAAAAGAAAAAAATAAAATGAAAATGAGAATTATATAACCAATCATGTTTCCTTTTTTGCCTTAGCTACCAGGAAGCTCTAAGCTAAATTTGAAACTTCCCAAATACAGATTTTTAATTATATACCATCCCATTTTGTATTTCTTTAAATTCACAATTTTTAATGTAGTACTCTCATGGATTAAATATGTTATAATATAAGACACCTCAAATACTTCAGAGTAGATAAAGTATACTGTGGCTTCTTTTAAATTTTAGATGATTCCAACAATTCCTACACCTCTAATTCTTCCCCACATTTGGTCCCTATCTGTTCCCCTTCCCCCACAAAACTTCCTAGTGATTTGTCATTTTCCCACGTTGAGAAAGCCACAGGCCCTCCCCACTTCTCCATGGCACTCTCTTGCTCTTAAATTATTGCTGTATCTCTTTCACTTCCCATTTCTCTGCCCTCTTTGGAGATTTCCTCTCCAGCAGGGCATGAACCCTTTCTAAGCAGTGCCAGCATCACGGGGCCCACTAAAGAGGAAGCCGCAAGTCTGGACAGAGAAGTGAAGGCTCCTGAGGTGGGGGGTTGGCACGTGGGCATTATTGGCAGCCCTTATGGGCTTTGGGTCACTGACCTGTGCCACTCACCTTTTGTGACCAATGGATGTCTATGGTGCATATCTGCTTCACAGTGCAGTGTCCCCTCCTTCGCTCTTGGTAACAGCACCCCAGTTTTCCTCTGCGGATTGCTCCTCTCCCATTGCATTCAGTCTGGATAGGACTGTCTTTCTTGGTTTTGTTTTGTTTTGTTTTGTTTTGTTTGTTTGTTTGTTTTTTGAGATGGAGTCTTGCTCTGTTGCCAGGCTGGAGTGCAGTGGCACAATCTCAGCTCACTGCAACCTCCACCTCCCAGGTTCAAGCAATTCCTCTGCCTCAGCCTCCCAAGTAAGTGGGACTACAGGCACACACCACCACACCTGGCTAATTTTTTTTTAATTGTATTTTAGTAGAGATGGGGTTTCACCATGTTGGCCAGGCTGGTCTCGAACTCCTGACCTCGTGATTCCCCTGCCTTGGCTTCCCAAAGTGCTGGGATTACAGACATGAGCCACTGCGCCCAGCCAGGACTGTCTTTCAAAGTGCCATGTTCTCCTTGTCCAAGGTACAGCCAGGCAACCTGGCCAAATCCATAAGACTCACTCTTCCAAGGGGGTAGGTAAATTTTGAGTGGGGTGACAAGTTAAACCTCACTATTTTGCCTGCAATATCCAGTGACCATGTCTGTGAGCTCCTACTATCTCCAACCCCAGAACTGCCCACATCCTTGTCCTTGCAAGACCTGCTTGCTCAGCTTTTTCTTGAGTTTTTAAGAATGAGTTTCTGTTGCTTGCAACCATCAAACTCCAAGTGATGCAGGGTCTGATAGTGGGCAAGGTGTTGTAGCCTCTTTGAGCCCCAGATTCTGCATTTATATAATGGAGATATCAGGACATACCTCATAAGGTGAGGGGCAAGGTGCTTAGTCCGTCATATGTGTTTCACAAATATTTCACCCTTTCTTCCTTGCCCTGCTGAACAAGTGACCTTCAAAAGGTAATGGAATGTACCCACATTCCACAGGTGGCCAGTGGCAAACATCAATGGTCAAGTCTCCTGAGACCTTGTGTTGTTCTTCAAGACCTCTCTGCTTTTCAAGGATTTCCTTGAGTCACACAGATGGGTGAGCAGTGGTTTACCCATTTCAATGGAGGAAAAGTGAAATTTCTTTAAAAAAAAGCAAAAAAACTTGCCAAAAACTCATCATAAGGAACAAAAGCAACAGATTCTCCAGCTGTGGCCCTTTACCAAAAGCTCTGGCCCAAGCTTCTACACAGCAAAGCTGCTACACTCCGTGGACTCCTCTCTCCATCAGACTGCCACTGATTTTGTTTCAGAAGGATATGCAGGAAGAGCCTTGGCTTTGAGGGACTTGCCGCCTCCCCTGTGACTCTGTATTGGTGAGCACAGAAGATCCTCAGATCCTCCAAGAAGTTCTCAGCAGACATCTTCAGCTCCAGGCCTCCCTTCTTCTCCACCCTGCTCAGCACGAACCTAGAGCTGGAGGCAGCTGGCCATGTCTGGCTGCCTCCCTGGGTCCTCATGTGACACTGAGCCAGGTCTCCAGGGGACACTGTTCACATGGACAGAGTCTGAACTCAGTAGTGATGCTCCTGAGCCCACAGTGGCCTCCATGGGAAACACACCGGCTATTCCAAAGGCCTGCTGGCCACAAAGCCTTCTAACAATAATAAGTACTAGCAGTATCACTGCTGTTCATTGCTTCCTGTCAGGTGGGAACTAAGTCCATCAGACAGCCCAAGTTCAGTAGCCCTATTTTACAAATGCAGAAACAGGCTTAGAACAATTAAGAAACTTGATTAAGACCACACAGTTATTAAGGGATAGAGTCAAGAATTTCACTCAGGTCTCCCTGACTCCAAAGCCTGTGCTCTTAACCACTATAGACGTCTCTAATGCTTCGGAGGGGAGGCCACCATGACCCCCACTTACAGTCACCAGCTGGGCCCCAGCCGCCCAGAGATCATGCAGAGTGAAGAGAACTGATTTCCAGCACTGCTGTTCCATGGCTGTGTGACTTTCGACAGTCTCATTTCCCCTCTGTTTCTCAGTTCCCTCTTATGAAAGATGGAGGACACTATACCTGCCATGCCTCAGTGGAACAAGATCATCTATAATGTTCTGCGTGGAAGCACCATGAAAGGCATTACCAGCTTGAAGAAAACCAGTGTCTGGAGTGAGGCGACACCAGTATGTAGGGAGAGCAATCGGGAAGCGATGAGAAGGAGATTCACTAGGGGTCTGCTGGGCCGCCGGCTGCAGAGAATGGCTCTAGAATCCTGCCCTCCCATCTTCCTTCCTGCAGCTCAAAGCTGGCCCACCCTGGGGATGGTACCAGCTGGTGCACCCCTTCCGGGCCTCAGTGAGGGAGGGGAAGGGGCCAAGAATGGGTCAGTAACCACAGAATTCTTTGAGTTCACAGACAGTCTGCCTGCTGTGGGCCTCCAAAGAGTTCTGCCAGTTCTTCCCAAGTCAGCTTGGGCTTAAAGTCCTTCCTGCACCAACTGGGAAGGAGCTGGAGAAGCTCAACCTGGGATGGGAAGGATGGGAAGCCTACTTTGCGTTGAACTTCTTATTTTGTCACTCTCTGCAGGCCCAATGACCAGAGAATTTTCTCTGCCCTTTCTGGCAAGATTAGTGGCTTCCCCTCACCCACTCTACCCCCACCTCCTCATTACAGAAAAAAGGAACCTGGCTTCTTCCCGCCAGTCCAGAGAGGGTTCCTAATTGGCTTTCCATTAAAGAGAAAATAGACTACTGTTTCCACCTCATTATTTATGAGCCTTTCTGGAAGTGCATTTCCATGCACTCTGGGATTACTCACGCCCATTTTGCTTGGCCATATTTTATGATCTGTTTTATTTATTCAGGGCCGCTATTGGGTACTCACATCTGAAACCAATTAAAAGCCAAGAAATAGGAAAAATCAAATAAACACCTGGAGATGTCCAAACGCAAAGTCTTCCTGAAGCCTGCTTTTGGTGGGACTGGCATGGCCATGCCACCAATATAGGCTATTGGAAGTGGAGCTTGCTCTCCTAGCAATATTAGGTAACACGGCCACACAAAATGGCAGCCCACAGATGCACAGACCTCCTGCCCACAGAGCTTGGGCTGAAGTTGCCTCGTTCGTTGCTTCCCCTGAGGTCTCCTTGTGCAGGGCAAGGGTATTACTTATTCATTTTTGTATCCTCCTTTCAGCCTGGCACATAGTAGGAAATCAATAACTCTTTGCTCAGCCTTGTTCTCATAGACACCATGCTTGCTGTGAGTGCACCTGTGGACACACTCTCTCAAGAGTTTAAAAGGACAACATGGAGAACCATCTCTATGAATTCTGGAGTGGTTTGCCTTTTATAAACAGTGATTTCAGCTCACTCTGGATGGATTTCTAGGGCTAAACACACTCCCTTTCAATCTCAGGAAAGCAGCTACCAAGCCTGGTTTTCCTAGAATCAGACAGTTTCACCTTCTGAAACCCTGCGCTCAGCCAGGTACAGATGGGGGTGCCATGGAAAAGAAAGCAGGCGCTCCCATCTTTTTCAGGGGAGCCTGAGACCATTCACACATCTGCAGAGGGTTTGCTTTGGAGTCTGTGTGCATGGACAGCTCACCCTGCCTCTTGCTTTTCCACATAAAATGTGCAGAAGCCCCCCTTTCATCTCACCTGCCCTCACCCGTCTCCAACTTCAGACTCTGCCAGAATTAAAGGCTCCTTTCTGTCCATTTCCCACCTCCACCCTGGAGAGGCAGCACATTGCTTGGTGGTCTCTGTCCTGAAGCCAAATGCCACACCCCTCCCATTCCTTTCCTTAGGCTGAGCTGGGTGTGTGGACAGTGTGGACAAGGACAGGAGCAAGTGGGAGCGGGAGCACCTGCGGGGCAGGCAGATGGGTGGGGGTGAAAGGCAGCACATGGCAGGACTTTGCAGGGCTTCTGTTGGGATTGAAGAAAATAATAATACACACCACATCTGTTACTTTTTTTTCTCTCTAGGATATTTATGATGCTTATTGTAATCAGATTTTGTACACGTACACACACACACACATTTGGGGATAGAACTGGGCCCCTGAATTCTTAGGGATCATGCTGTTTATAGACTTACCTCTCACAATCTCCAGCCTCCCCTAGTAATTTATTTAAGTCCTCTATATTAGTCAGTGTTCTCCAGAGAAATAGAACCAATTGGATCTAGCTAGCTAGCTATACACACATAGACAGAGAGAAAGGAAGAGAGAGACAGAGACAGTATGGGAATTGGCTCACAAAATTATGGATGCAAAAAAGTCCCATGATCTGCTGTCTGCAACCTGGAGAACCAAAGAAGCTGGTGGTATCATTCAGTTCAAGTCTAAAGACCAAGTCTGAAGGCCTGAGGACAGGGGAGCAGATAGTGTAAGTCCTGATCTAAGTCCAAAGGCCCAACAACCAGGAGTACCAATGTCCAAGGGCAGGAAGAGATGGATGTCCCAGCTCAAATACGAAGAGCGAATTCACCTTTCCTCTGCCTTTTCATTCTACCTGGGCCATCACTGGCTTAAATGATGCCTGCCCACATTGGTGAGGCCAATCTTCTTTACTGGGTCTACTGATCAAATGCTAATCTCTTCCACTCCCTCACAGACATACCCAGAAATAGTATTACCAGCTATCTGGGCATCCCTTAGCCCATGCAAGTTGACACATAAAATTAACCACCATAACTATACTTCCTTCCTTCCTTCCTTCGTTTTTTCATCAATCAGCCAACCACGTGTTGAATGCCTCTATTGGAAGGCACTGGCTGCACATCTGATATAAGCTACCCCATTGTTAGCTGCCAGCCTGTGCCTTCTCTTGAGATAATGCATTTCACAGGCTTTCTCTTCACTCTGAATGTAAGAACTATGAAAGTCATCAACTCTTGAGACAGGAAGGGAACTAGGAAACTGACACACTCTATTTGTCCACAAACCACTGCTTCCAAATCTGAGGTCTGTTCTCCTATCTCTTGGTCACATTCTGGCAGACATGATCACTTCTTGCTGCAACAAATGTCTGGCCTGATGCTTCCAAATATGCAACGCAAAATTACCCAATCTCCCTGTCCCCTTTCTTCATCAGCACATGGGGACTGATAGTACGGTGAAGATCTAGGCAGCAAATAGGCAGGTGACTGGGGGGAGTGGGGAGGAGAATGCCTGCCTGCACAGCCACAGACGGCTTCCCACTCAGAGAAAGGTCCAGAGTTTGGCAATGTCAAGGTGGGCTGAGTGAAGCTGAATTACTCTGTGTGCCCATGTTGGTCCCCTGGGGAAGGCTAAGGCTACCTTCTCAGATTAATGTTTTTAAACAGATAAAACAAAATACTAATATGAGTAAGCCAACTATATTAGAATACAGTTATCAAAATATTTTTAAAACTGTAATAGAGTAATTTATGTGCTACTTTTTTTTTTTTTTTTGAGACAGAGTCTCGCTCTGTTGCCCAGGCTGGAGTGCAATGGCACAATCTCAGCTCACTGCAACCTCTGCCTCCCAGGTGCAAGCGATTTTCCTGCCTCAGCCTCCCAAGTAGCTGGGATTACATGCATGCACCATCACGCTTGGCTAATTTTTGTATTTTTAGTAGAGACGGGGTTTTTCCGTGTTGAACAGGATGATCTCAAACTCCTAACCTCAGATAATCCACCCACCTCAGCCTCCCAAAGTGCTGGGATTACATGAGCCATCACACCCAGCCTTTTTTTTTTTTTTTTTTCAGAGTCTCACTCTGTTACCTGTCACCCAGGCTGAAGAGCAGTGGAGCGATCTTGGCTCACTGCAACCTGTGCCTCCCAGTTTGAAGAGATTCTCGTGCCTCAGCCTCCCAAGTAGCTGAGACTACAGGTGCCCACGGCCACGCTTGGCTAAGGCGAGCAGATCACTTGAGGCCAGGAGTTCCAGACCAGCCCGGCCAACATGGTGAAACCCCATCTCTACTAAAAATAGAAAAATTAGCTGGCCATGGTGGCAGGTGCCAGTAATCCCAGCTCCTCAGGAGGCTGAGGCAGGATAATGGCTTGAACCTAGGAGGCGGAGGTTGCAGTGAGTTTAGATCGTGCCACTGTACTCCAGCCTGGGCTACAGAGCGAGATTGTGTCTCAAAAAAAAAAGAGGAGGGGGCTTTGGATATCCACAGGTCATGGAGTACAGGGGTCTGGAGATGATCTCATCTAGATCTCAGGGTCCTGGGACCCCTGCACATTGAGTGGTGGCATCTAGAAAGGTCACAGGGCCTTTGGCAGAGGAGAAAGTAAGTCATTCATGGCTCTGATGTTCAGGGGGCTGCAGAACGGCCATTCTGGTAACCCCCTGACTTCTCACTTGCTTTTTCCACAATACACAACCCTTCCCGGGGGCTCAGGCATCCAGAAAACAGGTGTGGCCTTCCCAGGGTGTGGGGTGCTCCCATCACCATATCTAAGTGTTTGGCCCTTTCAGAAATCTGAGTGAGAGACTGGCTCCTGGCAGTTGCCAGCCCAGGCGCTGGTTGCTGAGGAAGTTCTAATGAGAATCCAACCAGTGAACCCCCTTTGCCCTGCCCTGCCTCCAGCAAGCCCGCGCTTCCTCACACTGTCTTCCCCATGCTGTTTTGTAAGTTTTCTTCCTAATCTCAACCTCAATTCCTTTTTCCCATTCTTCTGAATGTTAAAGTCATGACCTTTGCGGTTTATGGGCCACCGGAGACTGAACTAAATGTGTTAGCTCAGAGTCCAAACAAGTAATAGCCAGCCAATTAAATTAATAATCCATACTGTTACAATGTTTAACCATGGCTGTTTCCTCAGCGGTCTGTTTAAATCACAGCCAAGGCCTGACCTATTAAAATGAATAACTGGAATTATGAGAAACTCCATTTAATAAACACAGCGAGGAACACAGCACAATTGGGCATGAAATATTTATTACCACTTGAAGCAGAGAGCTGTTTGGGACTTTCAGATGGGATTAATGAATGCGTTTTAATTTCTGACTCACAAGGTGGGAGGTGGGGCTGGAACCAGGAGCCCTTTGGTAGATTCCTGGAAAAATCATCTCACCTCATATTATCACACTGTGTTGGGGCTACTTGTTTATGTGTGGACCTCCTTCAATCCACTGTAATCATGGTCCTACAGGGACCTAGTACTTGCTTAGCAAATGTTACTGAATGGATGTACAGATAGATGGATGGATGGATGGATGGATGGATGGATGATCAGACGGATGGGTGGATGGATGATCAGACAGATGGGTGGATGGATGATCAGACGGAAAGATGAATGGATAGATGGATGGATGGATAGATGGATGGATAATCAGACGGATGGATGGATGGTTGGATGGATGGATGGATGGATGGACACATGGATGGATGGATGGATGGATGGATGGATGGATGGATGGATAGATGGATGGATGATCGGATGGATGCATGGATGATCGGACGGACGCATGGATGGATGGGTGGATGGATGATCAGACGGATGGATGAATGGATAGATGGATGGATGGATGGATAGATGGATGGATAATCAGATGGATGGATGGATGGTCGGATGAATGGACGGATGGATGGATGGATGGATGGATGGATGGATGGATGGATGGATGGACACATGGGTAGATGGATGGATAGATGGAAGGATGATCAGACGGATGGATGGATGGATGGACAAATGGATAGACAGATGGATGAATGGACTAATTATAGTAAAACCCTT
Organism: Symphalangus syndactylus; assembly: GCF_028878055.3. Lineage (NCBI taxonomy): Eukaryota > Metazoa > Chordata > Mammalia > Primates > Hylobatidae > Symphalangus > Symphalangus syndactylus. The sequence goes on along the minus strand of NC_072424.2, from coordinate 25,619,774 downwards.
TTGACATTTTAGTATCTACACTTCAGTGATACAGAACATATAAAACACAGCACAGTGCCTGACACATTCAAGTCCTGCAGTCAGTAATAACTGTCATTACAATTAGGAGAGCAAGGTCTCGTTAATTTACTAGAAAATCAGTTCTCACATTTGGCAACTCTTTGGGAGTTTCAGAGCTGCCCCAGGACCCAAGATCCCACCCTGACTGGCCCATTTATCTTTATGTGCTCTTGGGAGCCTGATTTGCATTAGAGGTTTTTATTTTACTGTTTTTGGCTTTTCTCAGAGTTGCTCCCTTCTCTGTTTTCCCAAAGCTCAATGTCTTATCCCTGCATTTGCCCCAGCATGTCCCTGTTCTCCCTGGTATGGCTACATTTCACAGGGTCTGTTTCCTTTTCCCAGACAACGTCAGCTCTGAAGTTTTGATAACGGGTTTAGAAAATGTGGTTGCTATAATGATAGCCCTTAGCAAGTTTTGTAAGCGCAGTGATTATTGGGGATCTCTGAACAAGATAACTGAGCCTTTTCTATAGGAGAGCCCCAAATGGGAACAAGATGGCTCAACTCTGCCAAAACTTGCTTTCCAGAGAAAGGGGAAAGCAGGCAGCCCAAGCTGTGTGCTGATGGAGCACCTTTGACATTATAAGGTCTGGCGGGGGGAGGGGGGAACAGGAGGGGAAAGAGCCGCAGGAAGGCTTCGCTTTGGTTTCCCCTTTTGAGAACAAGTGGGCATCTCTTGGAGACTACAAAAATTCTGCTCAGGTTCAGTCATCACATTTGCATGTCCAGAATTCAATGTATTAATAAATACAAGGCAGGCAAAGGGCAGTCTCATTTTGGATAGGGAGACACTTGAAACTAAAACCAGAAAGAGGAATGCACTTTGTAAAGGAGGGTAGGTCTCTGTGTTTGGAGATTATGTTGGAGATTTTTTTTTCTTTCGCTGAGGAAAAGATGGATCTAACTACATGGAGATTGATGGGATCTTGCCACCTCCCTACTAAATTCAAAATCCCACCGTGGTCCCAAAGAAGAGGAGTGTCACCAGAGGCCTACATGGCCTCACAGGATGTGGCATAGGGAGCTTGCCTGGTCCAAAGAGACCTTCAAGAGATTGGAACTTCAAAGGGCTCTGTCTATCTGGCAGTCTGCAGATATGATATCAGCGTTAGTATCTGTTACTTCTATCTCTTTAATCCTTAAGGATGGATTTGACACATGGCTGCGTTGGAATCATGTGTTTTTCTATATGGTGGAGGAGCCTTATATGGAATAAGAGAGCTCCAGCCTTCCTGGGAGAAGGCTTCAGAATTACATAAAGACACAAGGTAGAGCTGCTTCTGTATCACCCATCCCTGCCCTTCTAGATTGTACGTTCCTACAGGGCAAGACTGTGTCTTATTCATGTTTGTATCCCCCACTGTGACTTGCACAGTAGCTGATGTCCTGTAGGTTCTCAGCAAATGTTTGTGGAAAGTAAAAGCCCCCATTCGTGGGGGCTGTGTGCTATCCTGAGCTCCGTGCTAAGTTCTTTGCATGTTCCCTCTCATGTACTGTTTCCGACCACACTAAGGCTCTTATCCCCCATGTTATGGATGAGGCCACTGAAACAAAAGAGATTCAGCCCTTGTCCAAGATCATCTAGATAACAAGGAATTTGATAATAAGGAATTTGAACCCTCGTCTATAATATTCCTAAGCCTTTGCTTTCATTGCTGTGCCATTTGGTCTGCAAGAGTTAGATCACATACAACTTAACCAAGCACAGAAACAGAGTCTGAGCAAGGCTGTGAGGGTGAGGTTGCAGAGAGAGGAGGTGGAAGAGATTCTGGCAGCATAGGCTTGCCTCTCTCTTATGGCTTTCTCTTTCACATTTCTTACCCAAAGCATAGTTGAGTTTTCTCCAGTACTTTGTGCCCACCAAGCACATTGTTACTAACAGATAATTCCATCCCTCAAACCTCTTAATGCATCCACGAGGTATGGCAAGAAGGCCAAGAGTAGAAAGCAAGAGGCATGGGTTCTTGGCCTGGCTCTGCCACCGATGTGTGGTATAAACTTGGGCAAGCCGCCTGGGCCCAGCTTACCTGACAGTACTCTGAGGGAGTTGGATTAGCTGATCTTCATCTCTCTTCTATAATTCCTCAGATAGGCCATCATCACATTAAATGGCTTCTCCTAGCCAATCTGGATTAGTCTTTGAGGGTCAGAAGATGGTGACTGAGGGGCTTATGACAGTTTCTGTGCCTGTCTACAGGATCCGGGATCCCAGGTCTGGCTGTGTAAGTAAGAGACCAGCCAATGGTACATGAACACCAAGTGAACCCAGAGTGAGGTCAGGCCACTCTGGGACTTTCCAAGGTCTGCCCTGAGCAATAGCCACCAAGTTGCTGTGTGCTTTAGCACTCTGGGCTTTGGTTTCACCTGTTTATTGAGGATGATAAAGCCTGTGCTACTTTCTTCCAGGACTATAAGAGGGACTAAATAATATCACAGATGTTTTGAAAGGTTGGAATGTGCCAGGCACGGTGGCTCATGCCTGTAATCCCAGCACTTTGGGAGGCCAAGGTGGGTGGATAACCTGAGGTCAGGAGTTCGAGACCAGCCTGGCCAATATGGCAAAACCCTGTCTTTACTAAAAGTACAAAAATTAGCCATGCGTGATGGCGGGCACCTGTAATCCCAGCTACTCAGGAGGCTGAGGCAGGAGAATTGCTTGAACCCAGGAGGTGGAGGTTGTAGTGAGCTGAGATGGTGCCATTGCACTCCAGCCTAGTCGACAAGAGCAAGACTCCATCTCAAAAAAAAAAAAAAAAAAAAAGAAAGAAAGAAAGAAAAGAAAAGTTGGAATGTACTAAACAAATGTGAACAATTACATTAATATTTATTTGATTCCTCTCTGGGAAAGTTGAAATACCTTGATTAAATCAACTGTACCAAGTCCCTTTTAGAAACATAGATGATGATTTTGGTCACATAATATATCAATCATTGGATTTTCTATTTTGGATCTAATCAGAGCCGAGAGCTCATCAATTCAGCTTAGATATTTATCCAAACAAAGGTCAACTTTTAAACCACAGTAGTTTTCTAAAAAGTCCATCAATGAAGAATGTGCTTAAATAATTTAAGGTCCATTCATATCATGGAATAATACTAAGTACTAAATAATACTAAATACTAAATAATACTGAAGTGAAAAGTCAAATTGTTTTATATATATCTATTTTATATATATACATATATATGTATTTTATATATATATACATGTATATGTATTTTATATATATATATACATATATATATGTATTAGTCTTTTCTCACACTGCTAATAAAGACATACCTAAGACTGGGTAATTTATAAAGGAAAGAAGTTTAATTGACTCACAGTTCCACATGGCTGAGAAAGCCTCACAATCATGGTGGAAGGCAAATGAGGAACAAAGTCATGTTTTACGTGGCCGCAGGCAAAGAGAGCATGGGCAGGGGAACTGCCCTCTATAAAACCATCAGATCTCATGAGACTTATTCACTATCATGAGAACAGCACAGGAAAAATCCACCCCCATGATTCAATTAACTCCCACCAGGTCCCTGCATGACACATGAGAATTATGGGAGCTACAATTTAACATGAGATTTGGGTGGAGACACAACCACATCAATATCTATTGTACAATCCCATTTGAAAAATATGTAAATACATATCTATGAGGAAGCGTGTGTGTGTGTGTGTGTACGTGTACTCATGAAAACATAATAAAAAGTCTGGAAAAAACTGTTAACTGTGGTTACCTCTGGAGAGGAGTGTAGGACAGTGGTGATAAAGAAAGTGTTTTCTTTTTCCACATTGTATTTTGTATACTTCTAAACCTCTAGCTCTTTTTTTTTTTTACAATAAAGATATATTACTTTTATAATTAAAATGTTTTTTAAATGACCTAGAAAGGGAGGAGATGAGACTCAGAGTGAGTCCTGACAGAATTGTTCAGGTCCTAAGGGACCTTGGCAGGGAATGCTGGTTAACCCTTGATCTCCCTCTCCCCACCTCCCCACCGTCTTCCATAAAACCTCAATTTTACATTTCCCAGACTCCCTTGCAGCTAGGTGTGTTCATGTTATAAGTTCTGGCCAAAGAGAAGTGAGCAGAAATGATTTGCTAACATCCAGTCCATCCATGGCCTTAAAGGGAAGGGGCTCTGGCCCAATTCAGCCTCCACATGTAACCTTGAAATCTTTAGGCCAAGATGGCTACATTAGAGAGAAATACACTTCTATCTTGTTTAAGTCTCTGTTATTTTAGATCATTGTTTCAGCAGCTGAAACTTTACACAATCCAATACAGAAACGTAGAAATTAATTAGTAAATATTAAGGAGTGTGCCCACCCTCTGCCACTCCTTAAAGGGATGAAAAGAAACATGAGACTCACTTCTTCTGCCCAAGGGACTCAAAATCTAGCAGATAAGGAAAGTCTGATTCACTTTTTCTAATTGTGCAGAGAGTTTATCAGAGGCTAACTTGTGTGCCACACACAGGAAGGTCTTCATTTCAATGCAGTGCATTACATGAGTCCTGCCCTGTTTTATGAAAGGATGAGAAGTTGGTCATACAAAATATAAGGTGAAAAAAAAAGGCCATCCAAACAGAAGAAAGAGATGGACAATAGGAAAAGACTTTTGGGTCCAATACCTTGGCAGGATGAGTTTTGTTAGTAAAAATAAACAAATAAATAAATAATGGCAGGGCCTAATAACCAAGGAGTGGGAGGAGGGAGTCCCTCTAGCTGTTGCTGAGTCCTTCTTTGTGCCTTCTATAGCCACTGCAAGTTAAATATCAAGCTGCATATACTTACAAATGCACCCAAATGTCCATCAAAAACCTATGTGGATTGCTTGCTCTAGACCAAGCATCAATCTTTATCTGAAGAGCCCTACCTTTAGTGAGAAATAGTATTTAAAGACCATAATCTGGGCTCTGTTTGTTGCTGAATTGGTTGCTGTTTCTTAATGTTTAAGTGGAAAGTGCTGAAAAATATTTTTTTAAGGGAAACTACATCATGAGTTTAAACAAACAATCCAATTCTAATTCTATTGGGTTTTTACTTATTTGATTTTATATACATATTTCTTTTATGATGAAAATTTTGATTCCTAAAGAGCACCAACATAATTACTTATTTCGAACAAGTAAAATAGTATCAAAATAACATCAATATTAATGCTAACAATACAACTTTAAAGGTACAAAATGAGAGTGGATCATCGTCATATCAGAAAGCAAACAGCTATCAAAGACTTCTGTAATTGTGTCAAAGGACATAGAACTAACCCAAAGTGGCTCCCCACTCGCCAAAGGTGGAGAAATCTGCACAGTAAAATAATAACTGTTTTAAATCAAAGCACATCAAATATGTTCCAATCCATGAGTTCACAACGATACTTTTCTTTAAAACTCTTGTAGTTAATTACTAGAGATGGCTAGGGACCGAATTCATTTTCTGAAGACTGGCAAGTAAGGAAAGAATCAAGTATTTACCTGCCCTACTGGCATGAACTATGTTTCAGAAAAATCAAATAGTTGATGTAGGAAAGTTCTTTTTTATACAAGATTCTCAGCTAATCAGTGCAAAAGAGTGACAAAATTAGAATATCACCATTTTACAACCTCTAATGAAATAATGGATCCAGGGCTGGGCGTGGTGGCTCACGTCTGTAATCCCAGAACTTTGGGAGGCCAAGGTGGGTGGATCACTTGAGGTCAGGAGTTCGAGACTGGCCTGACCAACATGCTGAAACCCATCTCTACTAAAAATACAAAATTAGCTGAGCATGGTGGCGCATACCTGTAATCCCAGCTACTTGGGAGGCTGAGGCAGGAGAATTGCTTGAACCCAGGAGGCAGAGGTTGCAGTAAGCTGAGATCGTGCCACTGCACTCCAGCCTGGGCGACAAGAGCAAAACTCGATCTAAAAAAAAAGAAAAAGAAAAAAAGAAATAATGGATCCAGGCAATGATCAGCAATGGCTCCTGAAGTCATCCAGTGAGAATCTAACGGGGAACTGGATAGTGAGCAGACCAGGCTGATGATATCTGAGCCCACTGATCAATATTATAACAAATAACATTAAATACCCTCTCACATAAAGTAATATAAAATACACAGGACTCTTTATGAAAGATTCTTGCCAGAAAATCACACCTAAATCTGATCTTGCTGCTAGCTCTAATTACAATTGACAGAAGGTACAGGGGAAAGAGGAACAGGTTAAACAACACCCACATGATACAGTCAGCAAAAATCAGATTCTTGGACTCTATCAGATGATGACCCAGTTCTTTCAACAAATAAAGGTCAAGAAAAGGAAGAGAGAGAGGAGGAAACTGTACACTAAAAGAGTCTTAACATCAGACACAAAGCCACGTATTTTATGTTTTTTTTATATAAAGCATTCAGAATGGGTAATTCCATAGAGACAGAAAGTAGATTAGGGGTTGTCTGGGGCTGGGAGAGAGGGGAACAGGGAATAATTACTTAAAGGGTATTTTTCTGGGGTGATGAAAAAAAAATTTTTTTTTTTTGAGACTGAGTCTCACTCCTGTTGCCCAGGCTGAAGTGCAGTGGTATGATCTCATCTCACTGCAACCTTCGCCTCCTGGGTTCAAGTGATTCTCCTGCCTCATCTCCCACATAGCTAGGATTACAGGTGCCCGCCACCATGCCTGGCTAATTTTTATATTTTTTAGTAGAGACAGGGTTTAGCCATCTTGGCCAGGCTTGTCTCGAACTCCTGACCTCAGGTGATCCACCCACCTCGGCCTCCCAAAGTGCTGGGATTACAGGCGTGAGCCACCATGCTCGGCCTGATGAAAATGTTTAGAAAATAAAAGAGGTGGTAATTGCACAACATTGTGAATGCACTAAAGGCCACTAAATTGTACCCTTCAAAATGGTAATCACATGTTATGTGAATTTCACCTCAATAAAAGAGAGAGAGACAAAGACTTAAGGGACATATCAACCATATGTAAATGTGTGGTATGGATGCTGATTCCAATAAACCAATTGTAAAAAAATAAAATAAAAACTGGCCAGGCGCAGTGGCTCATGCCTGTAATCCCAGCACTTTGGGAGGCTGAGGCAGGTGGATCACGAGGTCAAGAGATCGAGATCATCCTGGCCAACATGGTGAAACCTGTCTCTACTAAAAATACAAAAATTAGCTGGGCACAGTGGCACACACCTGTAGTCCCAGCTACTCAGGAGGCTGAGGCAGGAGAATCACTTGAACCCGGGAGGCAGAGGTTGCAGTGAGCTGAGATCGCGCCACTGCACTCCACCTGGCACAGAGCAAGACTCCATCTCAAAAAAAAAAAAAAAAATGAGACAGAGACTTATGAACATTGATTATATACTTGCTGGTATTTTAATAAATTATTATTTTTAAGTTTGATAATCATATTTTGGTTATATTATCACCAAAAAAATCATTTTATTCTTAAAATGTATACTGAAAATGTACAATTTATATGATGCCTGGAATTTGTTATAAAATAATCTGGTATGTTTGTGTATGTGAGGAAGAAGAAGTAGGAAGATACATAAATGTTGAAACTGGGCGATAGCTGCATAGGAGTATCCTTACTCTCTATTACGGAAAATTTTCGAAACTTTCCAAAATAGATTCTAAAAATAAATTTGCAAAGTTGGTCACCCAACACTTTAAATATAGTTAACCTCTCTAGTGATCAAAGAAATGCAAATTAAAATTGCAAGATGCAATTACCCACCTGTCAGATTGGCAAAGGTTATGAGAATGTTAATACGCAACATTGGTAAGGATTAGGATAACAGGCACTCTTTTGCCTTCCTGGTTCACTTGATATGGCCTTGGTATCACCTTACTACAAAGATTCTTGGCAGTATGACTGAAAAGCCTTAAATATGTAGGTACCTTTGCCCCAGGAATTCTGCTTAATTTATCCAAAGGAAATGATTAAACAAGGGCACAAGATTGGTCAAGGATGTTTATTACAGTTTAATTATAATAACAACAGATTTAAATAAACAAAATACATACCGATAAGAAAATGGTTTTAAGACAAAGGTATATCTACATAATGGATGTAGATATACAGAGCCATTAAGAGCTATGACAAAGATGCATATATTCATTTGTTTACTGGTTTATTTATTTATTTGAGACAGAGTCTCACTCTGTTGCCCATGCTAGAGTGCAATGGTGCATTCTTGACTCACTGCAGCCTCGACCTCCCGGGCTCAGGTGATCCTCCCACCTCAGCCTCCCAAATAGCTGGGACTACAGGCATGAGCCACCATGCCCCACTAATGTTTTGTATTTTTAGTAGAGAGGGGGTTTCACCATTTTGCCAAGACTGGTCTTGAACTCCTTGGCTCAAGTAATCTCCCCACCTCAGCCTCCCAAAGTGCTGGGATTACAGGGTTGAGCCACCATGCCTGGCGAAGATGTATCTTTTATTAGCATAAGAAGATGTGTCATAGATACTTTAATAAGGGGGAAAAATCAAGCTCCAAACATTTTATATGGTAAGATAATGTTTTCTTAAATGTGGGAAGAACTTGCAATGATGACAATCTCTTGGTGATGAGAACACGGATTATTTTTATTATTTTCCTTTTGCTTAACTTTATTTTTTAATTTTTATGCTTGAGGTCTTTTCTCCTAGGGAGGGGAAAGGAGCGGGGAGGAGAGGGGAATTGGGGCATACCTTCTGCACACGTGAGTTTGGGTTTCTTTTTTCTCATGTTCCCAAGGATGTAAACAGTGTGCAAAAAATAAGAAATTTTAAAGAGGAGGTTGAAATAAAAACACCAACAACAATAAGAACTCAGACGTAAACAGCAAAGTGGAGGAAACCAAAGGTACAGGGAAGCTCATGCCGCTTCAGTTTTTCATTTTCTTTTTTTTTGGAGATGGAGTCTTGTTCTGCTGCCCAGGCTGGAGTCAGTGGCACAAACTCAGCTCACTGCAACCTCTGCCTCCCAGGTTCACGCCATTCTCCTGCCTCAGCCTCCCAAGTAGCTGGGATTACAGGCACCCACCACCACGCCTGGCTAATTTTTGTATTTTTAGTAGAGACGGGGATTCACCATGTTGTCCAGACTGGTCTCAAACCCCTGACCTCAGGTGATCTACCCGCCTCAGCCCCGCAAAGTGCTGGGATTACAGGCATGAGACATCGCACCTCGCCTAGTTTTTCATCTTTCTAAGTGGATTTTGAGTAGTTTTGGAATTCCAAATAATGAATTCCTGTATAATTAAAATCACCTTTGTCAAGAGAGTAGATCTTAAATGTTCTCACCTCAAAAAAATAAGCATGTGAGGTGATGGATATGTCAATTAGCTTGATTTAATCATTTCACAATGTGTGCATATATCAAAACATCACATTGTACTCTGTAAACATTCAGTTTCATTAGCCAATTATACCTTAGTAAAGCTGAAGGGAAAATTAAAAAATTTTAATTCAATAAAATGTCCTTTGCCTACTTAAATAACTTAAGCCAGGCGTGGTGGCTCACGCCTGTAATCCCAGCACTTTGGGAGGCCGAGGTGGGCGGATTACCTGAGGTCAGGAGTTCGAGACCAGCCTGGCCAATATGGTGAAACCCCATCTCTACCAAAAAAACAAAAAAAAATTAGCGGGGCGTGGTGGCACATGCTTGTAATCCCAGCTCCCAGGAGGCTGAGGCAGGAAAATCGCCTGAGCCCAGGAGGCAGAGGTTGCAGTGAGCCGAGATCATGCCATTGCACTCCAGCCTGGCTGACAGAGTGAGACTCTGTCTCAAAATAAATAAATAAATAAAATAAAATAAAATAAAATATAAAATAAAATTGTAGTCCCAGCTACTCGGAGAGGCTGAGGCAGGAGAATGGCGTGGACCCGGGAGGCGGAGCTTGCAGTGAGCCGAGATTGCGCCACTGCACTCCAGCCTGGGCGACAGAGCGAGACTCTGTCTCAAAAAAAAATAATAATAATAAAATAAAATAAAATAATAAAATAAAATAAAATGACTTGAGATCTGGAATTTATTCCAAAGTTACCTAGGGTTGCTCTATGGAGGAAACAATTTGGGCTGTGGGTTGACAGCTCTTGAACCTGGGTAACCAGGTACATAGGGATTTGCTTTAATTTGTTCTCTACTTCTGTGCTTGGAATTTTTCTTCTTTTTTTTTTGGAGATAGAGTGTCTCTCTGTCGCCCAGGCTGGAGTGCAGTGGTGTGATCTCAGCTTGCTGCAACCTCAACCTCTGCCTCCTGGGTTTAAGCGATTCTCCTGCCTCAGCCTCCTGAGTAGTTGGACTACAGGCACCCGCCACCATGACCAGCTAATTTTTGTATTTTTAGTAGAGATGGAGTTTCACCATGTTGGCCAAGCTGGTCTCTAACTCCTGACCTCAGGTGATCCACTCCCCTCGGCCTCCCAAAGTGGTGGGCTTACAGGTGTGAGCCACCGTGCCCAGCCTTGTTTGGAATTTTTCATACTAAAGGTTCTTAAAAAATAAATAAATAAATAGGCCAAGCGTGGTGGCTCATGCCTGTAATCCCAGCGCTTTGGGAGGCCGAGGCACGTGGATTACCTGAGGTCAGAAAGTCAAGACCAACCTGGCCGACGCGGCAAAACCCTGTCTCTACTAAAAATACAAAAATTAGCCAGGTATGGTAGCGGGTGCCTGTAATCCCAGCTACTTGGGAGGCTGAGGCAAGAGAATCACTTGAACTTGGGAGGTGGAGGTTGCAGTGAGCCGAGATTGTGCCACTGCACTCCATCCTGGGCAACAGAGCGAGGCTCCATCTCAAAAACAATGAATAAATAAATAATAATAATAATAGTAATCTTTGTCAGCACAAAATGACACTTTGTGATCTTTGGTGTCTACTCCTTCCACAACACACCCCCAGAGATCACAAAGGGCCAGTGTCATGCTTCATGCTTCATGGCTTACCTCTCCTGTGGTCAGAAAGGGATTGGGTTTGAACCGGCCCTCTTCCAAAAGTCCCTCCCTTTCTGGCCTTTCCTACCTACACAAGACAGCTCTGATGGCTATTCTATGTGTCAACTTGACTGGGCTCGGGATGCCCAGATATCTGGTTAAACATTACCTCTGGATGTGCCTGCAAGGGTGTTTGCAGAAGAGATGAGCATTTGAACTGGTGGACCCAGGAAAGCCGATTCCCCTCCCCAACGTGGGTGGACCTCATCCAATCCACTGAGGACGTGACCAGAACAAAAATGAGCAAGAAGGTTGAATTCATTCTCTGCCTGACTCTTTTAGCTAAGACATCAGTCTTCCTGGTCTGGGAATTAAACCATTGGCTCTCCTAATTCTCAGACCTTCAGACTTGGACTGAAACTTTAGCACTGGCTTTCCTGGGTCTTCAGCCTGCCAGCACAAATAGCAGGACTTCCTTTTTATTTTTTTGAGATGGAGTCTTGCTCCGTGGCCCAGGCTGGAGTACAGTGGCACGATCTCAGCTCACTGCAACCTCTGCCTCCCAAGTTCAAGTGATTCTACTGCCTTAGCCTCCTGTGTAGCTGGGATTGTAGGCATGTGCCACCATGTCTAGCTAATTTTAGTATTTTTAGAGGAGATAAGGTTTCACCATGTTGGCCAGGCTGGTCTCGAACTCCTGACCTCAAATGATCAGGATTACAGGTGTGAGCCATGGGATTACAGGTGTAAGCCATGGAGCCCGACCAAATTGCAGGACTTTTAGCCTCCATAACCACATGAGCCAGTTCCATATATATATTTATACTTACATAAATATATATACATACATATATACACACAATATGAATATATATATGGAACTGGCTGATTGCTTATATACATATAAATACACGTATATTATGGTGTGTGTGTGTGTGTGTGTGTGTGTGTGTGTGTGTGTTCTATTTTCTCTGTTTCTCTGGAGAATCCTGACTAATATAATACCTGTCTGGGGCCGGGGCACAGACTTCAGCCAAGAGATTCAGAAGAGTCAATTGGTTCATTTAAGAAACAAACTCACAGCCTTTAGCACCTTCATCAACCTGATTCCTGTGTCACCCTACCTTTGATAGCCTGCCATGCTCCCTCCTACATGGGCCATCTCCTTCTCAGAGGAAGGAAGCATGAAGAGGCTAGTGGATTTGGCATTCCCAGCCGGAAGATTGGTTCTTCTCATTTGGCCACTGCTTGACACTTTCTCTTCCGTGCATATTGGCTATAAAAGTGCCTGGAATGCAGAAATTACTATGAATATTCATGAAGTTATATTATGAATAATATTTCTGTAAAAATGAATAGCCTTCACCCTGGGAAATGGAATTCTTTTTCCGCACTTTGGGTCACTTGGAGATTGTCAATAGCAGCAGTGTTCAGCAAACTATATAGCCCATAGGCCAAAGGTGCTCCACCATCTATTCTCATATGGCCTGCAAGCCAAGACTAGATTTCACATCTGTAAATGTTTGAAAAAAAAATCAAAAGAAGAAAACTATTTTGTGATATATAAAATTATATTAAATTCATATTTCAGTGTCTATACAGTTTTACTGAAACACAGCCACACTCATTTGCTTATATTTTGCCAAAGTCTGCTTTCATGCTACAAGGACAGTGTCAAGCAATTGTGATGGACACATGACCCACACAGCCTAAAACATTTAGTATCTAGCCCTTTACAGAAAAAGTTTGTTGACCACTGGTCTGTAGGCTTGAGGTTCTCCTAAATGCATTCTTGGTGATTCCAAACTCTTGTCTCATAGAGCTGAACTGCAGTGCCATACATTGCCAGTAGGTGAGGCTGTGCAGTACACACCAGCCCAAAACCACCCAGAGTTGAAGCTTTGGGATTTAGAACATTCATTCAACAAAGATTTAATGAAGGCCAACTTTGTGCCACACACAGTTTTAAGTTCTAGATTTATAGAAGTCTATAAAACAAGCAGAAATGTCTGCTTTCTTGGAACTGAGGTTTTACTGAGAGGAAATGACCACAAACAAGATGGCTAATACTACACAGTATGCTAAATGGGAATGAGTGTGATGAAGAAAAATAAAGCAAGGCAGCAGGTAGAAAGGGTCAGAGACGAGGACAGTAGCAACTTTAAACCAGGTTAGGTGGCCGGGTGCAATGGCTCATGTCTGTAATCCCAGCACTTTGGGAGGCTGAGGCAGACAGATCACTTGAGGCCAGGAGTTTGAGACCAGCCTGGCTAACACGGTGAAACCCCGTCTCTGCTAAAAATACAAAAAAAAATAATAATAATTAGCCCAGAGTGGTGGCACACACCTGTAGTTCCAGTTACTTGGGAGGCTGAGACATGAGAATCACTTGAACCCGGGAGGTGGAGGTTGCAGTGAGCCAAGATCATACCACTGCACTCCAGCCTGGGTAACAGAGAGACTCTTGTCTCAAAAATAAAATAAAATAAATAAGTAAATCAGGTTAGGTAACCATTTTTACCTTGTCAGTGAAGTCCTGAAGATGAGAGGGCAGGCAGTCCACGAATATGTCTGTGATAAGAACATTCCAGGCAAAAGGAACAGCAAATGCAAAGGTCCTGGCGTGGACTGCACCCATCACATTCAAGGAAGACCAAAAGCAATGAGTAGTAGAAATTGAGGTCAGGAAGGCAAGGAGTAGAGGACAGCTCATATGGGGACTTGTAGGTCATATTGATGACGTGGCTTTTATTCTGAGTGATGTATGAAGCCAGCAAAGCAATAGGAGCAGATAAGTAATATAATCTGATTTCCAATTCCTGAATTAATACCTGTCTGAAATATTCTACCACTACTTTACATAAATGAGGCCTACTTTGCCTTTTATTTTGATATATTACATTAAAGAAAGTTGAAATGTTGAGGGTAAGTATAAAAAGTTGAGTAACAGGAAGAAAGTGTTATCTTTCTGCATAATGAGCACTTCAGTTATCCATTGCTGCATAATAAATCAACCCAAAGCTTAGTAGTTTAAATGAACAATGATTTCTCATTTGTCTTAATACTGTGGCTTTAGTAGGATCAGCCAGGCCATTCTACTCTCTTAGCATCAGTTGAGGTCACTCATGCAGCTGAATTCTACTGGCAAGTGAGCTGGACTGGCAGGTCTAAGGTTTCACCCCACACATCTGGAACTTTGTTGTCCTCCATGGGCTTCTCCCCCCAGTTATCTTAGGCTTCCTCACAATATGGCAGCCTCAGAGTCTCAGGGTTTCCAGGATTTCTGCAAAAGCTGGCTTCAAGAGGGAAACAAGAAGCTGCCAGAACTCTCAGAGGCTAGACCTATAACTGGCACAGCATCACTTCTGCCACATTGTACTGGTCAAAGTAAGTCAAAAGTCCAGCCCAAATTCAAGGCTAGGAGAGATTCCATCTAGTGATAGTTGTTTGATGGGTTGAGCAGCATTCATGTACTTGGAGAGAAGAAATTGATGGTGGCCATCTTTGGAGACTGTCAGAATGGGCAAGAAACACTGATTCCTCCCACCACCACCATGGCATCTTGGGGTGCCCTTCTCTCCTTTTGGCCATTGTGTGTGCACAATATTGATCAGTTTGATTGGTGGATGGAAATTGATTAACTTTATATTCTTGAATCATGTGTCTCCCTGAGGCCCGGAAATTATTCCGAGAAGCTCCCTGACCCCTATACATGAGCCCCCTTATGGCCTGTGTTCATTTTCCTCCCTAGCTCTGCAGGCCCACCATCCCCATTCCTGGGCATTGTCACACTCTGACAGGCAGCTGAGCTAATGTCAGAAAATGGGATAGGTGGTATGGCATTCTGCAGAATTTGGGGGATGTGATACAGCTTTTTCCCTGGAAGAAGCCAGAGCTGGCCAGACGGATCAAATGTGTACCCCAGCCCTAATGATGGTCCACCTTCCCAAAAGGAAAGCAAGTGAAGGATCATGCATTTAAATTACCTCTAGGCTTCATGAACAAAACCGAAATCTTTTTTCTGGAAATAATTTTAGATTTACAGAAGAGTTATAAAGATAGTACAGAGAGATTCTCATACCCTTCACCCAGCTTCCCCTGACATTAACTACTTACATAACCGTGATCCATTTGTCAAAATGAAGACATTAACATTGACACCCTGGTGTGGTGGTGCACGCCTGTAGTGCCAGCTACTTGGGAGTCTGAGGTGGGAGGATCCGCTGAGCCTGGGAGGTGGAGATTGCAGTGAGCCACCCAGCAAAACAACAACAACAAAAACATTCACACAATACTATTAGCCAAACTACAGACTTACTTAGATTTCCCCAGTTTTCCCACTATTATCCTTCTTCCATTCCAAGAGCCCATCCTGGATTCCACATAGCATTTAGCCTTAGCCATCATGTCACATTAGTCTCCTTCAGTCTATGACAGTTTCACAGTCGTTCCTTGTCTTTCATGACCTGGAGAGCTTTTGAAGAGTAGCACTCAGGTGTTTCGTAGAATGTTCTTCAATTTGGGGTTGACTCATGTTTTCTCATAACTCAGCTGAGGTCGTGAGGTTTGGGAAAAGGTGTCTTGCCATTCACATTGTATCATGTCAGGGGCACATGCCATCAACCTGCAATATTACTGGTGATGTTAACTTTGACATTAAGCTTACCAAAGGTGGTATTTGTGAGATTTCTCCACTGAGAATTCACTACATTTTCCTTTCCATTCTCTATTCGTTAGAAGCAAGTGACAAAGTCCAACTCACACTCAAGGGGATGGGAATTGAACTTCTGGAGGGAGGAACCTCTGGGCTTTTAAAAATACACAGCACACTAGGCAGGGCTGCCAGGAGCAGGGAGGGTCCCAGGCCTGACCAC
Source organism: Symphalangus syndactylus (assembly GCF_028878055.3). Lineage (NCBI taxonomy): Eukaryota > Metazoa > Chordata > Mammalia > Primates > Hylobatidae > Symphalangus > Symphalangus syndactylus. Next base: position 25,603,924 of record NC_072424.2, on the reverse strand, counting down.
TGACTTGCTGTTGACCTTGGGTGAGTCACTGTGTTTCTCAGAGCTGGGATTTCCCTCCCTCTTATGAAATCCATCATAGTTTCGCGGCCCCACAGCTGTCTCTAAGAGCCTCAGAAAGATTTAGCCAGTAACACTTTGAGCTGTTGTAGTACGGATCTGATGGGGGACACAGGGTCCTTGTTAATGACACTGGGGTCCTATTCCTGGTCTGTAAGCAGTTTCCAATCCTGATGCTCATCATCCCCATAACAGGAGTGCCCCCTCAAAGTGGTGAGGCCGTCACCATTTTTACAAAATGGTCTCATGTTATAAACATGCTAACAAGGATTTTGTGTAGCAGGAAATACCACAGGGAAATATTTTTGTAAAGTGAAGCATTATTTTGCAAAGTGAATAATTCACCTGAATTAGCCTTTTTGTCTAAAGTCAGCTTTTCACTTATTGGATTTGCTTAAACTAAGGGGCTCTAGGAATTCCTTCCAAAGTACACACTGTCTTTGTGCAAATGCTTCTGAACAGACAGAATGTTTTCTATGTTGATGGTGATGAATTACCTGAGAATCATAACTTATAGTAATTATTTTACAGCCTTGTTCATTGACTCTTTACTAGTGGAGAATCCTGGCCAACCTGTATTCTGTCAATTGACACTGACAAGAACCAAACCCCAAAAAGATTGCTGTTTGATGACTATAGCAAAGACAACGAATAGTGAGCTATGTTTTTCTGTGAGTAGGTATATCTACTGGGATTAGATGTTTTCTCCATTTCTTTTGACATCACACCACTCTCCGTGGGCCACCATGTCTGGGCACACAGGCTTTGCGTCCTGCAAAACTCCAGGGCATCACTCCCAGGGATTCTGATGTAGATGGTGCTCCTTAGAGTTCAGCAACATGGCAGCCCTGTCTCCCACCCTGTGGAGCCACTGCTGAACTTGCCCAGTTACTCACCCCGTGTCAATTCTCTGACAAGCCTGGAGCAGGGCTGAGATAGGGCAGAATGCCACCGTCCAAGACTTTGGTGTTCTCTCCAAATTCGTCTCCACAGACGGTCAACAAAGGCTTCTGACAAGGTGGAAGAAAATGTTCATTCTACACTTTTCATTTGTGGCCATGACTGGACCACCCCACCTGGACAATATGTAATAACGTCCTTCAGAGATCCTTTAATTGTCTTGAGAATAGCACAATTACCTGGGTTGTGCTGGGGGAAGGGTGTTCGAGTGTTTCTTTGTTGAACATAAAGAGTTAAAACAGTCAAGAATTTTTAGTACTCTCTTGACATGTCTTCATTTTTCAACATACAAAGAATCTCAAAAATGGAAGTGACCCATAGCATCCCTCATCCTGAGAAAGGCTCAGGCCAAGAAACACCCCCCTCACCGTTTCAGTCTTCTACTCCTTTTTTTTGAGACAGAGTCTTGCTCGGTCACCCAGGCTGGGGTACAGTGGCACGATCTCAGCTTATTGCAACCTCTGTCTCTTGGGTTCAAGCGATTCTCCCACCTCAGCCTCCCAAGTAGCTGGGACAACAGGTGTGCACCACCACATCTGGCTAATTTTTTTGTAATTTTAGTAGAGACGGGGTTTCACCATGTTGGCCAGGCTGATCTCAAGCTCCTGACCTCAAATGATCCACCCACCTTGGCCTCCCAAAGTGCTGAGATTACATAGCTAACTCTGCTTTACTCTCTCCATTCCTAAGCACCTCCGATCATTTGCCTCTATTGTGCCTCCTACCTAGAAGGGTCTCCCTCTTTCTTCCCTGATTATCCAAGTCTTCTATTTTTCAAGACTCAGTTCAGCCATGCAGTCTTTTACAGGTCCTTTCTATAACTGCCTTAGCTTAGCCCCCAAATGCCATCCTCATCTACTACTCCAGAACTGCCTCTTTGAAGAGGAGGACATACTCATCATCCCCATAACAGGAGTGCCACCTCTTTATCATGACGCATTCCCTTACCATGCCCTTTCTCGTTAAATGAAGTGTAATGATGGGCACACATTATTTTTGCCAGACTAGTATTCAGTCCTCCTTCTGATAAAGGATCTGATTTTCCTTTAGCGCTCCACTGCTCCCTCATCCTCTCTCTCCTGCCTCCCAGCACCCGAGCTGGCTCAGAAGAGCGTGTGTGCCTGATCAATGTGTGCATTCAATCCCCTTGGTCTGATGTTTGGTACTGGATCTATCAGGGCCACTGTATGGAAATGACCCACCCAGGAGTGGAGCCACATCAGAGGAAAGAACAGAAATGGATGACGATGATGACAATGATTTTTTTGTTGTTGTTTTTTGTTTTTCGAAACAGAGTTTCACTCTTATTGTCCAGGCTGGAGTGCAATGGCACGATCTCAGTTCACTACAACCTCCGCCTCCCGGGTTCAAGTGATTCATTCTCCTGCCTCAGCCTCCTAAGTAGCTGAGATTACAGGCACCTGCCACCACACACCCGGCTAGTTTTTGTATTTTTAGTAGAGACGGGGTTTTACCATGTTGGTCAGGCTGGTCTTGAACTCCTGACCTTAGGTGATCCACCTGCCTCGGCCCCCCAAAGTGCTGGGATTACAGGCGTGAGCCACCGTGCCTGGCAATGTTGATGTTTAAGCCCCTGGATTCAGCTGTACCTGAAGTTAGAATTCTGCCTTAGACTTTTCTGGTACCTAAGCCTATAAATTCCTCTTTTGCTCTAGCTAGTTTGGTTTCTGCCACTTGCAATACAAAGTTCTTTGTGGATAGGGATCACGCCTGATTTACCTTGACATTCCCCTGTGGCAAGAACAGTGCTTGGCATATATATAGTGTTTCATAAATAGTTATTGCTGATATGGGGGAAAATATGCTAAACCAGCCAGTTCAAAGGGGGAAAATTTTTTTTTTTTTTTTTTTTGAGATGGAGTCTTACTTTGTCACCCAGGCTGGAGTGCAGTGGCACAATCTCAGCTCACTGCAACCTCCGTCTCCTGAGTTTAAGCGATTCTCCTGCCTCAGCCTCCCTAGTAGCTTGGATTACAGGTGCATGCCACCACGCCCAGCTAATTTTTTTTCTGTTTTCAGTAGAGATAGAGTTTCACCATGTTGGCCAGGCTGGTCTCGAACTCCTGAACTCAAATGATCTGCCCCCCTCAGCCTCCCAAAGTGTTGGGATTACAGGCGGGAGCCACTGTGCCCAGCCTAAAGGAGAAAAATTCTCATTTTATGAAAACCAAATAAACCACAGTGGTTTTTCACCTCTCGCCTAGTGAGACAAGGTCCAGGTGGTAGCCTATGCTTGTCTTTATTCTCTACCCTCACTCCTTCAATCTCTGAACTATGGCTGCTGCTTCTTCTTCTTTTTTTTTTTTTTTTTGAGATGGAGTCTTGCTCTGTCACCCAGGCTGGAGTGCAGTGGTGCAATCTCGGCTCACTGCAAGCTCCACCTCCCGGGTTCACACCATTCTCCTGCCTCAGCCTCCCAAGTAGCTGGGGACTACAGGCACCCGCCACCACGCTGGGCTAACTTTTTGTATTTTTAGTAGAGATGGGGTTTCACTGTGTTAGCCAGGATGGTCTTGATCTCCTGACCTTGTGATCCGCCTGCCTCGGCCTCCCAAAGTGCTGGGATTACAGACGTGAGCCACCGTGCCTGGCCTAAACTATGGCTTCTTAAGACCATGAGCTTTAAGGTCAGGCTGCCTGGCTTCAAATCAATATTTTGCTGCTTATAAGCTCTGTGTCCTTAGACAAAGTATTTAGTCTTTCTAATCCTCCCTTTCTTCAAATGTAAAATGGGGAAAATAGTAATATCTACGGCTTGAGTTGCTATGAAGATTAAATGAGCTGTTATTATAATTTTTTTCTTTTTCACTCTGTCACCGAGGCTGGAGTGCAGTGGTGCAATTAGCTTCTACCTCCTGAGCTCAAGTGATCCTCCTACCTCAGCCTCCTGAGTAGCTGAGACCACAAGTGTGTGCCGCCATGGCCAGCTAATTTTTAGAAATTTTTTTGTAGAGATGAAGTCTCCATATGTTGCCCAGGCTGGTCTCAAACTCCTGGGCTCAAGTGATACTCCTGCCTCAGCCTCCCAAAGTGCTCAGATTACAGGTGTGGGCAACCACACCACCACACCCAGCTTATTATAGCCTGTTATAATTCTTTTTTTTCTTTTTTCTTTCTTTCTTTTTTTTTTGAGACAGCGTCTCACTCCGTTGCACAGGCTGGAGTGCAGTATACAGCTCACTGCAACCTTTACCTCATGGACTCAGGTGATCCTCCTACCCCAGCCTTCCGGGTAGCTGGGACTACAGGTGTGCACCATCATGCCCAGCTAATTTTTCATATTTTTTGTAGAGACAAGGTTTCACCATGTTGTTCAGGCTCATCTCAAACTCCAGGGCTCAAGTGATCCCCCTCCCTCAGCCTCCCAAAGGGCTGGGATTACAGTTATGCAGTTATGAGCCACCATACCCAGCCCACAATTCTTAAAATACCGACATTATCCTCCCTGAAGTCTGTACCATTTAGCTGTTTCCTGTTGGATCCTAGGCAGGACTTTGGGACCAGGCCGTGCTGTGAGAAAAGGTGCAGGAACAGTGTCAGAGTTGGGATAGTGTCAGCCAGAGGAAAAGCAGGTGATCTCTCAAGTAATAGATAAAGAAGACCTCAGATTCCCGTTAACTGTAGCCAACCTCTACCGAGAATAAGGGCATCACATCCTCAGACTTTACAGATCTAATTTTTCTCCTTCATGGATGGAGGAATAGCAGAAAGAACATGAGTTCTGGTGTGAGACTGATGGTTCAAAGTCCAATTCTTTGACCTCTCAGAACCTTAGTTTCCTCATGTGTAAAATGACATTACCGACTTCAGTAAGAAAAATCACTTAGAATAGTAACTACTCAGGTCATCATTCAACAGAGATATTTTGAGCCTAGTCTGTTACAAGCCTTCTGACACATGACAGGGTGAACAGTATACTCATGCACTCTACCCTCATGGACCTTAGACTAATGAGGAAGAGAGTTATCGGTCAACAGATTCTAGCAAAACATGGTGAGTAATTTGATAGGGGAAGTAAAAGGAACTCAAGTTCTTATAATGGGAGGTTTAAAACGTAAGTTAGGCATTTAGAAGATGAGTAAACAAAGAGCAGAAGTTGAAGGACTGATAAGGAGCCCAGAGTGAAATTGAGGAAAGCAAGACTTCTGTCTCAGCCTTGTGATTTGCATGGGATCCCTCTCATCTCTAGCGCCAGGAGTAATTTCAACCTCTTATCATAACAACTGATTGAGGTGGCCCAGTCTTAAGCCAAACAGCACATGGCATTTCCACAGCAATTGTTTTGGGATGATCCAATTAGAGCAAAGATAAAAACTCTTTGTTCCCATGGATATGACCTAAAAAGCTGTGTTGGTAGCCATCTTACAACTATGTGGGAAATTTGACTGAGGACAAAGCCAATACCTCAGAAGGGGGCAAAGATTGAAGAACTGCAGAGCCTGAGCCCTGATCAAACTATACCCGAAGCTTACTAACCATTGGTCTTTTGATGATGCATGAGCCGATAAATCTTTGTTTAAGCCAGCTTGTCCTGAACTTTTTGTTATTTTTATATTTATTTACTTATTTATTTTTGAGATGGAGCCTTGCTCTGTCACCCAGGCTGCAGTGGCATGATCTTGGACTCACTGCAACCTCCACCTCCTGGGTTCAAATAATTCTCCTGCCTCAGCCTCCCAAGTAGCTGAGATTACAGGCACCCACCACCGTGCCTGGCTAATTTTTTTATTTTTAGTTGGGACGGGGTTTCACCATATTGGCCAGGCTGGTCTCAAACTCTTGACCTTGTGATCTGCCCGCCTCGACCTCTCAAAGTACTGGGATTACAGGCGTGAGCCACCGTGCCCAGCCCTTTTTGTTATTTTTAAATGGAATTATTCTAACCAATAGACAAGAGAAGAATAGTTTGAGAAATAGGAAGTGAGTACAATAGTATCTGATGATATCAACATGTCAAGCAAAACAAGGACAAGAAGTTTCCATTGGATTTGGCAATATGAAGATCATTTGTGACCTGGGCAAGATAAGTTTCAGTAGTAGGGAGTGGGTTGACAAGGAGAACTCTACGCAAGCTTGTACGGCGCAAGTAAGTGAGCAGAGGACCCCCTTGATTGTGTTTGAGGGACGCAAGCAATCCATAGTCTCTGTCATCAGAGTGGCATTGTATTTTGTAAGATCTTAAACATTCTGTCTTATTGTCCCACTATCCATCAAAACATTTCCCCCAAATCCTTTAACTGTTTGGGTTCTGAGCTGTCCTGTAGGTTTAACTATAAAAAGTACAGTGTTTCAAGTAAACTGTGTAAGAAGCTTCCATCACAGTTGACCAGCTGGATTAAGTTTTGGCCTTTTTCCCACTAATGTAGTTACTGCTTCTTAGCATTTTGGGAACAGGGAGTCGCATAGCCCTTAGAGAATTAGATTAAAACCATGAACCCTTTCCCTTGGAAAGAAAATGCCCCCAAATTCTGTATACATTTCTGAGGCTTCATGATCACTATGCAGCCGGCCTCTCAGATTTCCTGGGACACTGCCCAAGCTTGCCATCATTTATAAGCTCTAGTGAATCAAAGTTTCCTTAGCTGGGGTCTTGTTCCAATGAATGAAGGATTCCAACCCATCAAACTAGCTCTCTCTTCCTGCCAATAGCTCCTAGAATTCCAGCTTTTTCCTTCAGCCTTCAGGGATTGATCAAGGTGGAGTTTGTAGCTTTCTCATCCTGTCAAAACACCCACACCAGCCTCACCTCTCTCTGCTTCCCTTGCCAATTTCTCCTCCACCAAGCACAAATCTCCAGCCCTGGCCCTAGTAAAGGCCATGAATTTAAAAGGTGTTTATGGTCCTACTCTCACTCGCTCATCTCTTCATTCTTCGGATTCCACCTGCAGAGTGAGCCACAGTTCTCAGACACCTTCCCATACAACCCTGGAAACCACACTCAGGAATCGGGAGGTGAAGACATACAAGTCCAGGATGTGACCTGCCACTAACACATTCCCTACCTGTGGCCTGAATTTTTCCCATCATGCTGCTCCTTCAGTATAAAATAATTCACTTGTCCCAAAGTGCTGGTTTCAGCCCAGCTGAGAGATTTGCTGGTGAGGAATGGAGTGATGTAAAATCTGAGTGCAGCTCTGGCCCTCTGATCTGGAGTAAACAACTTTGCCCTGATGGTATGCCTCCCCCCTGAGCTGAAGAAAAGGTTCTAAAATATTTCGTTTTGACCTCTGTTAACACTTATAATTATGTCCTGATTGTTTGCATGCCCACCAGTCATCCTCACTAGCTCCTTTGGGGTACAACCATGGATAATTCACCCTCGTGTATTACAGATAATAACATTAACAAGAGTGAGTGTGGACTGAGCTCTCTGCTCTGAGAATGGAATTAGGCGTTGTTTATGCCTCTCTCTCTCTCCCAACACTATGCGACACTATCTATTACTAACTTCTCTTAAGGTTTTTTAAACTTTTTTTCTTTTTTAATCAGTCTCGCTCTGTTGCCCAGGCTAGAGTGCAGTGATGCAATCTCAGCTCACTGAAACCTCTGTCTTCCGGGTTCAAGTGATTCTCCTCCCTCAGCCTCCCGAGTAGCTGGGGTTACAGGTGCACACCACCATGCCTGGGTAATTTCTGTATTTTTAGTAGAGATGGGGTTTCATTCACTATGTTGGCCAGGCTGGTCTCGAACCCCTGACCTCAAGTGATTTGCCCGCCTCTGCCTCCCAAAGTGCTGCTGTGAGCCACCGCAGCCGGCCTTAAACTTTTCATTCTGTGCTAATTTTGCAATTCTTCTGCAATCCTAATATTGCAAAATTAGTACAAAAATTCCCATATATCCTTTATCCAGCCCTTGCCCAAATGTTAACATCTTGCACAACCACAATGAAATAGTCAAAATCAGAAAACTAACACTGAGGCAACACTTAACTAGTCTATGGAACTAATAACTAACTATATCTAATAATAGCTAATCTCATTCAAATTTCACCAATTATACCACTACCGGACTTTTTCTGGTCCAGAATCCAGGGTTTCATGTTGCATTCAACTGACATGTCTCCAGTTTCCTTTCATCTGAGGCAGTTTGTCCTTAACACTTTTGAAGAGTATTAGCCAGTTAGTGATTTGTAGAATGTCCCTTCATTTGGATTTGTCTGATGTTTCTTCGGGATTAGAATCAGGTTATGCATTTTTGGCAAGACTACCGTGAAAGAGATGCTGTGCCTTTTTCAGTGCACCATATCAGGAGGTACATGATGTCAATATACTGTATCTCGTTACTGGGAATGTCAACTTTGATCACTTGATGAAGGTGGTATATACCAGCTTTCTTTACTGTAAAGTTACTCTTTTCCCCTTTGTAACTGATAAGTATCTTGTGGGGAAATTCTTTGAGACTATGTAAATATCCTGTTCCTCATCATACTTTTCCCACTAATTTTAACATCTATCAATGATCCTTTCTTGAAAACAATCATGATTGGGGTGTTTGCCAAATACTGATTCTCTATTTCCATATTTCTTTCTCTATTGAAAACTGGAATTCTGTAAGGAACAGCTTTTCTCCTCTCCTTTTTGCTTACTTAATTATTTATTGACATCAGTATACACTCATAGAATATTAACCCCATTTTTTCATTGAGAAAACTGAGGCTGAAAGCTGTTAGATAATATGGTACCCACAGCCACAAAGCTAGGATGAAGGAGAGCCAGGATTTAGTCTTGTGCCACCTAAGTGCTTAACTGATACTTCTTCGTGACAATGCAAATTTTGTAACTTAGCATGGTTGCCGCTTTGCTTTGATTACCAGGTGATATAGTTTGGCTGTGTCCCCATCCAAATCTTACCTTGAATTGTAATAATCCCCACGTGTCAAGGGTGGGGCCAGGTGGAGATCATTGACTCCTGGGGGCGGTTTCTCTCATACTGTTCTTGTGATAGTGAATAAGTCTCACGAGATCTGATGGTTTTATAAGTGGGAGTTCCCCCTAAATAAGCTCTCTTGCCTGCCACCACGTAAGATGCGACTTTGCTCCGCATTCACCTTCCACCGTAATTGTGAGGCCTCCCCAGCCATGTGGAACTGTGAGTCAATTAAGCCTCTTTCTTTTATAAATTACCGAGTCTTGGGTATGTCTTTATTAGCAATGTAAGAACAGACTAATACACCAAGAAATTCAAATTTAAGACTACCTTCAGTAATACTGCCAGTTCGTACAACATGCAAATGTTGCTACTACATTCTCTTATTATTGTATCCTATTTCTCTCTTGTGCCCATGTCATTATCTGTGTTTTATTTCCTCAATCATATTTGTATTTCTTTAAATCACCTTAAATCTTTTTAGGGGAGAAAACAAATAATAAATAAACATATCTCTGAGGCTAGGACACGACAGGTTGCTTATTATTACTTAATGTGAGTCACTTTGATTGCTGAAAGATTGTTGCTTGACTATGGTGGTCACAAGTGGTCCTTAAGACTTGCCCACAAGGACAAATTCACAGAACATGTAGAGACACACACCTTCTTTCTGTGGCTCCTAATAAATGAGTATGCCCAGATGGGGTTATCAGAGGATGTAATGATGACAGCCAGGTACCAAGTGCTGAATGCCTAAAGTTGATATGTGGAGGAAGGAACATTTTTAATGATGTCTCAACCATCTTTAAGATGGAACCCCAAATGGCTTATTCTGGGACATTGTTTGGAGATTAAAGAGACTGAGGGGGCAAGCAGTGAGCTCTCTGAGACTGTAAGTATTCAAGCAGACCAGATACAAGGGCTTTTGCAGGGCATGCCAATGTCACTTGGAAGATGTGGATGGTAGAACTCTGTGCTTTGCTTTCCATGCTCCATTTTCCCTCCTTCTGGGAAGCAGGTCTAAAGTTTGGAATGCTTCTCTCCTCCACTGTGACTGTATAGTTAGGGTAAGTTGAATTCACCCACAGCTCCAGGTCTTTAAGCCGATACGTTTCACCTGTCCCCAACTATAATGTCTGGTTCAGGTATCTGCAGGTAACAACCCAGAGTCAGAGACGCGACAGCCAGCTTCTAGCACCTTCTAGGAAAGAGAAGCTCATCTCCTCCATGAAAGTTTATGGAAGAGGTATGCTATCTTCCCCAGTGATGGAGGGAATGAAGTAGGGAGCTATGGCAGCCTGTTGATAGAGTCAGCCTGAGGCTAAGCCAGACAACGGGAGCTAAGAAATGGAACTATGGTCTCAGCTGCGGCTCTCACTCCATCAGAAGCCAGATATCTCCTGGATCTCCTGGACAGTGACAAGACCCAGCAGTTTGCCATTCTTTATTAAAACAGTTTGGTTAGAGGTTCTGATCATTTGCAACTGAAAGAATCATAAATGTTAAAACTAGATGGACTAAAAGTCGGATTTAGTTTTAGAACCACTGAAGGAAGTTTACTAAACACACAGAATGCCTTTGAATTTGTATCAAATACAAATATGATTGATAAACATCCCCTAGTAATTCTTGTGCACACCCAGACCTAGAAGCCACTGATCTCTGCTCAAACACATTAAGACTGGCCTTTGAAAGGTCCTTAGTGTGTCTTTTTGCTCCCTCCCCTCCTCCTCCTTCTCCTCCTCTGCCCCCTCCTCAGCCAGGTGAGGAGGCCTGGCCCCAGCCCCAAGCTTCAAGGCTTTCTATTTATATGCGAAATTGCTTGCGTTTTCCTAGTTAGTGGCAGATCTGCCTGTTTGATGTTAATGAGTTTGTGAACCCAACAAAAACATGAAAGACGAGGCTCTTCCAAAGAGGAAAAATAGAAAATAAAGTGCCATCCAAAATGAGACGGGCTTGAAATCCGCCTTGCATCTCACCAGACCCTTCCTCTGTCTTCCCAAAGGGGCACCTTTCATCCAATTGAGGAAATCAAGATAAAATGCCAGCCTGGTGAATATCCTGCAAAACCAAATTGATCTGATTTGCCTGGACAAAGAAAATGAGGAATTTGGCTGATCAAAGTGGGCACAGCTCCCTCTTAAGCCCCGCCCACCCCAGCAGGCCTCCTGTGGACAAGAAACACAAATCTCTTGCACATCAGCGCCGCTCTCATATTCATTTTCAAATAGCCCCTTGCATCCTGGTGCAAATCTTAGCTGTCTCCTAATAACCCACTTTAGGACATGGATGTTCTGATCTGATATTATTAAACGTAAAGGGGCCGCTTTCTAATCTGGAGAGAGGCAGGGGCATTTGTAACAGCCAGAATCAAAGGCCTGGTCTCTTTCTGTTCCTAATTATCAATAGTGTTTTATAATCTTATTAATATTGATACACAGTATACTGAAGATCTGTTAAGGCGTAATGTATGTGGAAGATAATTAACAAGATCCGAGTCAGATCAATCGCCTATTTGACAGCCAACGGTGTGTGGCTTATAAATTATACATATTCTAGGTATTGCTCAAAATGTTTAAAGTTTCAGTCCAATCCTTCCGATCCAGCGCTGGGGGAAGGCATGAACCTAAAGGTACCGTCCCCAGCCTATTGGAGCCTTCTCTGCACACGCAGGACTCACTCTTACTTAAAAATCAAAGGGTTCTGTTAACTGCCAAGATCTACACAGAGCATAAAAACACACCTTCTCCTTGTAAAGTGCAGAAAAACAAAAGGTGAAATCTTGTAAGAAAAGAGATGATTAACAAAAGCAAGGTAATTTGCCTTTTGATTTCTCAGAGAAGGTAGCAGTTGGGTGTTTCAAATGGCAGAGCTGATCTTTCCTGCTAATGCCAGTCTGTAACAGAGTAAGATATTTGGTTGCAGTAAATGCAATTAACAATCCCAATTAATGTGTGTGTTTGGGTGGATTGAAGAGCTTAAACTGGGCCAGGTGCAATGGTTCACATCTGTAATCCCAGCACATTGGGAGGCCGAGATGGGCGGATTGCTTGAGCCTAGGAGCTTGGGGCCAGCCTGGGAAACACAGAACTTGTCTCTACAAAAAAAAAAATACAAAAATTTGCTGGGTGCAATGGCACATCTCTAGTCCCAGCTACACCAGAGGCTGAGGTGGCAGGATGACTTTAGCCCAAGAGGTCAAGGCTGCAGTGAGTCAAGGTTGAGCCACTGCCCTCCAGCCTGGGTGACAGCAAGATCCTGTCTCAAAAAAAAAAAAAAAGAGTTTAAACTGTGCTCTCTTGCTCTTGGTCAAATAGTGTGTGTGTGTGTGTGTGTGTGTCCATGTGCTGTGGACAAGTGCTGTGAAGTCACTGAAAATTATTTCTACTCTGACAGCATTCCTTTAGGGACAATCTGTCCCCCATTCTATAATAATCCCATTGGGTCCATGCCGTTCGGATGGGTCTGACCCTACCGCAGCAGGCACAATACCTAATTTGGCCAATCAGATTCCTCTCACCATTTATTTTTCAGTCACCAGAAAAGATGGTATGATTTCCCACTGGGTTTTTAAGCAAGAAGGGTACAAGCCTTCTACTGCTGGTGGTCTCTTTGCCACCAGGCAGAGAGCCTGCCTGAGAAGAAGCAATTCAGAGGAAAGTACAACCGAGGCATGAAGAGAAGTGGGTTCTCTTCACAGGCCACTGGGCCACTGCACCTGGCCCAGTTTAAGCTCTTCAATCCACCCAAACACACACATTAATTGGGATTGTTAATTGCATTTATGGCAACCAAATATCTTACTCTGTTACAGACTGGCATCAGCAGGAAAGATCAGCTCTGCCATTTGAAACACGCAACTGCTACCTTCTCTGAGAAATCGAAAGGCAAATTACCTTTCTTTTGTTAATCATCTCTTTTCTTACAAGATTTCACCTTTCGTTTTTCTGCACTTTACAAAAAAAGTTTAAAGTTTCAGTCCAATCCAAAAAAAAAGCAGTACTAGGATGCTAGTCCTGCTAGCATCACTTGAACTCCTGGATACAGCTGTGCCTGAAGTATACAATGGGACTCTCAATTACCTGAGCCAATCATTATGTCCCCTTTTCTGCATAAGGCAATAAGAATTGGGTTTGTATCACTTAACTGAAAAAATTCTAGCTAATGCAGGCAATTGAGGCCACATTTTTGGCCCTTCTTCTGCTCTTCTCCACAATACCAATGAGAAAGGTAGGCAACACGATGAGGTTCAGGAGCAGGAAAAGGACGAGCCCCCATAAGAGAGTGCAGCCCTTCTATCAAGACGATGGGGGGGCCTGATGTAGTGGCTCACACCTGTAATTCCAGCACCTTGGGAGGCTCTGGTGGGAGGATCGCCTGAGGCCAAGAGCTTGAGACCACCACAGGCAACATAGCAAGACTGTCTCCAAAAAAAATTGAACGAGGAGGGGTGGTGTGCAGCTACCTGTAGTCCTAGCTATTCTGGAAGCTGAGATGAGAAGATCGCTTGAGCCCAGGAGTTTGAGGTTACAATGAGCTGTGATTTTACCACTGCACTCCAGCCTGGGCAACAGAGTGAGACCCTGTCTCTAAAAAAGACAGTGGGGCTGTGATGAGGAGATGTGACCTGGTGCTGAGCCCTGCAGATCTCCAGCATCCATCACATTTAACTGGGGAGACTGCAGGGCTTTACTGCAGAGCTTGCAGCATCCATCAAAAGGAAGTCAGGGTTTCAGAGAGTCCTCCAAATCAAGCAGTGTACTGGCCTGGACTGGGGAAAGTGACAACCTACTCAAAAGGAATAGCTCCCTGAGCCTAAACAATCCTTGGGATTTTCAATGGGTCACTGTGAGGACATTGAGTGATGTCGAGGTGCCCCGTGTCAATACACGGGCATTGAGTTCATGGAGGTTCACCATGATGATTCAGTGTAGCCTCGTCTTATTTGCTGGCTGGGTATTAAAACCGGTGTTAAGGTCAACATCACAGATGGAGTAACGTGGAACTGCTACTAGTCTCTACAGGGCTTTGGCACAAATTGGAAAAAGGTACTGCCTTTGGATAGACAAATTAGAAAAAGGTATCTCTTCTAGACAGAAGACTGCAGCAGAGCACAGGGCTTGGAAAGAGTAGTTCTAGCAGGAATTTAATTGCCATTTGTCCCCTTAGGCAGCAGTTTGTGCAGTGCACAGACTGGACAATGGTATGTGGCAGCCCTGAGTACAGACTCCCTAATCAGCCCCTACTAACTAACTCTGATCCATTGGCTGCTCTTCTGGGCCTCTGTAAAACATCCTAGGGGATGCGTGTCCATAGTCATCTGAATGCTCAGGATTGGTGCATTTCATACTCTCTAGTATTTCCGTGCACCTCTGCTTCCCCAGCTGAGTTTAATGCTTACCATGAGCCCACCAGATTTGTGCCCAAACCTGCTTACACCACAACATTGCAATGAACTAATTTAACAGAAAAGTATGGCAGCCAATGAAATAGGAAGAAGCAAAGAGAGCATAGTGATATCTATGAAAACTAAAGGCATACTTTGGAATTATAAAGGCAGGTTGCTAAAAAAAAAAAAAAAATCCTTAAAATTAAGGAATTGTTTGGGGGTAATAGAAATGCATTGTAGCTTGATTGTGTTTCACAGCTGTATAAGACTGTATCCAACTGTTAAAAGACATTGAATTATGTGTTGTAACTAGATGCAGTTTATTATATGTAAATTATTCCTCCATAAAGTTGATAGGAAAAATATTAAGTGCACGTGAGACAGAATAAAAGATTGGAGAAGAAACATAAAACTCCTCAAAGAGGCTTGCAATCTGATTGTTCTCCAGGTGTCCTTAAGATCTGGCTTCACCTTAAGAAAACCACAACTGGAAATTGTAAATGATGTGCATTTGGCTTAGGCAAGAAAGAGAAGCCAGAACTCCAAAGAGCAAACCCATTCCTTTAAGAATGGGTTTGCTCTTTGGAGCCGGGGTGGGCGGATTACGAGGTCAGGAGATCGAGACCATCCTGGCTAACACGGTGAAACCCCGTCTCTACTAAAAATACAAAAAATTAGCCGGGCGAGGTGGCGGGCGCCTGTAGTCCCAGCTACGCGGGAGGCTGAGGCAGGAGAATGGCGTGAGCCCCAGGGGGCGGAGCCTGCAGTGAGCCGAGATCGCGCCACTGCACTCCAGCCTGGTTGAAAGAGCAAGACTCCTTTTCAAAAAAAAAAAAAAAAAAAAAAAAAAAAAAAAAAAAAAAGAAAAAAAGAAAAGCCTTGGTTCCACATCAAAAGATTGGTAAAGAAAATGTATACTTACTATGTTTAAATTTTGTTTGTTTCATTTTGTTTTTGTAGATGGAGTCTCACTCTGTCTCCTGGACTGGAGTGCAGTGGCATGATCTCAGCTCACTGCAACCTCTGCCTCATGGGTTCAAGTGATTCTTGTGCCTCAGCCTCCCCAGGTGGTTGGGATTACAGGCATGTCACCATGCCCGGCTAATTTTTGTATTTTTAGTAGAGACAGGGTTTCACCATGTTGGCCAGGCTGGTCTTGAATGCCCGGCTTCAAGTGATCTGCTTGCCTCAGCCTCCCAAAGTGCTAGGATTACAGGCATAAACCACCATGCCCAGCCACCACGTTTAAATTTTTAAAAGCACTTAGAGTATATGCATATGAATTGTTTTATAAAGTTTCTCCATTTTAACTGATTTTTTTGCGATTAGCTGCCAACTTATACCCCGACCCCATCACACGACAAGCCTTCCACAGTGGTCTAGTCATCCTGAAAATCCCGAAATCATCCTTAAAGTGTGTGGTACTGCCATATTGCAACAAATCCAGCACAACCTATTTTTCCCTTTTTTCTCAAGGGAAACGGTTGCTATTTCTTCAGTTGAGCCTGTGTGTGTGAAGGCCACAAAATGCTGGCTCCCACCCTCAGTGTAGGAGCCATAGGTGAGATGTGCATCCTATGGGAGGCCCTTCCAGAACACAGGCTTTCCCAGGGAAATGCCAGGTGCTACACCATTTCAATTGTTCTCTGTGTGTGTGTGGCCATGTAGCTGAGTTTCTTATAACTTAAATTTTTATATGCTGGGATTCTGCCATATATCTGCTTATATACAGCAATTCATTCTGTATCACTTCTACTACTTCTGCCAACTCCAGAGTAACGTGCTGGAGTAACGGGCTCTCCCACTTAGGATCATTGAGCATTAACAATAGGAGTGTGGTCAATGAGATTATCATCCCAATCCTTCCTTCTATAGCATTATAATCCCCCTCTCATGGCTTCACTAGGGCACAGTACTTCTCTGTCCCTAAACATTGGGCTTGGCCGCTGACGTGGCCATGCAGACATGACAGGAGTTGTGGGCCAGCAGGAACAGACAGACATAGACATGGAAATATGCATGCTGTGATGAGTGACGCTGGCTTTATTCTGTGGGCAATGGTGAGCCGTGAACAGTTTAGGGTTTCCAGTATATTCCACAATAATCCAGCATTATTGTGATTATGACATTGAACAAACTTTCGCACAGCTATCAGAGAATTGGGTAAGACGGGTACTGTAATTTTTTTTTTAGGACAGAAATGGGTTTGTGCATTTGGCTTGCTGTCTTTTCTTTCTGCCATATGCCATGAAAAGAGCATGCCCTAAGAAACCACTAAAGGAAGATAAGAGACACAGGGAGAAAACCTCGACCTGCCCTACTGTCTGAAATGAAGCCCAGTCAATCCATACCCTAAGACAGTGCTGCCTCGGCCAGCTCATAGAACCACGAGCTGGAAATGTATGCATTTGTGTTGTATGCCACTGAGACTTAGGAGCCTTTTGTTATGCAGCATTGTGGAATAAAAACCTAACTGATACAAAGGGGGAAATTAAAGTTTCTAGTCCAACCCACTGATTTTGTAGCTAAAATTATTTACTCTGTAATATATATATTGCTTAGACAGTTTCTGGTCTCAGTTCCATCATCTGTGAAATGAAAATACCGTACCTGGCCAGGCGCAGTGGCTCACGCATGTAATCCCAGCACTTTGGGAGGCTGAGGTAGGTGGATCACCTGAGGTTGGGAGTTTGAGACCAGCCTGGCCAACGTGGGGAAACCCTGTCTGTACTAAAAATACAAAAATTAGCCGGGTGAGGTGGTGCACGCCTGTAATCCCAGCTACTCGAGAGGCTGAGGCAGGAGAATCGCTTGAATCCAGGAGGTGGAGGTTGCATGAACCAAGATCATGCCACTCCTTCCTGGGCGACAGAATGAGACTCCATCTCAAAAACAAAAAACAAAAAATACAGTACCTGTCTTACCCAACTCTGATAGCTGTGCGAAAGTTTGCTCAGTGTCATGATCAAAATAATGCTGCTGGAAACCCTAAACTCTTCATGGCTCACCACTGCCCACAGAATAAAGCCAGTGTCATTCATCACAGCGTGCAAATCTCCATGCCTATGTCTGTTCCTGCTGGCCTGTAACCACTTTGTTTCTCCCCATACTCACACACTCTGTTGCTGCCATTTGAATTATTTGCCGTTTCCCAAACTGTCTCGGATCTTCTCTCCATGGTTTTTCTCTCATTGGTCTCTTCCCTAACAAAGCCTTTTCCTGCCATCTCACCTTTTGGAAACCTTCATGGTGTAACTTAGATATCACATTCTCCAAATGGCTTCCCTAATCCCTTTAGCTGAAATTTAGACATATTTCCTTCTGGATGCTTAATACATTTTACTCGCGTTATAGGCATTGGGGCCAAGTCCATCAGCCTCACTGAGTAAGAACAAGCTTTATGAGACCAAGGATCAGTTTTTGTTCATTTGCATCTCCCATGGACCCTAACCTATGAAGCACTGTGTCTGCTCAATGTGTGTTGATAATCAGATATCTTAGCTTCAAGAAGCATAGTCCCCGTAGCACACTGTGGTGGTGTATTTCTTCCATGTTCTAGTGTCCTCCACAGTAGATAAGCAATGGTACTGACCCATACGTGGATGATGAACTGAATAGCTGCCATTATTGAGCGCTTATTCTGGGACAGGATCTGCACTAGCATACTCACATTTTGTCTAATTTATATCTCTCCACAGCCCTCTTGGTTATCTCCAGGATTTGCTTCATTTAACAGATGAGATACGGCAAGGACTGTTATGCATCGTCCCTTTCTTCCTGAGCAGCCAGCTAGAGCACACTTCCCAGATTCCCTTGCGGTTAGGTGAAACCATGTGACTGGTTCTGCCCAGTAGAATCTGAGGGGAAGTAGCATGTGCCACTTCCAACCCGGGCCCATAAAAACCTCCCCTGCAAAGCTCCTCGCTCTTGTTCTGCCAGTAGATGTAGAGGATCCAGCCAATGACCTTGAGGTCTAGAGGATGGGGGAGCCACCAAATGCAAAGAGCTTGGGTTCATGACTTACCTTCCAGAGGAGGTCACCTGCTGAATACTCCTGTGTTGAGCTGTAATACGATCATGAACTCAATTTCTATTGCATTTAGCCACAGATTTTAGTGTTTTTAATTGCAGCTGTTACATGAGGAAACTGAGGTTCAGTTTAAATGACTTTAGGCTGATTATATAATAAGTTAGTGGCAGAGGGCTATGATTTAACCCAAACCTAGCTGTCTCTGATTCCTGTGATTCTAATTACTATAATATACTGCCTCTTTGCTAAGGAGAAAAAAAAGCAAGCAAATGAAAACAAACTCCCTATGGGGGCAAACTCAGGATTTTCCAAACTGTGACTCTCCCTGGCTCTGGAATGTTGCACCCAGCAGAGTTTTGTGAGATTGCTGAATGGTTGCCTACTTTAAGGGAGTGGGGAGGCAAAGGGGAATGACGTGTGTTGATTCCCCACACATGCCAGGCACTTTACATACATGTTATTTCCCTTACTCTTCACAGTAACCCTCTGGGACAGTATTAATGCCACAGGCTCTGAGAAGCTAAGTAACTTGCTCGTGTTTCCGCGGTGAGGAAGTCACAACACTGAGATTTGAATTTATCTCCCTCTGATTCCAAGTCTAGTGCTGCTGCTTTTCGTTACCACCTCAAGGAAGATATCATTTCAGGGTCCGTTTCTTTTATTCCTTCACTAATTGATTCATTTAATCTTTATTGAGTGCCTGCTATGGGCCAGGCACTCTGCTGGTCTCCAGGGATCGGGGCCAGAATGAGGGTGAGGCAGGAAGGGCGCCTAAGGCACTGCATCTAAGGAGGCACTGGCTCTGAGGCACTCACCCTGAACTCCCACAGCCCTGAAAGTGAGTACCTTTTTAACTTCTGTGCCATAGGCACTTGGTTGACCCCACCCTAGTCCCATCCCTGAAGGAATAGTGAGCAAACCAGACCTGCACTCTGCCCTCAGAGAGCTGACAGTTCAGTAGCAGACATGCAAGCTAAGGAGATTCCAATTACCACAGCAGATCACCCCCAGCTTCCTCCTGGAAAAGCACCATCACCTTATTATGCTCACAGAGTCTATGGTCAAGAGCTCAGACAGGCCCAGAGGGCATGGCTTGTCTCTGTTCCACATGTTTCGGGAATCGGCTGGAAGATGTGCAACTTAGGGGTGATAAGGACAAGTGGGATCAACTGGAGTCACCTGGAGCTTTGTCACTCATGCATGTGGCATCTGGGCTGCGATGAGGGGAGGGTCAGGCTAAGCTGGGACTGTGCAGTGGAGCACTGCATGTGGCCTCCCCAGGTGGCCCCAGCTTCTCACAGCCTGGTGGCTGTGTCCCCAGGGGACACATTTCGAAAGGGAGCACCGAGAGAATGAGGGGCAGAGTCACAAGGTTTCATTTATATCTCGTACCCAATTGGTCAAAGCAGTCACTAGTCTGCCCAGGTCCAAGAGGAGGGGACAAAACCCCACCTTTCCATGGAAGGAATATCAAAGTATTGGTGACCATTTTAAAAATCATCACAATGACCAAAAAAAAATAATAATTTTTCTACAGAGGAAAGGAACATTGTTCTATGAAAGTGTGTAGCAGAGAACTGAACTGGTAATAGTAATATGCTTCATTCGTCCAACCACATTTATTGAGCACATACAAGGAATCAGGCTGTCAGCAGAGGGACTGGAATAACAGAGGCGCACAGGGGAGGAACAGTTCTGCCTGGGAAGGCAGCGCAGATCTGCCTTGCTTTGGTCTGTCTTTGTATGCAGCCATACAGGTGGTGCTGATCCATTACACGAAACTAGTTCAAATGTGTGTGTGAATCATGTCCTGAGCTCCTCCCTGTGCTTGTCTTGGGGAGGAGTTGAGGGTGACAAAGAAGGAGCAGTTCTTGACCCTGAGAACTTGGAGTTTGTGCTGTTAGTATCATCACCGCCATCATTATTATCAGGAACACACTGCAATGGATGATACCTTGACATCCTTAACAATCCCTTGCATTTCTGAAGTGTTATTGGTCAGGGTTCTCCAGAGAAATAGAACCAGTAGGAGATACAGACATGAATGGATGGCTAGCGAGATGATTGATTGATTTATTGATTGATAGATAGATAGAGGAAGCGATTTATTGTGGGACTTGGTGCATGCAATTTTGGAAGTCAAGAAGTCCCACAATCTGCTGTCTGCAAGCTAGAGAATCAGGAAAGCTGGTGATGTCATTTGGTCTGAGTCCAAAGGTCTGAGAGTCAGACAGCTAATGTGTAAGTCCTGGTCTGAGTCCGAAAGTCCGAAAACAAAGAGTTCCAATGTCCAAGGGCAGGAGAAGCATTGATGGCCCAGCTCAAGAAGAGAGTGAAATCCCTTCCTCTGCCTTTTTGTTCTATTCAGGCCATGTATTACATGATGCCATCTTCTTTACTCAGTCTACTGATTCAAATAGCTAAGCTTTTTGGAAACACTTTCACAGACACTCCTGCAAATAATGTTTTACAAGCTATCTGGGCATCCCTTAGCCCAGTCACATTCACACATAAAATTAACCATCTCGTGAACGGATCGTGGGTTCCAAAGCTCATTCACACTCCTTAGCTCACATGAAGCTCATCTCCAACCTCCAGGGCAGGAGGGTAAGCATCCCCCACACTCCCATTTTACAGATGCAGAAACTGAGCTCAGAGAGTTTAAACCAAGGGCATCCCCCAGATGGGAGAGCTAAGCATGGCCCCCAGACTCTGCACTGGCCTGTATCTGGAGGCTCTTTTTTTAATTCTCCGATTTTAACATCACCAATCATCAGACAAATGCAAATTAAAACCAAAATGAGATATCATCTTACACCAATCAGAATGGCTATGATTAAGAAGACAAAAAATAACAGATGTTGCCAAAGATGCAGAGAAAAGAGAACATTTATACCTTGACAGTGGGAATGTAAATTAATACAACCTCTATGAAAAATAATATGGAGATTTCTCAAAGAACTAAAAAAAGAACAACCATTCCATCCAGCAATCCCACTACTGGGTATCTCCTTGAAGGAAAAGAAATCATATCAAAATGATACCTGCACTTTTCTGTTTATCACAGCACTATTCACAATAAGAAAGATACAAAATCAACGTAAGTGTCCATCAACAGAGGACTAGATTTTTTTTAACGTTTTATATATATATATATATATATATATACACGTACGTGTATATATATACGTATATATACACGTACGTGTATATATATACGTATATATACACGTACGTGTATATATATATGTGTATATATACGTATATATACGTATGTGTATATATATATGTATATATACATATGTGTATATATATACGTATATATGTATATATACGTATGTATATGTATATACATACATATGTATATATACGTATATATATACATACGTATATACATATACACATACGTATATATATACATACGTATATACATATACACATACGTATATATATATATACATATATATACATACATATATATATACATACATATATATATACATACATATATATATACATACATACATATATATATACATACATATATATATATATATATATACACACACACATATATATATATATATATATATATATATACACACACACACAGTGGAATACTACTCAGCCACAAAGAAGGAATGAAATCCTGTCTTTTGCAGCAAAATGGATGGAACTGGAGGCCCATTAAGTGAAATAAGCCAGGCACAGACAAATACCACATGCTATCACTCATAAATGGGAGCTAAACAATGTGTACCCATGGAAGAAGAGTGTGGAATGATGGCCAATGGGGACTCAGAGAGGTGGAGCGGGTGGGAGTGGATGGATGATAGGAGGTTGCTTGGTGGGTGCAATGTGCATTGCTCCCATGATGGAGGTACTGAAGGCACTCACTTCACCACAATGCAATATGTCAATGTAGCAAACCTGCACTTGTACCCCATTAATATATACAAATAATTTTTTTAATTAAAAACTTCTTTAGCTCCTTTTCTACCAAATTCCTGTGTCTTCCTGCCATCTGTCAATCCTGATTTCCCTTTAGGGCCATCCATTTAGAAATAAACGGATAAGGCCAGGCACGGTGGCTCATGTCTGTAATACCAACACTTTGGGAGGCTGAGGCGGGTGGATCACCTGAGGTCAGGAGTTCGAGACCAGACTAGCCAACGTGGAGAAACCCCTTTTTTATTAAAAATACAAAAATTAGCCAGGCATGGTGGCGCATGCCTGTGATCCCAGCTACTTGGGAGGCTGAGGCAAGAGAATCACTTGAACCCGGGAGGCAGAGGTTGCACTTCAGCCTAGGTGTCAAGAGCGAAACTCCATCTCAGAAAAAAAAGAAAAGCAATGGATAAAGTCACCATGCAAAGCACTCACATATGCTAGCTCAGGTCATCTTCCCAACACTCTACAAGTGAGGTAGAATTATTATCATCTTCACCTTACAGATAGAGATAAACAGCTTAGGAAGTGACAGTGACTTTCCCAAGGTCACAGAGCAAGTAAGTAAGCTGTGGAGAAGAAACTGACCCCCCATCAGTTTGACTTGAAACCAACTTGGGTACTGCTGCCCATGGCTGCCCCTCCTCCAACCCAGCTCTTGCCGTAGGAGCCTTTGTCCCCAAAATGCTGGACTGAGATGGACGCTCGGTGACCCGGGTTAGGGTGCTCTGCCCTTGCCTAGGATGAGGTGAATATTCACTGTCATGACCAGCTTGGGGAAATCGGGCCTCGCTGACGTCATCAATTATGCATGGTCCTGGGCTAAGCCCCTGCGCCCTGGGACTTGGGGAAAGGTGCTTCCAGGGGGAGGGCAGCAGTGCGTTGAGTCACTTGCCTCTTGTTTAACTCTTTCCCTGCTGCCTCGACTCTGGAGGTGAGGTTTGGGCCTGGGGTTCTGTTTTGGGCGTCTCTGACAGGGCTTGTGTAGGGTAAGCCGTGTTTCCACCCCAGTCCGCTACCTCCACTTCAGGCCTCATTAGTGCCCGTAGCTCGGATTTACACAGATGTAAATCAGGTCATTAGCACCTCACGCTCTGGCAAGGAGGTGTGGCCAAAGGGAATTTAAGGGCAGCAGGGGGTGGGGGTGGGGAGCAAACTTTGAGCCCAGCTTAATGTTTAACCTCTCGGACAATGGGATTGTCAGGCTTCCCCACCTCTATTCCAGGCAGTTTCTTGGGGAAAGGGTCGATAAATACCCACAGATAACAGACGACGCTAGGTGGGTGGCAAGAAATGGATCGCTAAATTATACATCAGATGCAAGGTAGCTAGGTCGGGCCAATAGGAAGCAACTTCTCCAGGGAAAAGCTTCCAGAGCCCCCAGTTCTCTCCCTAACCACACTTTAGCTTTCCTTTGTCTGGAAAGAGAAGCTATTAAATGCCTCTTACCCCAGTGTTAACTCTTTGTGTGGGGGGAATCTGTAGGGAAGATAATTCTAGGAGCGGGGAAGAATGAGAAAGAGAGAAAGAGAAACAGACCCATTTCTGGTAAATAATTAACAACAAAAAATGTTTCCTTAAAAAAAAAGTGCCCAGCAGAACTTTCAACTTCTCCATTTTGGGAAGTCAAAAGTTTAACTGGGCGCCAGGCAGCTGATGCCAAGACAGGCTTCCAGCCATGTAACGCTGGCCATGCCTGAGCTTGGCTCTGGACCTCTCCTTCCTGAGGAGATGTGGCATCTGGGTGACAGCAATAGAGGGCCTCTAGCTTTCTTCCGGAGCCCCAGGCAGGGAGGCAGAAGCCTGGGGTCTGTCACCCTGGGTGTTTGGAATCCCCCCATAGGGCTTCACAGAAGCACAAGTATGTCATCAGGCTGATCCCAAGTCAAGACATAAGTAGCATCAGTTTGGGAATCACACCTGGGTCTCCATTCCAGCTTGGTAGTTACCTGCTGTGTGACTTCACACAAGTTACTTAACCTCTCTGAACCAGTTTACTTAGCTATAAAATGGAGTCAACAAAACTGCTTTGGGAGAGTTGTTGCCAGGGTTAGACACAGTACATGTCAGGGGTCAGCAAACTATGGCGTGTGGGCCAAATCTAGCAGGTGCCTGTTTTTGTCTCTTTATATAAAGCTTTTAAAACAGCCACCCCCTTTGAATGACTGATTGTCCATGGCTGTTTGCATGCTACAACAGTGGAGCTGAGTAGCAGAGCCCCTGTGGCTCTCAAAGCCTAAGGTATTTACCTGTTAGCCCTTTGCAGAAAATGTGGCTGACCCTGGGATATGTAAAGATGCAGCTTGGTGCTTCAGAAAAGTTCAAAATGTGGAGGAAGCGGTGGTTAGTGTCATTAATATAATCCCAGGCTATTCCACACCTTGTCGGTCATTCTTTAATCTGGGAAGTGTGACTCTTGCGTCCCTTGTGTATTTTGCTGCTCATAGATCCTGCCTCCACTCACACTCTAAGTACTGGTAATTACATTTGGGACAGGGGCTTTTCTATGCTCCTGAGTGTGCAGGAGATGCTAATGATAGCACCTCTTGCCCTTGTTAGGACTAGACAGGCCTCCACCCTGGGTGGCAACCTATCTTTGACCCCTACTCTTCTCACCAGCCCACCCAGTCCACCTCCAAGGTCTGTGGACACTTTTTTTTTTTTTTTTTTGAGACAGAATCTTGGTCTTGTCTTCCAGGTTGGAGTGCAATAGTGCAATCTCGGCTCACTGCAACCTCTGCCTCCCGGGCTCAAGCAATTCTCTTGCCTCAGCCTCCCGAGTAGGTGGGATTACAGACACCCACCATCTTGCTTGGCTAATTTTTTTTTTTTTTTTGTATTTTTAGTGGAGACGGGGTTTCACCATGTTGGGCAGGCTGGTCTCGAACTCCTGACCTCAGGTGATCCACCCACCTCAGCCTCCCAAAGTGCTAGGAATAGAGGCATGAGCCACTGTGCCTGGCTGGTATGTGGACTTTAACTCCTTCACTGGGCTTAAGTGATTGGTGTCACGGAAGAAAAATGAGTTTTGGCATTAAACACACCAGCATTTGTTTTTGGTTTTGCTTTTATTTCTTTATTTGAAATGGGGTCTCCCTCTGTCACCCAGACTGGAGTGCAGCAGCATGATTGCAGTTTACCGCAGCCTCAACCTCCCAGGCTTCAGTGACCCTCCTACCTCAGCCGCCCAAGTAGCTGGGACTACAGGCAGGATCCACCATGCTTGGCTAATTTTTGTATTTTTGTAGAGACAGTGTTTTACCATGTTGCCCAGGCTGGTCTCAAACTGCTGGGCTCAAGCGATCCACCTGCCTTGGCCTCCCAAAGTGCTGGAAATACAGGCGTGAGCCACCGCACCAGGCCTAGACCTACATTCAAATCCCAATTTGGCTCCTTCTACCCTCAGCAAGACCCTGGGCAGGTATGACCTTGATCAAACACGCCCCATATTCCCCTGGCTCACCTTCAAGGTCACCTGCCATTCCCTGTGCCTGCTGACAGTCTCCACCCTCAAGTGCCCAGGGTCTCACCTTGGTTCCAAAGAGATCTTGCTCAGTCTTGAGCAGGGCAAGCACAGTGCCCTAGATTTAACCCCTCCAGAGAAGGCATCCCCCAAAGAGGGCCAGAGGCTTTTGGCTAAGCATCTCAGCTTCCTCGTCCCTTTGGGGACAGGAGATGACACAAGGCAATGATTCCTCAGAAGGCCCCCAGCAGGATGAAGCCTCAGTTGTCCATAACAGCACCTGCAATGTCTCTTCCTTCCCTACTCCTTCACTGGTGCTTCCTGGGATCGCCTTCTGAATAAACTACCTGCTCCCAAATCCTCCCAAATGCTAAGCTCTATAAGCCTCAGTTTTCCCAATGGTAAAAGGGGGCTGGCAACATCTGCCTCGTAGGGTTGTTAATGAGTGAGAATATGTAATAATCCTTGCAGTGGAAAAATCCAAAAGTGCATCTGTTCTCTCCCTGAGCCCATGTCTACTATGTGCTGTATAAAATGAGGTGGGTGTTTATGAAGTCTTATAATCTTATGACCACCATGGGTTAGTAGCCAGTGCACAAAGGCTAAGGTTTGGAGAATATGCGTTACATGGTTGCGTCAGTACTTAGGTTCTTACTGGGGCTCCCATGACAAATGAAAAATGGCTACTATAGAAAAGAAAGGAAATGGAAGTCTCCATCTAGGTGAGAAGACAAATACACTATTCATTTGTCAGAAAGATTTCAGGTCCTTTCAGAAGTAGCATGAAAGAGCAGAGAGTTTGAATCTTGGCCCCATCACCTAATAGCTGTGTAAATGTGAACAATTTACTTGATCTTGCTGAGCCTGTTTTCTAAATTGCAAAATTGTAATGATAATTTAAATAATATCAGTAACCCCTTCGAGTAGAGGCAGTTCCATTGTGGGTAAGAAATGAATGATATGGTCTTTGCTTTCCAAGATCTTAGAATCTCACTGGGAGATAGGGCCAGGCAGGTGGCTCACGCCTGTAATCTCAGCACTTTGGAAGGCCAAGGCAGGTGGATCACTTGAGGTCAGGAGTTCGAGACCAGCCTGGGCAACATAGTGAAACCCCTGTCTCTACTAAAAATACAAAAATTAGCCAGGCATGGTGGTGTGCACCTGTAATCCCAGCTACTAGGGAGGCTGAGGCAGGAGAATTGCTTGAACCCGTGAGGCAGAGGTTGCAGTGGGTTGAGATCATGCCACTGCACTCCAGCCTGGGCGACATAGCAAGACTCCATTTAAAAAAAAAAAGAATCTCATTGGGAGATAAGATCAGACACAGGAATAGCAGAAGCAGAGCATGACTGGATCCTTGGCCAGCAATATTTACTGAGCACCTGCTATGCACTAGACAATGAAATGCAGGTGCTTGCTAGAGGTGGTCACAGGAGACTCTCCCTCTACCAGTATTCATCTTATAAGCCACCTTTCTTTCTTTCTTTTTCTTTCTTTCTTTTTTTTCTTTCCTTCCTTCCTTCCTTCTTCCTTCCTTCCTTCCTTCTTCTTCCCTCCCTCCCTCCTTTCCTTCCTTTTCCTCTTCCTCCCTGTCTCCCTCCTTCCCTTCCTTCCTCACTTCTGTCTTCTCTCTCTTTTTCTCTTCTTTTCACCCATATTCTTTCATTCCTTCCTCTCTAAATTTGTTTTTCCCTCCTTCTCTGTCAGCACCATAGACCTCCAACCAGCGACATTACTTGATCTCAGGGGAGCTGCAGGTCCAGATGATCCCAAGCCCTGGAGATCCCATCCATCCTTCAGGGTAAACTGGGAGCATCTTCTTCCACCCCCAGAGTATTTGAATTTGAATGGAAGGAGGAGCATCATAACCACTGAATGCATCAAATATCTCTGAGCCCCATTATAGGTAAGGTTCTCTACAAATAGCAGTATGCTGGAACCAGCTCATACTAGCTTCTAGGAAACAATTATTAAGTTTTCAGGATTTTTTTCTTAAATTTATTTGTTATTATTATTATTATTATTAGAGACAGAGTCTTGCTCTGTTAACCAGGCTGGAGTACAATGGCGGGATCTCAGCTCACTGCAACCTCCACCTCCCGGGGTCAAGGGATTCTCCTGCCTTAGACTCCCAAGTAGCTGGGGTTACAGGTGCACGCCACCACACCCGGCTAATTTTTTTGTATTTTTAGTAGAAACGGGGTTTCACCATGTTGGCCAGGCTGCTCTCGAACTCCTGACCTCAGGTGATCCGCCTGCCTCAGCTTCCCAAAGTAGTGAGATTACAGGTGTGAGCCACTGTGCCCAGCCTTTTAATTTATTTTTTATTTTTTGAGACAGTTTTCCTCTGTCATCCAGGCTGGAGAGCAGTGGTACACTCTCAGCCCACTGCAACCCTTGCCTCCTGGGCTCAAGCGAGTCTCATGCCTCAGCCTCCCGAGTAGCTGGGATTACAGTCATGCACCACCATGCCTGGCTAATTTTTGTATTTTTTAGTAGAGACAGGGTTTCACCATGTTGGCCAGGCTGGTCTCAAACTCCTGGCCTCAAGTGATCTGCCCACCTCAGCCTCCCAAAGTGCTGAGATTATAGGTATGAGCTATCATGGCCAGCAAGTTTTCAGGAATTTCTGAAGTGGCCGATGTCACATTGGTAGCTTGAAGTCAGCCATGATGGGACTATTTACACTACTGAAATTGGCAACTGCTACAAATCAGAAATTTATTTCCTCAGAGAGCTGGTTGTTAAACATTTACCAGCACACCACTTCATAAAATATAGGTTATACAAGAGAGACAGAGATGTGTAGAAACACACCCTGCCTTCAAGGAGCTACATAGGAGGTGAGATGATGATGTTGAGAATGTTGCTGATTTACAGTCAAGAAATGAAAGTTCAAGTTTCAGCAGAGTCACCCAGGGCAGGTCATTTTCTTTCTCTGGAACTCAGATTTCTATCTGTTAAATGGGAATTAGGTAATATCTCCCTGCCTTTTTCACTGGGTTTTTAGGGAATTCACCAAAAATGATACACATGAAATAAAACCCATTGGGGCCAGGCACGGTGGTTCCTGCCTGTAATCCCAGCACTTTGAAAGGCTGAGGCAGGTGGATCACATGAGGTCAGGAGTTTGAGACCAGCCTAGCCAACATGGTGAAACCCCATCTCTACTAAAAATACAAAAAAATAACCAGGTGTAGTGGCATGCATCTGTAATCCCAGCTACTCAGGAGGCTGAGGCACAGGAATCTCTTGAACCTTGGAGGGAGAGGTTGCAGTGAGCTGAGATGGCACCACTGCATTCCAGCCTGGGCGACAGAGTGAGACTTTGCCAAAAAAAAAAAAAAAAAAGGGCGGGGGGGTGGGTGTGGAATTATGTAACATCTCTCTGCCTTTCTTACTGGGTTATTAGGGAATTCACCAAAAATGATACATATGAAAGAAATCCCATTGGGATCTATACTGGGCTGTTCCAATCATAGAAACATCCAGAAGGCACAAGACTTCACCTGAGTGCCCCCAAGAAGGGATTTAACCACACACAGGACCACCCTGATGAACTATTAGAAGCCAAGAGAAGCAACAATTGAGTTTTATGTCCCCTGGTTAGACTAGAAGCAGCTTGTCAGCCGGGCCCTGTCTGCTTTTTCTTTGTGCCCTTCACCAAGTGTAACACAGGATTGTGATCCTAAGGAATAAACAGGTGGTTTAGGGAGCAGGCCTGGGGGCACCTGTGGTGAGTCCACCCACAAAGGCTGTGCTATGAATGGAGGCAGAGATAGTTCTGACTTCTCCAATCCACTGCAAAGAGGCTGTTGGGGCTGTGTGCAGGTATCTGAATGATGAAATGGAATGTCCTTGATGGATAAGGAGCAATAACTACTGCAAGCACATGACTTGGACTGGGATCTTTTTTAAAAATGTTAATCTAGGCTGGGTGCGGTGGCTCACGCCTGTAATCCCAGCACTTTGGGAGGCCAAGGCGGGCAGATCACGAGGTCAGGAGATCGAGACCATCCTGGCCAACATGGTGAAACCCCGTCTCTACTAAAAATACAAAAATTAGCTAGGCATGCACCTGAAGTCCCAGCTACTTGGGAGGCTGAGACAGGAGAATCACTTGAACCCAGGAGGCGGAGGTTGCAGTGAGTTGTGATCATGCCACTGCACTCCAGCCTGGCGACACAGCGAGACTCCGTCTCAAAAGAAAAAATAAAAAATTGTTAATCTAAAGAACAAGGTAAGGGTGACTCGCTTTGTAGCCTGGGGGCTTCTCCTTGGGCCACTGGTGGAGCATCATGCTGAAGGTCTCCTCGTCAGCCAGTTGTCCCACTCACATTCTCCCAGCATCCCAGCCTCACCTCCTGCACCCTCCCTGTTATTCTTCCTCCCTCCATGACAGTCCAAGGCATTTATACTTGGAGCCACCCACTCTGTAGCATAATTGCAGGAAAGTATTTGTATCTTTTTCTCTAATGATTTAATGGTCTGTCTTCCCAACCACACTGTAAAACCCTGGAGGGCATAGAATATTGTCAATTGTATCTGTTTCTCCTGTGCTTCTTATTAGTACCCTGGAAGTGCTCAGTACATCATACGAGCCAGAGTGCTGGCCAGGAATGAGACCACGCTTTGCCTGTTGGGCACCGCATCTCCAGGGAACTCAGAGGCATCTCCAGGAAACTCAACACCTGAATATGTGAGCTGGTCCCTTACAACAATCCAATGAAGCAGAGGTGTGAGCAGATCCTTTTTACAGGTAAGGAAACTGAGGCACAAAGAGGTTGACGGCACACTTGCTCCAAAGCGCAGGTAAGCAGCAAAGCCAGAATGCAACGTTTGGTCTATCTTAAAATCCTGTGCGCAGTGGCTCCTGCCTGTAATCCCAGCACTTTGGGAGGCCAAGGTGGGCGGATCACAAGGTCAGGAGTTTGAGACCAGCCTGACCAACATGGTGAAACCCCGTCTCTACCAAAAATACAAAAATTAGCCGGGCGTGGTGGCACGTGCTTGTGGTCCCAGCTACTTGGGAGGCTGAGGCAGGAGAATCACTTGAACCCAGGAGGCGGAGGTTGTAATGAGCCGAGATCGCACCACTGCACTCCAGCCTGGGTGACAGAGTAAGACTCTGTCTCAAAACAAACAAACAAACCCGTGGTCTTAACATCTATGTTATTAGGCAACACTGAGGAAAAGCTGTGAGTTTACTGAGTGAGTAGTACTATGGTGTTATCCAACTTAAACAATTGAAGAACCGAGGCAGTCAGTGGTTAAGACAACCTGCCCACGTTGTTGCAGGCACCTGGGACCTGCTGGGAAGGTCTTGGATGGTAGATCTCTGCAGGGAGTGTGAACTGCCAAGGGCTGCCGCGTCTAGAAGAGAGGGCCTGGAAGGCGCTGGAGTCTCGGATGAACAGCTCTCTAGTAAGGGCAGACAAGATGATGGTAGAAAGACTTTAGGCTCCGAAGGCCACCTCCATCCTCTTCGTAGGTTTGCCCTTAAGCCCAGTGTGACTGGGTGTAAACCTCCATTTCAGGTCTGTTTTCCTTTCTTCCTTCCCTTTTGCTCATCCTTGTACAGAGCCCAGTATTTTTGGTGTGTTGTTTTTTCACTTTCCCTCCTGCACTGTGTGACTGCAGCAGAATGTTCCGGGAACATCTACTTAGAGATCACTTTGTGTGCTCCAAGGCCTGGGGACATGCTGTCCTCCTGGCCAGGCGGCCGCCAGGAACTGTTAATATGGCAGAGCACCGGCCTCCTGGGGCTAAGGAGGCACTGGATGGGCCTGGCCCAGTCCCTCAGGAGTACCCCGGAGGCTCTGTAGACAGACCAGACACCAGGGTTACATGGGGACTGCAAAACCCAGAGCAGAGGCCAAAGCTGAGATGAAGACCAAAGCTCTGCCTTCAGATTCCACTTCTTCCCCAGCTAAAGTCAGCTCTGGGCTTCTCCTTGGCCTTCAGAAACAGCCACTGAGGCTCAGACCAACTCTGGTGGCCTAGAACATCTCAATCTGGTCCTCCTTGCAAGTGTCACTCTGCAGACCCACCAAGCTGGCATTCAGAGCTCCATTTCCAATAGAGACACCTCTCATCTCTTGATATTTCTAACCTGCCAGGCACTGTGCCAAGTACTTCCTATATAAGATTGCCAGATAAGGCCAGACGTGCTGGCTCATGCCTGTAATCCCAGCACTTTGGGAGGCTGAGGTGGGCGGACCACCTGAAGTCAGGAGTTCGAGACCAGCCTGACCAACATGGAGAAATCCTGTCTGTACTAAAAAATAAAAATTAGCCGGGCATGGTGGCACATGCCTGTAATCCCAGCTACTCAGGAGGCTGAGGCAGGAGGATCTCTTGAACCCAGGAGGAGGAGGTTACGGTGAACTGAGATCACGCCATTGCACTCCAGCCTGGGCAACAAGAGCAAGACTCTGTCTCAAAAAACAAAAAGTTGCCAGGTAAGATTCAGGACATCCATTCAATTTGATTTTTTAGTGTAAGCATGTCCCATACAATATCATGTCCTGTGCAATATCTGGAACACACATAACTATAGCCAATCACTGTTACTGACACAGCTTTTTTTCCCCCTTAAGAGGTAACTTAGTCACAGAGCTTCCAAGCAACAGAGCCAGGATTTGAACCCACAGAATTCTGACTCCAGAGTCTATGCTACAACCACTGTGCTATGTGACCTCAAGGGTAGTCATATGTCATGATTCAGCCTGAAGTCTCTAAAGTCAGCCTGAAGTAACCGAACCTCTCTCTGCCCGAGTTTCCTCCTCTGTAATAGGGACAACAGTAGCATCTGCCTCGAAGAGCTGAGGACTGAATGAGTTTATACAGGTCAAGGACTTAGAACTATGCCTCTGACTTCTCGTGCGTGGGATGCAGAGAAGTTAAGTTGGATCCACAGAGGTTTGGGTGAGAATTGGGATTAGTACCCAGATGTACTCGTTTCCTGGTCCGATAGTTACTGCCTTGTTAAAGGCACCATGAGCCAATACTTTTGTGGGGGCAGATGAGAAGGTACGAACTGCCTCTCAGTGAGGGGAAACACGTTACATCTTTTCTGTCTCCCTTTTCCCCCTTGGGCATGGGCTGTGTGTGTGCGTGTACAGAGCTAAAATTTTAAATTTGAAATAACCTACTGGGCACAGGCACAGCCAATCAGAAGGGACACTGGCCATAGTGCTGGAGTGGGGTTCAGATGGCCCCTCCCTAAAACCCAAGCATTAAGCCCTGAGATACTCAGGAGGTCTAGGGGAAGTGGGGCCCAGGCGGAGGGGCCAGGGCAGGAGGGAACCCTCAGGGAGCTCAGGGCAGTGGCTCTTTGTTAATCAGGACAGACACGTTTCCTTTATTTTATCTTTTTTTTTTTTTTTTTTTTTTTTTGAGGCTGGGTCTCACTCTTGTTGCCCAGGCTGGAATGCAGTGGCGTGATCATGGCTCACTGCAATCTTGACTTCCTGGACTTGGGTGATCCTCCCACCTCAGCCTCCCAAGTAGCTGGGACTATAGGCACACGCCACCATGCCTGGCTAATTTTTAAAAATTTTTTCGTAGAGATAGGGTTTCACCATGTTGCCCAGGCTGGTCTGAAACTCCTGGGCTCAAGTAGTCCACCCTCCTCGGCCTCCCAAAGTGCTGAGATTACAGGTGTAAACCACCACACCTGGCAAGAGAGGCACATTTCAATATCTTGACAGCCAGCACAGCCATAGCCATATGTGTTGGTGAACTTCAGACCCATGTATCAAGCTTCAGGAAATAGACTGTCTCCATCCACTAGGGAAAGAAAGGTTGAGGGATAATGTGTTTGAGCCACACTTGGTTGAATCCCTTCTCACTATGGAACAGTATGGCGGTCATAATTGTCATTAAACAGTCAGATAGGCAGGGGTCAGTTCCTGTCAATCTTAACAGGCCTTTGCTGTCAAAATCTGATAAAAGGCTGGGCGCAGTGGCTCATGCCTGTAATTCCAGCACTTTGGGAGGCCTACATGGGTGGACCGATTGAGCTTAGGAGTTTGAGACCAGCCGGGGCAACATAGGAAGACCTTGTCTCTACCAAAAAAAAAAAAAAAAAAAAAAAATCAGCCAGTGTGGTGGCACATGCCTGTCGTCCCAGCTACTTGGGAGGCTGAGGTGGGAGGATCACTTGAGTCCAGGAGATCGAGGCTGCAGTGAGCTGCAATTGAGCTGCACTCCAGCCTGGGTGACAAAGGGAGACCCTGTCTCAAAAAAAAAAAAAAAAATCTGATACAATACGGTTAGCCCACGTTATGGTGATTTCAACAGGAAGAATACTTCTAAAAGGTTTTTAGAAAAAGCCCTAGACTGGGCATCAGGAGGCTTAGATGCTAGTCCAGTTACGTTCCTAACTGTGAGATGCTGAACAAGCCATTCTCATTTCTTTTCTTTTTCTTTTTTTTTTTTTTTGAGACAGATTCTCCCTCTGTCACCCAGGTTGGAAAGCAGTGGTGCAATCTTGACTCACTGCAGCCTTCACCTCCCAGGTCCAAGCGATTCTCCTGCCTCAGCCTCCCAGGTAGCTGGGATTACATGTGCCTACCACCATGCCCGGCTAATTTTTGTATTTTTAGCAGAGACGGGGTTTCACCATATTGGCCAGGCTGGTCTCAAGCTCCTAACCTCAAGTGATCTGCGCACCTTGGCCTCCCAAAGTGCTGGGATTACAGGCATGAGCCACCATGCCCAGCTGAACAAGCCATTCTCTGATTTTGGTTTGTGAAAAGAAAGAACTGGGGAATGGATTAGTCATGACTCATTTGGTTGCAAATGATAGACAATCAACTCAAACAGGCTAAAAGCCCAAAACTGGATGTATCTGTTCACATAACTGAAAAGTTCAGAGATTATGTTAGTTTCAGGTATAGCTGGATCCAGGGGCTCAAAGAAAGTTTCTATGATTTGGCCTCATCCTCACACTTTCACAGTCAGTTATGCCCACTTTATATGGTGACTCCAGTAGCTTAGCCCGACATTATCCTTATAGCTAGCAATCCCATCAGAAATAGACCTCCTCTATTCAATAGGTCCATCCAAAAAATTATCTTTGGACTGATAGGAGTCATGTGTCCATCCTAAATGAATGACTAAGGCTGGAGGGATGGAATATGCCCATTGTCCAGGTCTGGGTTACATGTCCACCCTTTGGAGCCAGGAGCAGGTTAGCCCCATCCAAAGATCTGAGAGTACAGGAGCAGTCGTCTCCCAAAGATGAATCAAGGTGCTGTGAGACAAGGAAGAGAGAAAGGATGCTGATGCTGGGACGCCATGGCAGGTGTCTACCACAACTGGCTCTCAGGTGGCTCCTAGTTCTAAAAATCTATAATTTTGGAGAATAAAGTTCTCTGCTTTCTGTCCTTTGGTAGCTTACAAAGAGGACAATGTGGGGCAGAAGATAGTGTTCTCTTTTTGATTATTTACGTTTCTTTTTTGTTGTTTCTTTAAATTTATTTTTAGTAGAGATGAGGTCTCACTATGTGGCCCGGGCTGGTCTTGAACTCCTGGACTCAAGCAGTCTTCCCACCTCAGCCTCCCAAAGTGCTGGGATTACAGACATGAGCCATCATGTCCAGCCTACTGTTTTCGTATTTCACCTGTTTTTCCACTGTCGTGTGCCCCCTTGGGAAGAGAGGAAAACAAAGCATTGACCTTGTAAAAAGTCAAAAAAGGCCACTCTTCAGTAGCATGGATGGAAGACATTCTGCATCTTCCTTCCCAAACAATGTGGGTCTCCAGGCAAAGAATTAATCATTATAAATGGTGGGGGGGACGCACAGCATCAGCACCTATTGCCATCTGAGCAGCCCACATTGTCACTCATAGAGCAACAACATTTGCTCTTCTCCCTTCCCAGAAGAATTTACCCTAAAGAATCCTCTGGTCCTTAAATCAAGCTCCAGGCTGATTTGTATGCTGTAATGGTGATACACACCATCTGGTTACAACCAGGTCCCAATGCCAAATGGTGAACTTGTCTGAGAAAGTGCAGTTTTGTGAACAACAGTAGAAGGAAAAATGTGAATGAAGGACAGTTTGCTGAACGGAGGTTAAATACTTTCATATGGCTCAGCTAACCCAAAAACTTCCCTGAATTCTCATTTAAAAAAAAAGTCATAATCTGATGTTTTAACCTTATTAAATGCTGCACTTTGAGAAGCAAGAAAAGGACTGAGTTGAAAATTGGCACCTGGTTCAGGTCACTGAGCTGTAATTCCGTCTTTGCCTTGCCTGATTTCCCTGTAGGGGAGGGCTCTGCAGAGTGACAGGAAATTGGGCAGGGGTTGAGATTTCCTAGAGCCTCTGGGAAGCCTTTTCCTCTCCCAGCCCCAATCCACAAAGCCGATTCTAGTTCCTTTCTCCATAACTCTCCACTGTGCCCAGGCCCATTCCTTTCCCCCACTGCCTTTGGGGGACAGGCCGCCATGTTGGTTCTTGAATCCCGGCTAAAACATTGAGAAGTGCTGAAGCAGTCAGCTCCTTCTTTTGAAGCCATTGGCTTCCTTTCTTTCTGTCCCTTCCTCGCTTTCTCCTTTCCCTTCTATGCTTCTACTATCATTTTCTTCTATATGTCTATTTTCTTCCTGATTTTAGTAGCGTACTGAAAATTCTAATAAGAAAACTTAGAAGCAATTTTTTAAAAGTAGTAATGTAATATACAAAAGACCATTGAATTGTATGATTTAAATGGGTGAACTGTGTGATTATATAAATTATATCTTAATAATTTTGTTTAAAAAAAAGAAAATGTGAGAACTACAAGTGGGTAGTATAGGTAATTGAAGATGCATTTACCTAGCAGTATTCATTCATAAGACTAAGGAATCACTCACTACCCACATCCAAAAACGGGCTGAGTTGATGGAGATTGAGCGGTACATTCACCGACTTGGAGTCACAGCTGTTCTTTTTCTTCCCTTCTAGAGGCCAAAATGGCAGATGAGTTTGAGGTTACGGCCAAAACTGGAGATTCTGTGTACAGAGTGTATTTATGTGGGTGGGAGTCCTTCCATCGCCGCATAAAGTTTCATCTCCTAAGCATCACAGCGTTTGTAGTCTCAGAGGTTAAATTCGACTAACAGTGGCTTCCTTTTCTGAGAACAACTTGGTTAAAAGGTGTATGACTCATATTTGTCAGGGACAATTTGCTTTTATCTGACTTTTTTCCTCATTGACGTCACTTCCTCCTCCTTTCCTTTTCTCAGAGGTAGCGTTGGGATTTGGCAACACGGATACAGCAATTTACAGGGAAGTCACACGTAGTCTCCCGTTTGGCTCCGGTGGCCAGGCTCAGAGCTACCCTAGGTTACCTTAGGCCTTCATACACCACCTGCCCCAACTCACACACTCTCAGCTCTGCATAGGAAATTCGCCACTTTATGGCTTCGCATAAAAGTGCCATTCTGAATAAACGCAGAAGCAATCAAATGCTCTTGAGTTGTTGGGCTTAAATATCAGTCATGCTTCATCGCAGGCATGCAGGACCTGTTCCTTGTATGATATCGTCATATAAAGATTAAGGACCTTAGGGGCATCTTAATGAGGTGATAATGAGGAAAAAATGTTCTGGTTTTTTGGGGGGGCTGTAGTCTTCACTTTAATGTTCAAAATGGGTTTAATCTGACATTGAACTCCTTGTTATGCAGTATTAAGGAAGAGTGGGGAGGGAAATGAAGATGGTACTAAGGTAGGGGTGTGTGTGTGGGTGTGTGGGTGTGTGGTTGTGTGTGTAGGTGTGTGTAGGTGTGTATGGGTGTGTGTGTGCGCGAACGTGCACGTGTGTGTGCATGCACGGGTGTGTGGGGAAGTGTGTGAGTGTGTGTGGGTGTGTGTGGGGGTGTGTGGGGTGTGTGTGTATGTGTGTAGGTGTGTGTGGGGGTATGTGTGGGTGTGTAGGTGTGTGGGGGGTGTGTAGGTGTGTGGGTGTGTGGGGGGTGGGTTATGTGGGGTGTGGGGTGTGTGTGTGTGGATGTGGGTGTGTGTGGGTATGTGTGTGGATGTGGGTGTGTGGTAGGTGTGTGTGTGTGTGTAGGTACACACTGTGCTTGGAATTTTTTTTTGTTTTCAAGAGAGGGTCTTAGTCTGTTGCCCAGGCTGGAGTGCAATAGCGTGATCTTGGCTCACTGCGACCTCTGCTTCTCAGGCTCAAACGATCCTTCTGCCTCAGTCACCCCAGTAGCTGGGTCTATAGGCGCACACCACCACGCCTGGCTAATTTTTTCTATTTTTGGTAAAGATGGGGTTTCATCATGTTGCCCAGGCTGGTCTTGAACTCCTGGGCTAAAGTGATCCACCCGCCTCACACTCCCAAAGTGTTAGGATTACAGGCGTGAGCCATTGTGCCGGGCTGGAACTTTCTTAATCTGCCTTTTATTGCTCTTGAACACCTGCCCATAATATGAGGCTCTCCCTTTTACACAGACTACCCAAGTGCTAGGGCAGTAACTCCAAGGAGCTTCCTTCTCTAATATCCAGACCTCTTTATGTTCCCTTCCTCTGTATTTATGCCACTGTCTTTGCTGCATTGCACTATTATTGTTTTCGCTTTGTTTCCTAAGGTGCCCTTTGTCACTCTTGAAGACCTGCCATTATTTCAAAACCTTTTCTCTTTATATGAACCACCGTGGAGCAATAGGGTGCGGGAGCTTCCGACTTCACCATACAGATGGTCTTTATTCTCCCTTCCTTCCTCCTTCTTTCTTTTCAGACACTTGGAATAACCAGATAGTTGAGAACGTTCTTTGAAAAGGGAAGTCACAAACTCTGTCCTTTGCTGAGTGACTTAACCCCTTTGGGGGAAAAAGATTTGTATAAAACCAAGTTAGCATTGTTATGACTATTGAATAAGAACAATAGATGAGTTAAATCATTCATTCATTTGTAACCTAAATATTCCCCTGGGGTTATGACAGGTTTCCTGTGTATTTATGCGCAAAATTACATTTGCCCTGAATCTTCACCCCTTTGACTAAGAGGAGTCTAAAGTCTGTTTGTGTGTGATTCTCCTATTCCAAGAATTACAAAATGTTCTTAGTCATATCCTCATTTTTGCTCCCTTGCCAGTTAATTCAGCCCACAATCAATTATCCATCCATCCTTTCATCTATCTGTTCATCTGTCCATCCATCTGTCTACTCATCTATTCATTCAACACATATTTATTGAGCATTTAAATGAGGCAGGTACTCAACTAGATGACTAGTGAGGGATTTGGTGGTGAGTCTGAATATCTGCCCTCTGGGAGAATAGACAAAGAGGGATATAGACAAAGAAGTAGACAAGCAATTACAATACATGTTAAGTCCAGTACAGAGTGGACTGGGCACACAGAGACGGGACAGCTGGCCAGAGTTAGGGACTCAGAAAAAGTGTCCCTAAAGAAATGCTATCTAAGACCCAAGGGATAAGAAAAGGCAGGGAGGAGGCAGGGCGCAGTGGCTCACGCCTGTAATTCCAGCACTTTGGGAGGCCGAGGTGGGGGATCACTTGAGGTCAGGAGTTTGAGACCAGCCTGCCCAGCATGGTGAAACCCCGTCTCTACTAAAACTACAAAAAATAGCGAGGCATAGTGGTGCATGCCTATAATCCCAGCTACTTGGGAGGCTGAGGCACAAGAATCGCTTGAACCAGGGAGGTGGAGGTTGCAGTGGGCCAAGATCACACCACTGCACTCCAGCCTGGGCTACAGAACAAGACCCCGTCTTTCAAAGAAAGAAAAAAAAGAAAAGAAAAGAAAAAGCAGGGGGGGAGGAGAGAAGGACTTTTTTTCTGAAAAATATCCAGTGATGTATTTACTACTCTCCTAAGCAAACTAATTGATCTTGTTGATCCCTGAGCCTCTCACATAATGATGGATTTTCATGTAGAAAGAGCAGAGATTTGGATTTAGCAGCTCAGGACAATTTTGCTTAAATTTTTCTAGGTGGAGGTTGCCTCATTTGTAATATGTGCAAGGTAATAATTCCTAACCTACAGAGTTGTTAGAAGAGTTAGGTGTGTTACAGGCACATGAGAGGCCTTCACATATGGTAGATCTTATTACCATGAAAAGCAAAAAAACATGTCAGTGGTTCCTAAGGGTGAGGGTGGGGGAGGGGTAGCGGGGTGGGGACTCCCAGGAAGCTCTTTAAAAAAAAAAAAAAAAAAAAAAAAGTAAGGACAAATAAACAAACACACCCAGGCTCTGTCCCAGGAGGTTCTGAGTCACTAGGTCTGGGGTGGGTCTCTAACATGTGAGCTCCGTAGGTGATTCTGATCTTAGCCCCGTAGGTGATTCTGGTCTTAGCCACGGTTGGGAAGTGCCGCTGTACCCTGAAAAGGCAAGGATCTATTTTCATTCATAGAGCTGCCATTTTAAGTACATTAAAACCACAACTAAAAGCGCAGTAACCATGATTTAAAGTAACTATTAAACAGAGTTGGAAGGGCGTGCTGATGGTCAGTAACCACCCTCCCTGGGTAATTGAGAAGGGACTTATGAATCAGTGAAAGTGGAACTGCAGAATTTCTCAGGCTCTTAGAAATGAGGCCTGTAAAAATGTGTGGCTGGAGTCAGAGTGGAATTTAGCTGTCATATTTCTCTTGACTGACCACTGTAACCCTTTGGTAATTGATCTAGTAAATTAGTAACTCATATCACACACAGCTTAAGCTTTCTAGAGTTCATGATTGCTTGCTGAAAATAGACATCTGGCTGTAGAATTTCCAGCATAACGAGTAAAGTAAAATTCAGACAGCATTTGCTCATAAAAAGTCTCAATATTTCAACCCACAGTCTGAAATTTCAGTTGTTCAGGGTGGAATTCTTGAGTATGTTTGTAAATGTTCCCCGAATGGAGAGTGTTCAAGCTGTTTGTCTCTTATTCACTCGCTCACTGTAAGACAACACAACACAGTTGACGTTTGAATTTGCCTAGAGCTTCAAGACAGTCACTATCTACGAATTGCTGGAAAAAAAAATCTTAGGAATAAGCAGGCTTTGGTCTTCAGAGGTGGTTGTTTCAGAGATAGGATAAGAGGAGACTAAATATTCTTGGTTTGTCCTGAATCATGTCAGCAAAGAAAAAGCCTGGTATACAACTCTTTCCGAATATTATCCAAGGAACTGCCCTGAGAATCACCAGCCAGAGCTTATTAAACCCGCAAGTTCCTGGGCACTCTCCCAGCCTTTCTGTATTTCTGGGGGTGAGGGCCAATGCTCCCTGGTGATTTTTATAGTCACGACCACCTTATGAGAAGGTAAAAAATGAGGGTGGGCACCATGGCTCATGTGTGTAATTCCAGCACTTCAGGAGGCTGAGGCAGGAGGATTACTTGAGCCCAAGAGTTCAAAACCAGCCTGGGCAACAAAGCAAAACACCATCTCTGGGAAAAAAAAGAAGAAGAAGAAGAAGAAAATTAGCTGGGCATGGTGGTGCATGCCTGTGGTCCCAGCTAATTGGGAGGCAGTGGTGGGAGGATACCTTGAGCCCAGGAGTTAGAGGCTACAATGAGGCATAATCACGCCACTGAACTCCAGCCTGGGCAACAGAGTGAGACCCTGTCTCCAAAAAAAAAATAAGTAAATAAATAAAAAGAGGGTGATAATGTATTTTTAGTACACTCTTATTTTGCCACAATGGAATTCTATGTCTGCATTTAGATTTTTTTTTAAAAAAGAGTAAGTTAAGAGCATGAGACTTGGAGTCACCCATTTCTGCTCCCTGTTCCTTTGCTAATTCTTTTTTTTTTTTGAGATGGGGTCTCACTCTGTTGCCCAGGCTGGAGTGCAGTGACATGATCACAGCTCACTGTAGCCTCAAACTCCTGGGCTCAAGTGATTCTCCTGCCTCAGCCTCCCAAGTAGCTGGGATTACAGGTACACACCCACACCCAGCTAATTTTATTATTTTTTGTAGAGAGCGGGGTCTGTTGTCCAGGCTGGTCTTGAACTCCTGGGCTCACGTGATCCTTTCGCCTTGGCCTCCCAAAGTGCTGGGATTACAGGCGTAAGCCACCATGCCTAGCATCCCCTTTACCCATTTTGAACTTTAGTTGCCTTCTCCATAAATGGCACTAATAAGGGGAGCTATCCTTCCCCCCACATTTCCTTAAAGACCAAATGAAAAAAATGGATATGAAAATACTTTGTAAACTAAAAATACAGAGTTCTATCATTATAGTCATTTTATATAGGAAGAATCTACAGTTTAGGATTCCCAGCTGACATTATTCCTGGAAAAATGTTAACCAGCCTCCTTAATTTGGCTGTTTTTATTTTTATTCAAAGAGAGGAGGGTGTTTCCATACACAATGAGCCATCTAGCCCTAAGCATAAATAAGGCAGTTCAGATGTTGCAAAGAAGTAGACAGGGGTCATTAAGTCCTTAACATATCAATCCAGAATTGCATAATGCACATCTAGAGCAGCTACCAAGGAACAGGAGAAGCTTAACGTGTTCCCTAAAGCGCATTATGTTATTCTACATCTAGGAAACCGCTTAAGTCAGAGCTTTCTCCAACCAAAGCAATGTCCACTATCTTTGACGGCTTGCCTGCAGAGTTGTTTTTTGTTTTTTGTGTTTTTTTTTTTTTTTTGCCTGTTTCATTAAAAACAAAAACAACAACAAAAAAAAGACTGGCTGTAGAACAAGCCAGCTTGATGCATTTTGTGACAGATCTTTGCTGATATTCTAATCTCTCAGGCCCCAGACATGAGTCCTGAAAAGAGATGGAAAGACTTTGTCCTAAATGTAGTTGATATATAAGAACCTTCCATTATTTGCCTTACCTTACCCATCTGAGCTTCAGTCTAAGAAAGTAGGTTGTCTCCTTCACAAGATGCATTCATTGGCATTTTCAATTGACAGAGATTGAGTAATGCATTAAGCAGTCCTGTATACAGCTGTTGATACTTCATCACCTGAGATCTCTTCAGTACTATTTATCTGGCATAATCTGATAGGTGCCTGTCCAATTATTTGCTTCGAATAGATCTATTTCCCAGGCCTAAGGGAAATAGCTATTGATGGTAGAACTCTTATAAGCCCCTACCTAGCCTCAGTAGCAAACAAGGAAAGGCTGGTGGAGAAGAGAGAGAACAGGAAGAGATAAGTAGGACCCATGGCTTAGCCTCTATGGGAGATGAAATGACTGTCTGGACTGGAAAGAGGCCTTGCATTCATTCTGCTCATCCACTCATTCATTCATTTCATTCATCCGCTCAACAATATTTACTGCATGCCCCTCTGTGCCAGGCAGTGTCGTGGGCACAGGGGCTCTGTGCTCTCCTCAGATGAAAGTCACTTAGCACATTGCCATAACCTGGGTTTATAGCCATAGTATTTACAAGTTGGGGAAGTTTTCCTCTTGCTTTGTTTGGGAGAACAAAGAACTATAAGAAATACTGGGTTAAAGCAAAGGGGAGAAAATCCAGTTCCACCTGGCTCCTCCCTGAATGGGCTCCCACCCCTTTCTGGGGTAGGTGGGGCAGTCTGAGCCCCTAACCACTGGCTTGGAAAGAAAAATCCTGAAGTCATTTGATCCAGCTCTAAGAGGTGCATTCTACCAGGAACTAGAAGGCACCTTCCAGGGAGTTAACCCTTTTGATCACAAGTACAAAATGCAAGACCTTCAAGGCACTAAGAGGATGTATTATATGAACTTGAAAAAGATGATGATGATGAAATGACAATGATGTGATGATGATGATGACAATGATGACGATAAATAGCTCCCATTGAGCTTTTACTGGGTATCAGGTACTGTGCTAT
The DNA here is from genome assembly GCF_028878055.3 of Symphalangus syndactylus. Lineage (NCBI taxonomy): Eukaryota > Metazoa > Chordata > Mammalia > Primates > Hylobatidae > Symphalangus > Symphalangus syndactylus. The sequence continues at coordinate 25,560,407 of NC_072424.2, read as the reverse complement.
GTGGTTTATGTATTATTTCATTGCATCTTCACAACAGTATGAGGTAGATACAGTGATTATCTTTATTTTACAGATAAGAAAGTTGAGTGTAAGAAAAGTTAGGAATTTTGTCCGAAGACACACAACTACTAGATGTCAGAGCTGGGCCAGTGTCTGTTTATCTTCCTTCTCTGTTCCTTTGGTTCTGTTTGGGATTATAAAATAATGTGGGCTCACTTCTATGTAAAAAGTCCCATGTAGCTCCTGTTCTATTTTGTGTGTTTGTTGATCCGGGAGTTGTTTGCCTGGCATAGATGGCCCCTCTGATCTGATTCGACTTTCTCGGTCTTGGAAGTCCTCTGTTTTCATTTACTGTCTAGTAAGGTGGGGAGAGGCACAAAAGAAATGTAAGTGTGAGGTTGCCTTTGGCCAGAGTCTTGAGGCCATCCAAGAACCAGCTACCTCTTTAGCCCCGAAGACCTAAGGACCGAAGATCTCAAAGAAGTAAGTGACATGGAGGAAAGAACAGATGATAACAAATGAGGAGACACAGGAAACACACCAGAGCCAAGGAGAGAGTGGAAATGGTCCTGAGTACCAGCACTACTCCTTTTGACATTCCTCAGTGGTGACCAAGCTTTGCTCTTTTAGAGGGGGAGGATCAGCTCTGTGGCTGAATCAAGCTGGGGACAGAAGTGAATAATGGCTCCATAGGTTAAAACAAAACAAAACAAAACAAAATGATGACTACTGATGAGGTTTTCGGGAGTTGCAGAACATGGCACAAACCTGGAATCAATGCCTTACTTTCTTTGAAAGGACAGTGTCCACCTGGCTGTTTGCACATGGGTGTCTCTGTTCACAAATCTAACATAAGCTTTCCATGGTCCATCCTGTTGGAGGTGGAATGCAGTGTTTGCATCCTCAGTACCTGTTCAATATCTGGGACTGAGTAGACACTCCGTAAATGTGTGAAGTTTATTTTATTTTGAGATGGGGTCTCATTCTGTCACCCAGGCTGGAGTGAGGTAGTGCAATTATGGCTCACTGCAGCCTTGACCTCCCAGGCTCAAGCAATCCTCCCACCTCAGCCTCTTGAGTAGTTAGGACTTCAGGCATACACCCAGCTAATATTTTTAAATTATTATTATTTTTTGCAGAGACAGGGTCTCTCTATGTTGCCCAGGCTGGTTTTGAACTCCTGGGCTCAAGTGATCCTCCTGCCTTGGCCTCCCAAATTGCTGGGTTTACAAGCCACTGCATCTGGCCATGTGTGTGGTTTAAATGAAGAGCATAGCACTTCTCTTTGGCAGAGACTGAGCTGAGGAGATAACAGAGCAGCCCACCCAGGTGAACATAGGAGTAGCTGCAGGGCAGGCGGCAATGGCCAGGCCACTGATTAGGCAGGTGGAGAAGGACTAAGTGGATGGTGTCAGTTGGAAAGTCCAGTAGTATAGAAAAAAGTGTCATGCAGAGACCATAGGTCTAGAGAACGAAGTCAGACGGTGAGCCTTAGGTCAAAGCAGAGAGCAGGCCAGAGACGGTGCTTGGGTGTGAAGGAAGGGCCCAAGCATTACAGTGTAGTGAGAAAAGTCTAGGCTTTGGAGTTGGGCAAACTGAGATTGAATTTTGCCTCTGCTTACTGGCCTCTCTGAGCTTTGGTTTAGTCTTTCCTAGCTGCAAAGTAGAGATAATAAAACCTACTAATTCTGGTTATGTATTGCTGTGTAACTATGTATCTCAAAATTTAATGACTTAAAACAACAGCCATGGTTTTATTTTATTTTGTTTTGTTTTGTTTTTGAGATAGGATATTGCTTTGTTGCCCAGGCTGGTCTCAAACTCCTGGCCTCAAAGCCATTATTTCTATATCTCACAATTCTAGGCAGGGCTTGCCTGGGAGATTCTTCTGTTCCATGTAGTATCAATGGATGCCACTTAGTGGTATTCAGCAGGCTGAGAGGCTGCTCTGGAGGGTTCAAGAGGGCATCACTCACAAGTCTGGAGCCTTAGTAGGGATGACTGGCAAGCTGGGCTCAGCTGGTACTGTCAATCAGCACACCTACACCGTGACTACCTGGCATGGTGGTATTAAGGTAGCTGAACTTCCTATGTGACTCCAGAGAGCAAGGAGAAAGCAGCACAGTTTTGTTTTTGTTTTTGTTTTTTTTGGTTTTTGTTTGTTTGTTTGTTTGTTCTGAGACAGAGTCTCGTTGTGTCACCCAGGCTAGAATGTAATGGCATGATCTCCGCTCACTGCAACCTCCACCTCCCGGATTCAAGTGATTCTTCTGCCTCAGCCTCCTGAGTAGTTGGAATTACAGATGCCCACCACCACGCCTGGCTAATTTTTGTATTTTTTAATAGAGACGGAGTTTCACCATGTTGACCAGGCTGGTCTCAAACTCCCAACCTCAGGTGATCCACCTGCCTCAGCCTCCCAAAGCGTGGGGATTACAGGCATGAGCCACCGTGCCCAGCTAGGCACAGCTTTTTATGAGTGAGCATCTCACTGTATTCTGTTGGTGGATATATACACAGGACCACCAGGATCCAAGCAGAAGGGACATAGGCCCTACCTCTTGATGGAAAAAGCATTAGAGAATTTGCAGCCATGTTTTAAAATTGCTACACTATCTTTTTTTTTTTTTTTTTTTTTTTGAGACGGAGTCTCGCTCTGTCGCCCAGGCTGGAGTGCAGTGGCGCAATCTCGGCTCACTGCAAGCTCCGCTTCCCGGGTTCACGCCATTCTCCTGCCTCAGCCTCTCCGAGTAGCTGGGACTACAGGTGCCCGCCACCACGCCCGGCTAATTTTTTTGTATTTTTAGTAGAGACGGGGTTTCACTGTGGTCTCAATCTCCTGACCTCGTGATCCGCCCACCTCGGCCTCCCAAAGTGCTGGGATTACAAGCGTGAGCCACCGCGCCCAGCCTAAAATTGCTACACTATCTTGTGGTGAAGATTGAATAGAGAGCATTTAGCACAATGTCTGGCATACAGTAGGTGCTCATAATGTTAGCATCTTTTCCTCATCTTGTACCCTCAAGGAGAAGAAATGAAGTTTATGGTCTGGGGTTTCACGCCGGAAGGGCCTGTATCAGTTAGGAAGTCTTAATCATAAGTAATAGAAAATATTCATAAGACGGCTTAAACAGGCCAGGCGTGGTGGCTCACACTTATAACCCCAGCATTTTGGGAGGTCAAAGGGGGCGGATCACCTGAGGTCAGGAGTTCGAGACCAGCCTGGCCAACATGGGGAAACCCCATCTCTACTAAAAATACAAAATAAGCTGTGCGTGGTGACGTGCGTCTGTAATCCCAGCTACCCGGGAGGCTGAGGCAGGAGAATTGCTCTAACCTGGGAGGCGGAGGTTGCAGTGAGCCAAGATCGTGCCACTGCACTCTAAGATGATATATTATCTCATATGACAAGAAGGTGGGAGTTAGGGCTGGACTGTGGCTCACACGCCTGTAATCCCAGTGCTTTGGGAGAGTGGGGTGGGAGGATAGCTTGAGCCCAGGAAACCGAGGCTGCAGTGAGCTATGATCGTGCCACTGCACTCCAGCTGGAGCAACAGAGCAAGACCCTGTCTGAAAAAAAATAAATAAATAAGAAAAATGAGATTGGAGTTAGACTGATTCCATGGTTGGTAATTTAGCTGCCCAATCATATCTTCAAGGAATCAGGTTATTTCCCTCTTTTCATTTTGTTATCCTCAGTCTGTTTACTCATCCTCTTAGGTGAGATTCCCACCTAGGCCTAAGCTGGCTGCTGCAGTTCTGAGAGCCGCATGAACATAGTAACATCCCTTAAGCAATCTATGTGAGTGCCAGGGTGGGGCTTTGGTGTTCCTTTTCATGAGCAATGAAAATGTTCTAAAAGACTCCCCAGCAGACCTCCCCTTGCAACACATGGGTTCACATCCAAACCATTCATTTGTCAAGAAGGAGACCGTCATGACTGGCTTAGATACATCCAGATTTCAACCCTAGGGCCAGGGAGGAGTCCAACCTTCCTGAAAGGTTGTGATCACTTGGGGAAGGGGAACAAAGTCAGGATTCTATTACCGTGAAGATAGGAAAGAATTGCCATTGAGTAGACAGCCCACAGTGCCTCCCACAATCCCCACCATTGCTTATTCATCACACCGTTTGTCCCGGACATGGCTTCACCGTGTGTAGGGGGACTGAGCTTGGACATGGTCTTGGTGGGCATCAGGAGTCATTGTCTTGGAGATCAGTGATAGAGAATAGAGAATGAGGGAAAGAAGGTGCAAAGATAAGAATAGAAATCTAAATCCAAAGTATCTGGGACACTGAGTCAAAGCCAAGCCACCAGAATGAGGGCTTGAAAAGGCAAAGGTACAGCCATTTTGGAAACAGTATGGAGATAACTCAAAAAAACTAAAAAGCCACTGCCGGGCACGGTAGCTCACGCCTGTAATTCCAGCACTTTGGGAGGCCGAGGCAGGCAGCTCACTTTAGGTCAGGAGTTTGAGACCAGCCTGGCCAACATGGCCAAACCCCATCTCTACTGAAAATTCAAAAAAATTAGCCAGGCGTGCTGGTGCACGCCTATAACCCCAGTTTCTTGGGAGGCCAAGGCAGGAGAACTGCTTCAACTAGGGAGGAGGAAGTTGCAGTAAGCCGAGATCATGCCACTGCACTCTGACCTGGGCAACAGAGCAAGACTCTGTCTCAAAACAAAAACAAAAACAAATAAAAAAACCAAAAAACCAAAAAAACAAAAAACACTAAAAATTGAACTATTTGACCCAGCAATCCCACTTCGGGGTATATACCCAAGGAATTAAAATCAGTATGCTGAAGAGATATCTCCCCTGCCATGTTAATCAAATGTGGTATATAAACTCAGTGAAATACTATTCAGCTTAAAAAAAAAAAACCGGAAATTCTGTCATTTGTAGAAACATGGATGAACCTACAGGACACTATGTTAAATGAAACAAGCCAGGCACAGAATGACAAATACCTCTTATGGATCTCAATTACATGCAGAATCTAAAAAAGTCAAACTCACAGAAACAGAGAGCAGAATGGTGGTTACCAGAGGCTGCGGTGGGGGTGAATGGAGAAAGAGAAGATGCTGGTCAACAGGTACAAAGCTTCAGTTAAACAAGAGGGATAAGATCTGGTGTTCTATATACTGCATCGTGACTACAGCAAATAATAATGCACTGTAGGCCAGGCAAGATGGCTCACACCTGTAATCCTAGCACTTTGGGAGACCGAGATAGGCGGATCACTTGAGGTCAGGAGTTCGAGACCAGCCCGGCCAACATGGTGAAACCCCATCTCTACTAAAACTACAAAAAAAATTAGCCAGGCATGGTGGTGCATGCCTGTAGTCCCAGCTACTCCAGAGGGCTGAGGCAGGAGAATCGCTTGAACCCGGAAGGCGGAGGCTAGAGTGAGCCAAGATTGCGCCACTGCGCTCCAGCCTGGATGACAGAGTGAGACTCCATCTCAAAAAAAAAAAAAAAAATGCATGGTATATTTCAAAATAGCTAACAGAGACAATTGTAAATGTCCTTACCACAAAGAAATGATAAATATTTGTGTTGATAAATATGCTAATTAGCCTGATTTGCTCATTCCACAATGTATACGTGTATCAAAACATCACATTGTACTTCATATATGCGTGTGTGTGTGTGTGTGAATTGAAAATAAAACTTAAAAAAAAGGTAAAGGGACCAAATGCTAGGCTGATCTTTACTTTTAGCCATGTTTTAGCTATTCTGGGGGCTAGGACAGAACTGAGATTAGTATGTAGGTAGAGTTGAGCCTATAAGTAGGAGAAATTATTTCCACCTTGAGACAAGAGAAATATTGAAGAATGAGCAAGCCTGGCCAGGTACAGTGGCTCATGCCTATAGTGCCAGCACTTTGGGAGGCTGAGGCAGATCACTTGAGAATTACCTGAGGCCAGGAGTTCCAGACCAGCCTGGGCAACATGGTGAGACTCCCATCTCTACAAAAAATTTTTAAAATTAGCTGGAGGGTGGCGATGCACACCTGTAGTCCTAACTAGTCAGGAGGCTGAGGGAAGAGGATCACTCGAGCCCAGGAGTTTGAGGCTGCAGTAACCTATGATTGTGCCACTGCACTCCAGCCTGGATAGCAAAGCAAGACCTTATCTCTGAAAAATGAAAAATAATTTAAAAAAATTAGGGGCCGGGCGCAGTGGCTCACGCCTATAATCCCAGCACTTTGGGAGGCTGAGGCGGGTGGATCACCTGAGGTCAGGAGTTCCAGACCAGCCTGGCCAACATAACAAAACCCTGTCTCTACTAAAAATACTAAAATTAGCCAGGCATGGTGGCACGCACCTGTAATCCTAGCTACTCAGAAGGCTGAGACAGGAGAATCTCTTGAACCCGGGAGGCAGAGTTTGCAGTGAGCTGAGATTGCGCCACTGCACTCCAGTCTGGGTGACAGAGCAAGACTCCATCCCAAGGAAAAAAAAAAAAATTAAGGCTGAGGCAAGCAGATTGCTTGAGCCCAGAAGTTTCAGACAAGCCTGGGCAACATGGCAAAACCCTGTCTCTACCAAAAAAAAAAAAAAAAAAAGGCTGAGCATGGTGGCTGTTTCCTGTAACCCCAGCACTTTGGGAGACCGAGGAGGGTGGATCACTTGAGGTCAAGAGTTCGAGACCACCCTGGCCAACAAAGTGAAACCCTGTCTCTACTAAAAATACAAAAATTAGCCAGGCGTGGTGGTGTGCACCTGTAATCCCGGGTACTTGGGAAACTGAGGCGGGAGAATCACTCAAACCCAGGAGGTGGAGGTTGCAGTGAGCTGAGATCACAGCATTGCACTCCAGTCTGGGAAACAGAGTGAGACTCCATCACCGAAAAAGAAAAAAAGAAAAAAGAAAAATTAGCCAGGCATGATGGTGCACGCCTGTAGTCCCAGCTACTCAGCCGGCTGAGGTGGGAGGATCTCTTGAGCCCAGGAGGCAGAGGCTGCAGTGAGCCAAGATCACGCCACTGTATTCCAGCCTGGGCGACACAGCAAGACTCTGTCTCAAAAAAAAAAAAAAAAAAAAAAAAAAATATATATATATATATATGTCATCCCAGCACTTCGGGAGGCTGAGGCAGGTGGATCACGAGGTCAGGAGATCGAGACTATCCTGGCTAACACAGTGAAACCCCGTCTCTACTAAAAATATTTAAAAATTTAGCCGGGCATGGTGGCACGCGCCTGTAGTCCCAGCTACTCAGGAGGCTGAGGCAGGAGAATGGCGTGAACCCAGGAGGCGGAGCTTGCAGTGAGTTGAGATCACGCCACTGCACTCCAGCCTGGGCGACAGAGTGAGACTCCGTCTCAAAAAAAAAAAAAATCGGAAACCTGACTTTTTTGGCCCCATTCTCTCCCTTGGAAATGGACCCTAAAATCTACGGACAGCAGCTTTCTGAGTCTTTTGGGAGACTCTGAACTAAAGTGGTAAGAATCACTTCACTGGCCCGATTACCTGCTCCCTCATGCTCCTAGAATAAAGACCCAAATCCCTAACCCAGCCTCAGACTTTGTGTGGCCTAGCAGGGCCTCTAAGTATGATTGTGTAGGTGTGCCCTGCACAAGCACATTTGGCTGAGAGATGAGTGAGGGCTGAAATCCAGTCCTCACTCCAGTAGCCAAGCATGGGCCCCACATCTTTGTTTGCCTGGAGAGATTGCCTTTTCTAGAGTCACTGGGCTTGCAGCAAGTTCTGGATCCAGCTCTTGCTCCCTTTCCATTGCCAGGTCCCAGAGGTACTTGTGCCCTTTTCCACTGGCCTTCTCAGAGTTCCCCATACACACTGTTATCTACAGCCACCAGAGCAAACCACGTCAATACTGAGTGGCTTGAAAGGATGATACGCTATTTATTTTGCTCACAGATCTGAAATCCACGCAGCGCTCACTCCACTTGGCATCTGCTGCAGTGGCTCAGAGGCTGGGTCTGGAGTCGTCTGAAGGCCCTTTCACTCTTGTGTCTGGAGGGCAATTGGCCCTTGCCAGCTGAGACTTTTCCACGTGGCTCCATGGGTGCCTCACGGCACGGTCCTGGGTCCCAAGAAGACGAGATAGAACATTTTTAGATTTAGCCTCAGAAGTCACATGGCATCACATCTGCAGTAGGCCCACTGGATTCAAGGGGACCTTGAATTCGAGGGGACGCAGACCTTCACCTCTCCATGGGTGAGTGTGGCCTCATGTTGCAGGAGGAGCTGTGGAGTATCACAAAGTGATGCAGCCATCTTTGGAAAATGCACTCTGCCACACACATCTGCTTCCTTAGGCCACAGGGCCTTTGGACATCCTATTTCTTCCACAGTGAGCGCTCTTTCCCCTCTTCCCCTAATTAAAGTCTACTCATCTTTTATATCTCAGCTGGGTTATCATTTCTTCAGGGAACCCTTCCCTGAGCTCCCCAACCAGGTCAGTTCCCCTAGTTTATGCTTACTTATTCCTCCTCAAGGAGTGTCACAGTTATATTTTACATATGTGTGCATGCATATAATATATGCATGTAATTTTGTGCTCTTTTATACACACAAACACACAGCATATCAATGCCTGTCCTAATTAGATGGTAAGCCTCATAAAAAGAGGAACTGTAGAGTTTGTTGGATTTTATTCATTGCTCTATCCTCAATGCCTACTGTAAGGACTAGAATACAGCGGGTCTCATATATTTGTTGAATAAAAGAATGCATGGATACTCAAGGCTGGATTTTTGAGCTTCCTGTGCTGACGGCTGTGTTACCCCCGGGGCAGGATCCTTAAACCCAGGAAAAAGAGATTCAGAGGAAGATACTTCTGAGCTTGATGCTGGAATAGCAGCTGATCTCAACTTTGGGAGTTACATCAATGTTCATCTCAACAGAATGAATCCCTCCTGCCCAGATCCCACAGACTTGCTTACAAATGCTAATGAATTCATTTCATTTGTCTCTACCCAGCAACCCAAGTAGTACCAGTCTCCCAAAGGGAATTAGGGAAGACTTGGAATACTAGGAAAAATACAGGACTAATGAATACTTTCCATGTGGGACCCAGCCCCGCCTCCAGCTCCTTTGTCAGAGGTGGCAGAGATCTCCAACCTGTTCTGACTTTGCACTCAGATTAACAAAACATGCACTGCTAGGGGCACATAGATTCTTCCACCAGGCAAAGGTGTTTGGGTTCAGCAAGCTTACACCCTAATTATAAGGGAGGAGAAAATGGGGCAGAGTCTGCAGTGGGGATGGGAAGGATTTTTAGGAAGGGCATGGATAAAGGAAAAAAAAGGCTAATAACCAAGTTTGCTGTGAAATTAAAATTTCATGACATATTTGTCCAGACCCTGCCAAACATTTGCAAACCTCTCTTTGGGAAGCAAGAGAGACACAGCCAAGAGGGAGAAACTGCAGGGTGGGAACGAATTTCCTCCTAGATCTACTCTGGGGAAATTCTGAAAGCCCAGGACTGCCAGAGACCATCTTCATGTTCTCATTCATGTTCAGACCCCAGCTTTTGAGGGCCTAAAAGCAGCTCAGGCCTTGTTCCACCTTTCTCAGGGAAAATCTGTGCACCCTGTAAAAATATTAACTAATCCTACCTGAGCAGGAGTTCTTTTTTTTTTTGAAACGAAGTCTTGCTCCGTTGCCCAGGCTGGAGTGCAACGGCACAATCTCAGTTCACTGCTACCTTTACCTCCTGGGTTCAAGCAATTCTCCTGCCTCAGCCTTCCGAGTAGCTGGGATTCCAAGCGTGCACCACCACACTCAGCTAATTTTTTTGTATTTTTAGTAGAGATGGGATTTCATCACGTTGGCCAGGCTAGTCTCAAACTCCTGACCTGAAATGATCTGCCTTGGCCTCCCAAAATGCTGGGATTACAGGCGTAAGCCACCGCACCCGGCAAGAGCAGGAGTTCTTAACCTTTTTGCGTGTCATGGTCCCCTCTGACCATCTAGTGAAGGATATGGACATTTTCTCAGGCTCCATATTTTGTTTTAAATGTATTAAATACAATATATAGGATTGATTGCAGATTTCTGCTACTGACCAAGATGGAGTAATAGAGATCAGAGTTACCCTACCTGAAAAAGCCAGATGAAGTATATGCAACCACAGTTTTCAAAACATTGACAATCGGGTAACATAGGGCAGTTGATCCCCAAGGGATGAGAAATAAACTAGGTGACCGCTATGACATTGCCCAGCTTGGGGACACAGGAGAGTGTCTCAACTGTGGCACAAAGATGAGGAGCTCGTGGTGTCGCTGAGTTGAGAAGGAAAGGCTAGGAGAGAGGGGAGGCCAAGGTGGTGGGAGTTTGCAAAATATCAAAGAGGAGAGAATTTCACAGAGAGAACTCCGGAAATCTGGAGAGGGTCTCCCTGGAGTCTTCAGCTGAGTCCTGATTAGCACATGTGCATGAAGAAACTATGTGAGACCAGGAAAAGAACCAGAAAAAGGAACAGAGAGAACTCACATAGGGTCAGGTATAGTTCCAGTTCTCATCAATCAGAGTAGAAAACCTCATAATCCACAGGGCATAAGGTAGAGTACTCTGAATACTTTTGTCTCAGTAGTTGGAAAAATTTAGGTTGAAACTAAGTGCTGCTCTATTCTCACCCAACAAGGCTTGAAAACAAGACTGAAAAAATCAAACTGATTCTAAGTAACTTAACCATGCCCCAGAATAAAGCTCAAGAATATTTAGAGTATTTGTGAAAATACAGAAAATATCCAGCACTCAAAAAGGTAAAATTCACAATGTCTGATGTGTGATAAAAAGTTATCAGGCATGCAGAGAATTAGGGAAAGACAACCCATAGTGAGTACAAAAATTACTCAATCAAAACTGAATCAGAAATGATACAGAGGACAGAATTAGTAGACAGGAACAATGGAAGTTATATTCAAGAAGCTAGAGGAACAATTAAGCATATTAAGTAGAGACATCAAAGATATTTTTAAAAATCTTAATAAGAATTCTAAAGATGAAAACTATAATGTCTAAGATGAAAAGTACATTAGATCAGATTAACAGCAGATTACACACTCCAGAGAATGATTAATTAACTTACAAACATAACAGAAACTAAAGTAAAACACAAAGGAAAAAAGACTTATAAAAAATATACAAGAATCATTGACCTATAGGAAAACTTCAAGAAGCCCAATACATGTGTAACTAGAGTCTTCAAATGATAAAGTATTTGAAGAAATAATGGTCAAAAACTTTTCCTATTTGATGAAAAATATGAACTCAAAGATCCAAGAAGCAGTTCGGGAGCAGTGGCTCATGCCTCTAATCCCAGCACTTTCGGAGGCTGAGGCAGGTGGATCGCTTGAGTTCAGGAGTTCAAGACCAGCCTGGGCAACATGGCGAGACCCCATCTCTACTAAAAATGCAAAAAAAAATAGCCAGGTATGGTGATGTGTGCCTGTGGTCCCAGCTACTTGGGAGGCTGAGGTGGGAAGATCCCTTGAGCCTGGGAGGCGGAGGTTGCAGTGAGCTGAGATGGCGCCACTGCACTCCAGCTTGGATGATAGAGAAAGACCCTGTCTCAGAAAAAACAAACCAAAAAATATCCAAGAAGCTCAATAAATCCCAAGCACAACACTCGAAATAAATAAAATTACAGTGAGGCATATCTTAATAGAATTGCCTAAAACCAGTAATAAAGAAAACTTTTCAAGAAGCATTGTTTCTATGCACATAGAAATAAAGATAAGAATAACAGTAGAATTCTTGTTAGAAACAATGCAAACCGGAAGACATTGAAGCAATATCTTTAAAGAACTGAAAGAAAAAAAAACCAACACCGATAAGTTAGAATTTTACAGTCAGCAAAAAGATCTTTCAAAAATGAAAGCACATACCCCACCAAAGATGGCAAATAAGCATATGAAAAGATGATCAACATCATATGAAATTAGGGAATTGCAGTTTAAAAGGAATAACGAGATACTACTATACCTCTATTAGGATGGTTGAAATCCAAAAATACTGAAAATATCAAATGCTGACAAGGACATGGCATAACAGGGACTCTCGTTCATTGTTGGTACTGGATGGGAGCCATTTTGGAAGACAGATTAGCACTTTGGAAGACAATTCTTACGAAACTAATCATAACTCTTACCACGTGATCCAGCAACCATACTCCCTGGTATTTATCCAAATAAGTTGAAAATTTTGACACAAAAACCTGCACGCAAATGTTTATAGCAGCTTTGATCATAATTACCAAAACATGGAAGCAACCAAGATGCTCTTTAGTAGATGAATGGATAAATAAACTGTGGTACATCCAGACAATGGAATATTATTCAGCACTAAAAAGAGCTGCCAAGCCATAAAAAGACATAGAGGAAACTTAAATGTAAATTACTGAATGAAAGAAGCCAATGTGAAAAAGATATGTGCTATACGAATCCAACCTTATGACCATCTGGAAAGGCAGAACTATAAAGACAGTAAAAAGATTAGTGGTTGCCAGGTGTTGGGGGAGAGGGAAGGATAAATAGGCAGAGCACAGAGGATTTTTAGGGCAGTGAAATTATTCTATTTAAAATGATAATGGTGAATACATGCCATTGTACATTTGTCAAAACTCAGAATGAACAAGAGTGGACCCTAATGTGAACGATGAAATTTGAGTGGTAATGATGTGTCAATATATGTTCATCAATTATAACAAATATGCAACTCTGGTGCAGGATGTTGATAGTGGGAGAGGCTGTGCATGTGTTGAGGTGGGAGAACATATGGGAAATATCTGTACCTTCGGCTCAATTTTGATGTGAACCTAAAACTGCTCAAAGGATAAAGTCGGCCGGGCATGGTGGCTCACGCCTGTAATCCCAGCACTTTGGGAGGCCGAGGCGGGCGGATCACGAGGTCAGGAGATCGAGACCATCTTGTCTAACATGGTGAAACCCCATCTCTACTAAAAATACAAAAAAAATTAGCCAGGCGTGGTGGCACGCGCCTGTAATCCCAGCTACTCAGGAGGCTGAGGCACGAAAATCTCTTGAACCTGGCAGGCAGAGGTTGCAGCGAACTGAGATCGCGCCATTGCACTCCAGCCTGGGCAACAGAGTTAAACTCCGTCTCAAACAAACAAACAAGCAAAGAATAAAGTCTATCTTTTTAAAATGAAAGTGAAATAAACACTTTATCCGACATACAAAATTTGAAAGAATTCATCACCAGCAGATCCATACTGCAAGAAATGTTAAGGGAAATTCTTCAGGCAGAAGGAAAACTGCATCGGTTGGAAATCCAGCTCTACATGAAGGAATAAAGAGTATCAGAAACATTAATTACATGGGTAAATATCTGACTTTTTCCTTATTATGTAAATCTATTTAAAAGATATTTGACTGTTTAAAGCAAAATTATTTAACAATGTATTATAGGGTTTATAAGATATGTGGTGGTAAAATGTGTGGCAATAATGACACAAAGACTGGGTGAGGATAAATGGAAGTATGTTATTGTAAGTTTCTCATACTGTATGTAGAAAGGTATAATATCGTTTGAAGGTAGACAGTGATAAGTTAAAGATATATATACCATCAACCCTAAAGCAATCATCAAAATAACAAAACAAAGAGTTATAGCTATAAGCCAACAAAGATGATAAAATGACATCATAAAAATGTTCAGTTCATTCAAAAGAAGGTTAAAAAGGGGAAAAACCCCAAAGAACAGAAATAACAAATAGAAAATAAATGGCAAGACGATATATTTAAACCCAGCCATAGCAATATTCACATAAATGTAAATGGTCTAAACATTTCATGCCTATAGTCCCAGAACTTTGGGAGGACAAAGGGGGCAGATCGCTTGAGGCCAGGAGTTCAACACAAGTCTGGTCAGCATGGTGAAACCCTGTCTCTACTAAAAATACAAAAATTAGTCAAGTGTGGTGGCACACGCCTGTAGTCCCAGCTACTTGGGAGACAGAGGCACGAGAATCACTTGCACCAGGGAGGCGAAGGTTGCAGTGAGCTGAAATAATGCCACTTCACTCCAGCTTGGGCAACAGAACAAAACTCTGTCTCAAGAAAAAAAAGAAAAAAAAAAGCAGTTAAAAATAATTAATTAAAAAAACCCACAGGATTAGCCCAATTACATTGAAATGCAGCTATCGAAATATTTAAAAAAAATAAATTTGCAGCCAGGCACAGTGGCTCACTCCTGTAATCCCAGCACTTTGGGAGGCTGAGGTGGGAGGATCACCTGAGGTCAGGAGTTTGAGACCAGCATGGCCAACATGGCGAAACCCGGTTTCTACTAAAAATACAAAAATTAGCTGGGCGTGGTGGTACAGACCTGTAATCTCAGCTACTTGGGAGGCTGAGGCAAGAGAATCATTTGAACTGGGGAGGTAGAGGTTGCAGTGAGCCAAAATCACACCACTGCACTCCAGCCTGGGTGACAGAGCCAGATTCTGTCTGGAGAAAAAAGAAAGAAAGAAAGAAAGAAATGAAGTAGGGCAGAGTTAAGTAGAGCCTGAAGCTACTAGGAACCACGGGGTAGTTAAGTAGAGCCTGGAGCTGCTACGGACCCTGGGGCCTCCTGCAATACCTAGATCCCTTGTCTTGTGGAAGTTGCAATGGGTCTGGTGGGACAACAGCCATCAATGCTGGTGGTCAGTGTTGGAGGCTGGGAGTGTTCTACCATGAGAAGGACCAGGGTAGGAAGAGCCAGAATGAACTCTAATCCCCAAGAGAGTCTGGGTCCAGGGGGAAATCACGACCACTTGATACATCCCAATAAAAAGAGCCTGCCTGGGCCAACAGAAGGGGCCAGAAACCAGGAACGGGGGTTCTGGGTGATTACTAGGGATGGAGTGAAAGAGCCCTCAAGAGCCCAAGGGTAAGGATAGTGGGTTGGGTTTTTTTTTTTTTTTTTTTTTTTTGGAACAGCGCTAAAAGTCTCCAGATGACAGATATTGGAAATGGTGGGTGAGCTTGCAACCTTTACATCACCTTCCCCAGACTAAGGAATTAGTAGCTGGATGTTAGCAATGTGATTGATGATTCATTGGAAGAGCTAGTGAGGCCAGCAAACCAGAACAGTTATGATACAATCAGGTATCATAAAAGTCATTCATAGTTTATTACTTGTCCTGTTACTGACATTTTAGCTGCCCCAGGGATTTTCGAGTCACTCCAGGTGACTAGACAATGCATCTTTTCCACCACGGACTTGGCTGGAGTGTAGGCTCTTACTTGGCTCAGGGACCTGCTACTCACATAGGAACCAGATTTCAGCCTCTCCCTGTGAACATTCAGAGATTCCCCAAAGGAGTAATACCATGAGCATGCTCCCACCTCCCTAGCCAGACTCTGGGGGACAGGCACCAAGTATCAGCCTGAAAAGCAAATCTGCGGTAGACCTTGCTTCTAAGGCAAGGGACTTTGAAAAGATACTATGGATGTTGGCAGGAGCCTCACATGGATCTGGGCAGATCACAGGGTATAAGGTATTAGACTGGGTGCTCTGAGTGAATGGCTGCCATGCCAAGTTCAAGTTTTAAATTCTTAGCATCTAGTACAATACCTTGGCACATATGAAGATGCTTTGTAATTCTTTTTAAATTGAACTAAACTATCTAATGATGATATTAGTGAATGTGAACATAGATTCTGTAGAATTGTGAAGCTGGGAAATAATTTAAATATTAATTGGGAGGTACATATCATAGACAAAAAAAAAATGTCTAGTGGATCTAAATGTGAAAGATAAAACAAAATTCTTCTAGAAGGCAACATAGAGAATATGTTTATGCCCTTGGGGTAGGTAATGATTTCTCACATAACACATACACTCACAAAAGCAATAACCATAAAGGTTACTAATATTAAAAACCTCTGGGCCAGGTGCAGTGGCTCATGCCTGTAATCCCAGCACTTTGTGAAGTTGAGGGGGGTGGATCACTTGAGTTCAGGAGTTCGAGACCAGCCTGGCCAACATGGTGAAACCCTGTCTCTACTAAAAATACAAAAATAAGCTGGGCGTGGTGGCGGGTGCCTGTAGTCCCAGCTACTCGGGAGGCTGAAGATGGTGAATCACTTGAACCCGGGAGACGGAGGTTGCAGTGAGCTGAGATCATGCCATTGCACTCTAGGCTGGGCAACAGAGTGAAACCCCGTCTCAAAAACAAAAACAAAAAAAACCCAAAAAACTTCTGTTCCTCAAAATGCACCATTATGAGAATGAGAAGGCAAGCAATACAGAAGGTATTTGTAAAACCTATGTCTGACAAAGGGCTCATATGTAGACTATGTAAAGAATTCTTATAAATCAATAGGAAAGAGATGGACCACCTATTTTTTTAAATGGATGAAAGACTTGAACAGGCATTTCACTAAAGAGGATATCTAAATAGCCAGTATGTGTGTGAAAAGATGCTCAACATCATTAGTTAACAAGGAAATGCAGATTAAAACCAATGATACACCACCATACACTCACCATAAAAGGGGAAAAACTGACCATACCAATTAGAGCAATTGCATCTCTCTGTACATTCTTGTATAACTGGTTCAACAATTTTTGAAGAATTTTGGCACTATCTATTAAAGTGAGCGTATTGTCACATTCCAGGTGTCAGAATGCATTCATATATGAACATGTGCAAGAATATTCATAGCAACCCTGTTTATCTTGGCTAAAACCAACCTAACGTTTAAGCTACAGTAGAGGGGATAAGTACATTTATCTTCATTGTACATGCATTTGTGCATAAAAACACATATATATACACACACACATATACATACAACGTACAAGTAATAAATGTATATTCATTGTATGTTATAAATTTATATAAACATTGTACACAATGGAATACTATACAGTAAAGAAAACAACTACTGCTACATTGTTGCATCTCACAGACAAAATGTTAAATAAAAGAAGCTGGAATTTTTTGCATTAGTAGAGACGGGGTTTCACCATGTAGTGCCACTGCACTCCAGACTGGGGGACAGCAAGACTCTGTCTCAAAAAAAAAAAAAAAACAAAACAAAGAAGCTGGAATCAAAAGGGCACGTACTGTATGATTACATTTATACAATACATAACAACAGGTCAAACTAATCTAGAGTTATAAAAGTCAGAATAGGCCGGGTGCGGTGGCTCACGCCTGTAATCCCAGCACTTTGGAAGGCCGAGGCGAGCAGATCACCTGAGGTCAGGAGCTCAAGGCCAGCCTGGCCAAGATGGTGAAACCCTATCTCTACTAAAAATACAAAACATTAGCTGGGCGTGGTGTTGGGCGCCTGTAATCCCAGCTACTCCGGAGGCTGAGGCAGGAGAATCGCTTGAACTCGGGAGGTGGAGGTTGCAGTGAGCCGAGATCGCACCATTGAATTCCAGCATTCCAGCCTGGGCAACGAGAGCAAAAGTCTGTCTCAAAAAAAAAAAAAGTCAAAATAATGGTTACTTTTTGGGTAGGACTGCCAGATATAAATACAGGCCACCCAGTTGAATTTGAATTTCAGAAAAACAGCAAATAATTTTTTAGTATAAATATGTTTCATGCAATATTTTTATTTGCTAAATCTGGCAACCTTATGTTGGGAGAATATCCATTTGGAGGGTATGCAAGGATTACTTATGTGGTTCTGGTAATACTCTAGATGGTAAGTTGCATGGGTGTGTTCATTTGTAAACATTCATAAGGTGAATATTTTAATTTTTTTTTTTTTTGAGACGGAGTCTTGCTCCATCACCCAGGCTGGAGTGCAGTGCAGCGATCTCAGCCCACTGCAAGCTCCGCCTCCCAGGTTCATGCCGTTCTCCTGCCTCAGCCTCCCAAGTAGCTGGGACTACAGGCGCCCACCACCACGCCTGGTTAATTTTTTTGTATTTTTAGTAGAGATGGGGTTTCACCGTGTTAGTCAGGATGGTCTCAATCTGCTGACCTCGTGATCTGCCTGTCTCGGCCTCCCAAAGTGCTGGGATTACAGGTGTGAGCCACCGTGCCCGGCCGAGTATTTAAATTTTTTGCACTTATGATATGAATGTTACACTCTAACAAAAATGTCTTTATTTATCGTTATTATTTTTTGAGATGGAGTTTTGCTTTGTTGCCCAGGCTGGAGTGCAGTAGCGTGATCTCAACTCACTGCAACGTCTGCCTCCTGTGTTCAGGCGATTCTCCTGCCTCAGCCTCCCGAGTAGCTGGGACTACAGGTGTGTACCACCATGCCCGGCTAATTTTTGTATTTTTAAAAGAGACAAGGTTTCGTCATGTTGGCCAGGCTGGTCTCAAACTCCTGACCTCAAGTGATCCACTTGCCTCAGCCTCCCAAAGTGCTGAGATTACAGGCATGAGCCCCCACACCTGGCCTAACAAAAATGTTTTTAAAATTAAAAGAGAGGTAGAGCAATATAGGAAGAGTCAAGAATCCTGGGTTCAAATCCCAGCTCTTACTGACTAGAGTGAGTTTGGTCAAGCTTTTCAAGGTCTCAGTTTTTTTATCTGTAAGATGGAAACAGTTTTAACAAGAGATACTTCTACTAACTCCATTTTATGTAAGAGAAAATGGAAGTGTGCCTACTGTTTTGCTACTGAAAAGTGCTGCTTAAATTGTAAAAGATTCAACAAATCTAAGACGTTACATATGATTATTTAGGACAGAAGATTTTAATACAAAGTCTAGGGATTACTTGCAAAAATTTAAATGTCAGTGCATTTTCCTGGTGAGACAGCCTAAATCTAGCTTTGGATTCTCAAAGGAGTTTCTGACAACCTTCCCTACAAGTTGAAAAGTTAGGGCCAGGCACGTTGGCTCACGCCTGTAATCCCAGCACTTTGGGAGGCCAAGGCGGGTGGATCACCTGATGTCAGGAGTTTGAGACCAGCCTGGCCAACACGGTGAAACCCAGTCTCTACTAAAAATACAAAAATTAGCTGGGTGTGGTAGCGTGCACCTGTAATCCCAGCCAATTGGGAGGCTGAGGTGAGAGAATCGCTTGAACCCGGGAGGTGGAGGTTGCAGTGAGCTGAGATCGTGCCACTGCACTCCAACCTGGGCGACAAGAGCGAAACTCTATCTCGAAATAAATACATAAATAAATAAAAGTTAGAAGACCCTTGGTCTGAAGAAGACCATCCATCCCAGAGTAGGCAGTAGTAGCCTTGACTGGACTACTGTGACCTGGAGTTCCTTTCTTCCCCTTTGTCCTAGCCTTCCTTCTTTCCTTCCTTTTCATTGCAAAGCAGGCCACTTCTGGGAGCCACCATTCAGTTGCCTCCCTTTTGTAAGCAGGGTCTAGGGGTGGGAGGATGGCAGGCCTTCCTCACCGGGAGCTGTGCTCTTGCTTAATTAGTGTTTGCCAAGGTCTGCAGATTATTAAATTACTAGTCAATTGTGATGAAGCCTTGGGGGCTTTCAAAATCTTTGTGCTGCCCTAACTGGATGGGAGGGACTTGCCTGAAGGGACAGGGAGAGGAGGGTGTTTGGAGTCGCTCTTTTGGTGGGGCTGCACCTCCCAGTGGATAGCACCACAAAGAGATCCCAAAGGGTCTTTGCTGCAACTGTCCAGCTTATCTTTGGGGCTTGAAAGCCACCATTAGGGATGTGTTTGATTTGAGTTTAGGCACCTTTCCTTTGTATAATGCAGCTGTTCTTGAGAGGATTAACTGGGAGGGATAGGATAACAGTGATAAGAGCTAAGGTCTACTGGGCTCTCCCAAGGAGCCAGAACTATGCTAAATCCTGGTATTCCATCCCCATCTGGAGAGGGGAGGCAAGAAAGGGAAACTGCCCCATTGAAAGATGTAGAAATCAAGGCAACTCTACATGTTATTTCACTGAATCCTCGTAATAACACTCACACGTAGATATTACAACCCTGTTTTACAGATAAGGGAAGAGAGTCAGAGTGATTTATGGAGGGGCCCAAGGTCACACATCCACACAGGGCAAGATCCACACGATCCAAGATTTCAGTCCTGCTGCTGAGGCCAAGAGGCTCCCTCGTGCAGGGCATGGATTCTCAACAGGACTGTGGGGGCTGGGGAGGGTCACAGTTGGAAAAAACTTCCTGGGCCATTCTAATACAGCCCCTGGTTGGCTGGGGGAGCTGGGGGTGGGGCGAAGGGATTGTGGCATCTCCCTAACCGGTTAGAGAACTGATTTACTAAAGTGAATCTAAAGTATATCACATATCTAAGGTGGGGCACAGTGGCTCATGCCCGTAATCCCAGCACTTTAGGAGGCTGAAGCGGGAGGATGACTTGAGGCCAGGAATTGGAGACCAGCCTGGCCAACATGGTGAAACTCCATCTCTACTAAAAATACAAAAATTAGCCAGGCATGGTGGTACGCACCTGTCCCAGCTACTTGGGAGGCTGAGGCAGAAGTGCTTGAACCCAGGAGGCGGAGGCTGCAGTGAGCCAAGATCGCACCACTGCACTTCAGCCTGGGAGATGGAGCAAGACTCAGTGTCAAAAATAAATAAATAAATCGCGGTGGCTCACCCCTGTAATCCTAGCACTTTGGGAGGCTGAGGCAGGTGGATCACTTGGGTCAGGAGTTCGTGACCAGCCTGGCCAACATGATGAAACCCCATTTCTACTAAAAATACAAAAATTAGGTGGGCATGGTGGCACGTGCCTGTAGTCCCAGCTACTCAGGAGGCTGAGGCAGGAGAATTGCTCGAATCCGGGAGGTAGATGTTGTAGTGAGCTGAGACTGTGCCACTGCACTCCAGCCTGGGCAACAGAGGGAGAGTTCATCTCGAAAGAAAGGAAGGAAGGAAGGAAGGAAGGAAGGAAGGAAGGAAGGAAGGAAGGGGAAAGAAAGAAAGAGAATGAGAAAGAGAAAGGAAGGAAGGAGAAAGAAAGAGAAAGAAAGAAAGAAAGAAAGAAAAGAAAGAAAGGAAAGAAAGAAAGAAAGAAAGAAAGAAAGAAAGAAAGAAAGAAAGAAAGAAAAAGAAAGAAAGAAAGAAAATCACATTTCTTCCAGAAAGGGGATTCCATATAGAGCAGTGGTTCTCTAAGTGAGGATGATTTTATACTCTCCCTCCCCACCCACCATTCCTCCCCACCCCCCTCCCCCCACAACCTGCTGGGGATGTGTGACAATTTCTGGAGACATCTGTTATGATCCCAACCGCTGGGGGAGTGGGGAGGGTCTGGCAACTAGTGGGCAGAAACTAGGAGTGCTGTCTAATACCCAACACGCACAGAACAGCCCCTGACAAGAAGGACTTATTCAGTCCAAAACGTCAATAGCGCTAAGCTTGAGAAACCCTAGGGGACAGTAAAGGGTGCTGTTTTGGGGTGGGGGGTGAGGAAGAGGCAAAGCTGGGGAGAGAGCTCTGGAGATCCCAGAAGAAGCCTAAGTAGGGGAGGAATGGATGGACAAATGTTAACTTCACAGCGTAGCCGGGTGTGAGTTTTGCTTTAAAGAAATCTATTTATATTTTGCCAAGATCCCCTTTATACTCCCAGGGTGTCACAGAAAATCGTGAGGATGAGTCTGTCGTTGGGTTGACCAGAATCCAGGAGCAAAAAAAAGATCTGGACTGGGAGACAGGAAACCTGCATTCCAGTCCTGGTCTGGCCACTTACCAACTATGGGACACTGGGCCACCCTGGATCTCTTGGAGCCTCAGTTTCTTTTCCTGTAAAATGGGGGTAATTATATTTGTTCTTTCTACCTCACAAGGTGTTTTAAGCAGCAAGTGGGACAATCTATAAGAAAGGGCTTTCGGAAAGACAATCCCTGTTAGGCCATTCTTGCACTGCGGTAAGGAGATACCTGAGACTGGGCAATTTATAAAGAAAAGGGGCTTAGTTGGCTCACAGTTCTTCAGGGTATACAGGAAGCACAGCCCTGACATTGCTGGGCTTCTGGAGAGGTTGCAGGGAGCTTCTGATGATCATGGCGGAAGGCAAAGGGGGAGCAGGCATGTCACATGGTGAAAGCAAGAGCAAGTGAAAGAGAGTGAATGGGAGGGGGGTGCCACACACTTTTTGATGACCAGATCTCACTCACTATGATGAAGACAACACCAAGCCATTACAGCACCAAGCCATGAGGGATCCGCCCCCATGATCCAAACACCTCCCACCAGGCCTCATCTCCAGCACTGGGGATTACAATTCAGCCTGAGACTTGGGAGGGGCACATATCCAACTCTATCAATCTCTTTATAGGACAGAGGATGCTGCTGTTGTGAAATCTGTATGCAGGTCTCCAAGCACATTTGGATAAGTGGGGTTCATCATTTTTTTTGATTATTTTTTACTTTTTTTTTTTTTTTTTTTTTTTTGAGACAGAGTCTCACTTAGTCTCCCAGGCTAGAGTGCAGTGGTGCGATCTTGGCTTACCGCTACCTCTGCCTTCTAGGCTTAAGTGATTCTCCTGCCTCACTCCTGAGTAGCTGGGATTACAGGCACCTGCCACCATGCCTGGCTAATTTTTATATTTTTAGTAGAGAAAGGGTTTCACCATGTTGGCCAGGCTGGTCTCAAACTCCTGACCTCAAATCATCCACCTGCCTTGGCCTCCCAAAGTGCTCCGATTACAGGTGCGAACCACTGCACCTGGCCCATCATTTATTTTTAAACTGAAGGAGTGAAATTAAATATTTTGTCACTGGGTGCGATGGCTCACGCTTGGAATTCTGGCACTTTGGGAGGACAAGGCAGGTGAATCACGAGGTCAGCAGATCGAGACCATCCTGGCCAACGTGGTGAAACCATGTCTCTACTAAAAATACAAAAATTAGCCGGGCGTGGTGGCGTGCGCCTGTAGTCCCAGCTTCTCAGGAGGCTGAGGCAGGAAAATCACTTGAACCCAGGAGGCGAAGGTTGCAGCAAGCCAAGATCGTGCCACTGCACTCCAGCCTGGGCAACAGTGCGAGACTCTGTCTCAAAAATAAATAAATAAATAAATAAATAAATAAATAAATAAATAAATAAATATTTTGTCATCCACATGCTTTGAAATTCAAGCATGAGAGTAAAATAGACAGAAGTTTAAAATTATATATCAGGTGCAATGTTAATGATGGCTACCTTAAAATTTCCCCAACTTGTGTGAGAGGTATGGATATAAGAGAAGAGGAAGAAAGCCAAAGCATTTAGCTCTCAAAATAGAGCATTACTTCCATTCTGATGGCACAAATAATCCATGCTTAGTTGTGAAAAAATGATAATAATAAAAGACAACATAGGAAAGTATGAAAATGAAAGCAAAGGCTGGGTGCACTGGCTCACATCTGTAATCCCAGTGCTTTGGGAGGCTGAGGTGGGAGGATTGCTTGAGTCTAGGAGTTTGAGAGCAGCTTGGGCAACATAGCGAGACTTTGTCTCTAAAAATAAAAAATATGGCCAGGCGCAGTGGCTCACGCCCGTAATCCCAGCACTTTGGGAGGCTGAGGCAGGCGGATCACCTGAGGTCAGGAGTTCGAGATCAGCCTGACCAACATGGTGAAACCCCCATCTCTACTAAAAATACAAAAAATTAGCCCGGCGTGGTGGCGGGCGCCTGTAATCCCAGCTACTCAGGAGGCTGAGGCAGGAGAATCGCTTGAACCCAGGAGGTGGAGGTTGTGGTGAGCCTAGATAGCGCCACTGCACTCCAGCCTTGTCGACAGAGTAAGACTCTGTCTCGAAAAATAAATAAATTAAATAAATAAATAAATAAATAAAAATTAAAAAGAAAAGTTAGTCGGCGTGGTGGTGCATGTCTGTAGACCTAACTACTTGGTAAGCTAAAATGGGAGGATTGCCTGGGTCCAGGAGTTCAAGGCTGTAGTGAACTAGAATTGTGCCACTGTACTGCAGCCTGGGGGACAGGGCAAGGATCTGTCTCAAAATAAATAAATAAATAAACAAACCAAACAAAAAGAAAATGAAAGTAAAGTAAAAATTATCCCAAATTCTATCATCTAGGGGGAAAAATTGCTGTTGACATTTTGAAGCAAATGTCTCCAAATATTTTTATTTTTTTATATTTTTTTGAGACAGAGTCTTGCTGTGTCACCCAGGCTAGAGTGCAGTGGCGCAATCTCAGCTCACTGCAACCTCTGCCTCCTGGGTTCAAGTGATTCTCTTGCCTCAGCCTCCCGGGGGCCGGGATTACAGCTGCCTGCCACCATGCCCTGCTAATTTTTGTATTGTTTAGTAGGGACGGGGTTTCACCATGTTGTCTGGGCTAGTCTTGAACTCCTGACCTCAAGTGATCCGCCCACCTAGGCCTCCCAAAGTCAAATATTTTTAAAGAATAATTACATAAAAAAAGAACTCTACAGTACATGCTTTTTTGTAACCAGCAATAATATAGCATGAACATCCAGAAGATAACGTTTAGAAAGATGCTTCTTGTATAAAGGGGTGTGTGAGGTGCCTTCAAAGAAGAAAAGACAGAAAGACATTAACATCAGATCCTTCCCTAAGAAATGTTCTATCTGGCTTCCAGATAGAGTCATCACCTTTGTCGTTTGGGTGGGTGGCAGGGCCAGGAGGGTCTCACAGGCATATAGATGCCATCACTTATGGCCTTTAGCCCTTAATGCACATTGATTGGAAGGAGAATGGGAAGTGGTGGGGCCCAGGAGGCCTCTTCGGATTCTTCCTGGCCTAAGACTTGGGTTTCTTTAGAAGCATAGTCCTTTGCAGAATGAGAACAAGGAACCTGCATCCCTGTGCTGTTAACAGACCATCGCGAACCTTGGCCACCCTTAAAAAGCACAGGGAGGATTTCCAACAGTGTGTGAAGTCATTAGAAATTCAGTGTGTGGGGACGCAGGCAAAGAGAAACACCACATCTCCATAGGTGGGGGTGCTGAGAGGGGCTCCCGTGTTTCTTATGGAGTTTGGGGGTTATTATAACCCCTCACTCTCAGCATCCTGGAACCTTTAATAACAATTAATGCTCTCCTTCTTGCTCTAGGTATTTACAGCATGCCCTCAGGCTACCCAGAACCGGTGTTTGCTAAAGATGACAGTCCACTGGAAGGCTCTCTTACTGTTCCTAAACCTTGTGCTGCATATTGTTGTCTATACTGAGATCCAAACTCACTCCGGATCCTGGAACTCATTCACTGAACCTTCTTCCCTTTCCTCATCCAAATGAGTGTTTTGTTAGGAAACGTAATCCATCCATATTAATTTGGAATTTGGAATTCGCAGAAACATTAGGGATTTTGCAAGGGAGGAGAGAGAGTTGCTGATTCTAATCCAATCTCAAGTGGTTCGGTCAACATAGATTTAGTCTTTTCTCAAGACAGTTTGGGGCTGATGCTGCTGTGGATTCCCAGTGAGGACCAAACCTGAAATCTTCACACTATGGACCTGAGAGTCTCCTTGGATCTTTTACTTCCTCCCGTCCCATATTGCTTCTGGCCAGATGCAGGTGTGTCAGCCCACACCTAGATGAATTTCAAGGGGGGAACAATGGCATCATCCTCTTCTAAAATTTCACCTGCTCTGTCGCTTGAACACACATAAGCCACCTTGTGAGACTGCTCAATACCGGGCTACATAGTATCTGCCTCATTTTAAGGTGCCCATGTTTTAGTGGAAGGTGCTTTGGTATCTGTGACATTTTTGAATACGGCAATGGATTTGAGTGGGCAAAGCTGCTCTGTAAGACAGGGTGGGGTCATTGAAGCCATTTTAAAAAGAGAAAACAAAAGAAAACCTCAGGCATTTTAATATGTTAAATATGCATCCAATTATTAATTCTAAAGACTTCTACAAATCAACCTAGATGAAACTTTTTTCACCTTTTTCCTGCCTCTTTTCCCCTTCTTAGAAACATTTAGACCTACCCTATGGCAATGACTATTGGGAAGTCTCTGCCCTGTATATCAGGGTAGCACAAATAATTCAGCATAAAGCAGCCCAGTTGCTGTAGCTTGGCATTAGGATAAGTATATCTTAAGAAAGTTCTTATGCAGACTTGGCTTCAGGCAATAAAACGTCATAGACGTATAACTGTAGCGAGTGAAATTTCTAGGGAGCAAATTAGGCTGAAAACATCTTCTAGAGACAGCTAGAAAGGAATTGTACACCACCCCAAAATAAGGCAAGTTATGCAGTAAATGTTTCATTTATTGGCCTTCTTCCATTACTATTAGGGTTAAAAGACATCTTGTCAATAAGAAAAGTATATTTATGGAGGACTGATGTCTTTCAGAAAGCTGTTCCTGTCACAAATGCCTATAGCAGTGGTAATCTTATGAAGGCAGGTGATGAAACCCTGTACAGATGCATACATCTCCCCATTAGCCCTTGGATCATCAGGTATTATTGTCACTTTATTACCCAGACCTGTTATTAGCTGAAGCAAGGTGATCAAGCCGGGCACTTCAGAAAAATGTTAGAACAGAAGAGTGTTCCTCAGGGTTTCAAGGGGAGAGAGTGTGTGTCTCTCCAAGTCCCTTCACAGGGTCGTTGGGGGGATAGAGGATGCCTGTGAAGTGGGCGCTTTTGCCTAACCCCTCCTCTTGCTAAATTTGAAAACTCTTAGGTGTCCAATTTTTAATGTTCCTATGTTGGCTAAGGGAGTAGCTTTCCTCAAGGTCCAAATAAGGAACCATCACCCACGCAGAACAAAAAGCAAACAGAAAATCTCACAGTGGAATCAGGACTTTGGCTTCTAAACATTTCCCCATTTTATAGCTTCCTTATGTTTTCAGATTCTTTTTTTGGCTTCCCTTAGCACACTCCCGGCATAGATAAGTCCAACACAGTGGGGTAACAGATCATCCATCTTGGAACCCAGATCTTTAAAGAAAAATCACACAGGAACACAAATATACACACCCACACATGTACATATCACTGTCAAGGGTAACTTAGTAGAATCTTGCCGAGTGATTGGGGGAGCTGAATATGGCTGTCAACATGTATTCCCCACTTCGGGTAAATCTGACAGACTAGCCTTGTTTTTCTCAAATTCCAGAGCCAAGCTTTCAATATGGTTTGTCTTCTTTGCTGGTGTGCGTGAATCTCTGAGCCATAACTGGGGCGTGTGGTGAAACGATGGAATCATGGACTCTTTAAATATTAACAGGCAATTTAAAAAAGCCCATTCCAACCACCTCATCCACCAGGTGAGACAAAACGAAGGGGCCACGGGTGACACAGCCTGTGGCCAGCCTATTTCTGAAGTCCCCTGTCAGGCACATTCCTGTATTTCAGTGGGCACCTAACACTTCACCATATCTCCCCCGTGGGGAACCAACACTTAAAAGGTGATTTGTGTAAACTGAAACCTCCTTTTCATGCTCATTGATAGGGATGAACAAGGAAGCACCTCTGGAAGAGGTAACCCTACTCACTAAGTTTTAAGGTATCAGCATGAATCCAAAGAGAAAGATTTAATCAAGGGAGGGCTGAAGGAGAGGAGAAAACAGAAGAGAAGCAGCGGAAGGGCAGTGGATGAAAAGGGCGAGGTCAAAGTCAGGGAGGCCTAGGGGCAGCTACTTACGGTTCGGGACCTGGACTGGCGCCAGGAATGGACTCCAAGGGGTGAGGGCCCAGCTTCTCCCTGCCCTCCTCCCCAAATATGCACAGACCAAACTGGTTTCCAAGGGGTGAGGGCCCAGCTTCTCCCTGCCCTCCTCCCCAAATATGCACAGACCAAACTGGTTTCCAAGGGGTGAGGGCCCAGCTTCTCCCTGCCCTCCTCCCCAAATATGCACAGACCAAACTGGTTTCCAAGGGATGAGGGCACTGGTCTGGTTTCCTGTGTTTTTCGAATCTCTGCCATTTGGGCAGAACTCTTGGTCCTATAAACCAGGAGTCATCAGTATCCACAGAGAAGTTGCCTCGCACTTGGACCCAAGTCAACTGTGTTTAGAATTTCACACCAGATCTATAAATTACACATTCACATTGTGGGCCAACCTACCTTTTTTTCAAATAGTATTCAAGGTATTTTTCTTTTTTTTCTTTTCTTTTCTTTTTTTTTTTGAGGTGGAGTCTCGCTCTGTTGCCCAGGCTGGAGTGCAGTGGTGAGATCTTGGCTCACTGCAAGCTCCGCCTCCTGGGTTCACGCCATTCTCCTGCCTCAGCCTCCCTAGTAGCTGGGACTACAGGCACCCGCCACCACACCCGGCTAAGTTTTTGTATTTTTAGTAGAGACGATGTTTCACCGTGTTAGCCAGGATGGTCTCTATTTCCTGACCTTGTGATCCGCCCACCTTGGCCTCCCAAAGTGCTGGGATTACAGGCGTGAGCCACCGCACCCGGCTATTCAAGGTATTTTTCAATACCTTGCTGCCTGGCTACTGCAGTGCCAGTTCTGCCATTCCCTTCCCCTCCTCAATTCAGGCATCACCTGAGGGACTTGCAGAGCATCAGGGATCTGGCCCCTCTGAGATCTTGCTGGTCTACTCAAGCCTTTGTACAGCACCAAGCAATGAAATTAAATGTGGGACATGCACTATCACAGAATAACTTTTTAATTGCTTAATTAAATCAGAGATTTAAGGAAGGAGAGATTCAAAAGAGTTCCCTTTGAATGAGAAAAATAAGGATATGCCAAAATGGATAAAGTTACTAATCATGGGAACAAAGCCCTTAGTATTTACATATGATAAAAATGCAGAGGCCAGTATAGTAAAATCAGTAAGTACATTCTTTAAAATTTCAATTCAGTATATTCCTGAGATTTTATTATACAGGTAGTACTATAAAGAACATAGAAGACCTCATTATCCAACTTAATTCAGACCAGGGTTTGATTAAAAAAACAAAAAAAAAACTACCACACAGGACAAAGAAATTGCCATAAAATTGAGTTCCTATAAATGTGTTCCAGTTTAAGTAACTAAGTCCCTAAAATGAGCCTTAGGAAAGTCTACGCTGCATATAGACAGACTTAGGCACATCAAGTATACAGGTGACAATTAGCAAGTGTATAAAGCTATGGTCATTTCGCTAAATGTGTAAATCTAAAGGCAACCAAGTAAAAGACCTAAAAAAGGAAACTGTTAAGTCCATTTGTACATGGATTTAACAGTGAAGCATTTCATTCTTCATGTTTTCACTTGGTGTCTTGAAATAATCCCCTTTCTGTCTCCACTCTCCCTCTCAGACACTGCGCCCGCCTTATTTATTTATGAAGTCTGAAGGTTAGTCCTACCTGCTGAGACTAATTAGCCCTGTGCTTTGTATCCTATGCAATCCTGTCTGATTAAATGTACACATTTGTTTTACTTCTTTTCAGGCTCCTTCTCACCCTACTTCTGATATTCTGATTAATATCAAAGTTGGGAGTTACAGTGATTCTCCTCTGCCTCCCCCCCAACCCATTTTTATTTTGCCTGCATCTTATTCTTTAGTGTGCAAATGTGGTTGCGAATTTTTTCCAGTGCAGGGGAATTCGTTGGCCTTGTCAATCTCGGTATCATTATTTTTAGTAGTCTTCTTCCTGAGACTTTAGCCTATAAAACAGTTTTGCTGAAACCCCAAACTCTCTAAATATTACATGGCAAATTTGCTTTCTTTTGGAAACCTCGGTGCTGATGGGCCAGCTGAAGTGCAGGTGAGCTTTTTTAGGGAAGGGTGGGATAACAGTACATCCTGGACTCTAGACTAATACTGCTCCTAAGAGGCAATTTGCTAAATCCTACTGATTTATTTTTTTCTTTTTTCTCTTTTTCATGTTGTAGTGTCCAGTCTACTTCTTACTGGATATTTGCAAAAATGAATCTTCTTGCTCTATCATCCAGAAACATTGTGTTTTGGGAGCTGGGCCTTTCCTCTTTAACATAATTCCATTCCCCATTTTGTAGCAAATCAGTCTGCTCCTCCTCTAATACCTAAAAGTCAACAAATACCTGCCTCAAGCCCCAGGTTTCCCATCTTCTCCCGGAGGTCTTCCAGCATTGGTTTGGTTAGCAATTTCCTGCCAGAGCCACCTACATCATGATTATTTTGGTCAGTCTTTCGGGGATTTCATTTCAGACCCCCTTAGAGAAACACTGTAGCCCAACTGATCCCAGGGGTTGGTGAACTTTCAGTTTTATTTTCCCTGACGGTGTTAACGCCCAAACTTTTCACCTCCTAAGTCAAAAAGGACTTTGACTCTAGCTCATTTCCTACCACCTCCAACGTCAGTTAAAAAAAAAAAAAAAGCAAAACACCACTCTACATTTAAAAGAATCATATATTTTTCCTTAAGGATACTTTTAATGTTTCTGACATTTAGCATTTGTTTTTGGCATAAAAAGTCATTTTGGCATATTCATCCTAGTGTGACTTACATTTCATGAAATGATTCACTACTAATAAACAAAAAAGGGAGGAGGGAGGCCTCATGGGTTAATAGTTTCTTTCACTGCAGATGACCAGGAACTTTGACCAGCCCCTTCACTTCCCCAAGCTCTCTGAAAGTGGAGGGTTGATCTTTCCTTTTGACCACTTTTGTCGCATCCCGCCTAAGGGTGGCTGATTTCACTGCTGAATTAACCACCAAGCACCCCCGCCACCCCCGCCCCCCAGCCACCTCTTTCTCAAATACTACCCTTCCTTGTCCCCCTCCCTTAAGACTTATTTCTAATATTTCTAAAGTGCACTGTTTTGGGCCTCTCCCCATCCCCGCCCCCCAAGTGGGCTTTCCTTCCGCCTTCCTCGGCTCGGATTCCTGACTTGGTCGCCACCCCCTTCTCCTCTCCCACCCCGCATTGTCTTTCTGAAACCGCCCCCTCCCAGAGCGAGTCCCAGCACCTTCGCCCAGAATCCCGGGCTCGCACACACTCCGCGCAGGCCGCTCCCCCTGCACACTCCTCCCTTCGTCTCCCCCCGGCTTCCCCGCCCCTCTCCTCCTCCTTCTTTCCCTCCTCCCTCTCCCGGCGCCCGAAAGGATCATTGTTAGCCGCCCCCGCCCCGCCCACCCCGGCTGTTTATTTATGCACACGTCACCGGGCCGGCCCCGCCCTCCGGCATCTCATTAAGACAGTGTGTTCCTCTCGCCCTGTCAATAATCTCCGCTCCCAGACTACTCCGTTCCTCCGGATTTCGATCCCCCTTTTTCTATCTGTCAATCAGCGCCGCCTTTGAACTGAAAAGCTCTCAGTCTAACTTCAACTCACTCAAATCCGAGCGGCACGAGCACCTCCTGTATCTTCGGCTTCCCCCCCCTTTGCTCTTTATATCTGACTTCTTGTTGTTGTTTTTTTTTTAACCCCCCTTTTTTATTTATTATTTTTTTGCACATTGATCGGATCCTTGGGAACGAGAGAAAAAAGAAACCCAAACTCACGCGTGCAGAAGATCTCCCCCCCCTTCCCCTCCCCTCCTCCCTCTTTTCCCCTCCCCAGGAGAAAAAGACCCCCAAGCAGAAAAAAAAAGTTCACCTTGGACTCGTCTTTTTCTTGCAATATTTTTTTGGGGGGGCAAAACTTTTTGGGGGTGATTTTTTTTTTGGCTTTTCTTCCTCCTTCATTTTTCTTCCAAAATTGCTGCTGGTGGGTGAAAAAAAAAATGCCGCAGCTGAACGGCGGTGGAGGGGATGACCTAGGCGCCAACGACGAACTGATTTCCTTCAAAGACGAGGGCGAACAGGAGGAGAAGAGCTCCGAAAACTCCTCGGCAGAGAGGGATTTAGCTGATGTCAAATCGTCTCTAGTCAATGAATCAGAAACGAATCAAAACAGCTCCTCCGATTCCGAGGTAGGAAAAGCCCCTCGGGCTGGTGGGGTTTTTTATCTGTTTCCTGGGCTTGGCAAATGTTGCTGAAAGGAGAGAAATCGGGGCTGGGGGCGGCGGCGGGGCCCGGCGGGCGGCGTGTGCTTACGGTGCCACCATTGCAAAAACTTGTAACCCTGTTTTTTTCTACCCCTCCCCCCGACCTCGCCGATTCTTTTTCTCCCCCTTCTCCCCCTTCTGCGTGGCGTTTGCCCCTCGCCCTCCCCACCTCCACCCCTCCGGGAAGGCGGAAAGACGGCCTCCGCCTCGCTCCGAAAGTTTCCGAGACAAATCCCGGGAAAGTTTGGAAGAAGGTGAGTACGCCCCGCGCGCCCCGCAGCCGCCCGGAGCCGCCCCCCGGGCTGGCCGCCCTGCGCACCCCGGCCCCGTGCCCGGCTCGGCCCGGCCCTGCGCCGGCCCAGTCGGGGCGCCCGGCCCCTTGGGGCACTTTCTAAAAAGTTTCTCCTCGCTCTCTCCCGCTCCGCGCGGCCGCCGCTGTCCCCTCGCCGCCCCGCCATGTTAGCGGCCAAGAGGCAAGATGGAGGGCTCTTTAAGGGGCCACCGTATCCCGGCTACCCCTTCATCATGATCCCCGACCTGACGAGCCCCTACCTCCCCAACGGATCGCTCTCGCCCACCGCCCGAACCGTAAGTGCCTCCGCGCCCGGCCCCCGCCCGCTGCCCGCCCGCCCGCGCCGCCCGTCGAGCCCCGCATGCGGCCCCTGCCCTGCCCTGCCCCCTCCCCGCCTCCCCCTCCCTGCCTCCTCCCCTCCCTCTCTCCCTCCCCTCCCCCGCTCGTGGCCCAGGCGGCCCGAAACTCTCCAAACTTTTCTGCCTTTTGTGGACTGGATTTGTTTGCACTTCGCCACGTTCTTGCTTTCAGTTTGCTGCCTCGTGATGTTGGGGAGACCTCTCTGTCCAAGCAGGGCTTTGTTGGTGGGGGGTGGGGGGAATCCGAAGAACTTTTCTTTTGCGTTCTGGTTCCCCCTCCCCCTTTGGTGGTGGTGTTTGTTTCTTCACCCTGGGAAGATGACTGTGTGGCTCTTTCTTTGCTCTCTCTCCCTCTCTCTCCTTCTCTTCCTTCCCTCTTCTGTGGCGTCTTGGGCTTTCCCCGGTTAACCCCTTGGCTGCCGCTGCGGGCCCCGAGTGACTGACTGCTGCGCCCGACGCGCGGGGTAGAGAGTGGGTTTCCTCCAGGCGTTGGACTTGAGAACTGGCTAGCGCGCAGAGCCGGGGGCCCTGGAGAGAGGCTCCTTGGCTTTCTCTTTTGGGCGGCTATGTATTTAGCTTTCTAGTGGCGATCGCTGGCTCTCGGCCCTCCTTCCCCCTTCCCCTGGAAGGTCAGACTTCCCAGATTGGTCCCACCGCAAACTTGGGGGCTCTGAGGCGTCCTTTTCTTTGGCAACCCGCAGGGTCGCGAGCGCCCTGGGCGCCGTGGCGGGCTCGGCTGCCCGGCGCACTGGCTGCGGGCTCTCCCGGGCCGCGCAGGGCAGCAGGGCTGAGCGGGGCGGGGAGGCCCCTGCGGCCCGGATTCTTGGTTTGTGTGCAGCCGGAATGGACTCCTCCAAGTGGACTTGTGTATTTCTAGGGAATTTTGGCGCCTTGGGATGTATGGCGGGGTCGGCGCTCGCCAGCTTCCGTGTAGGCCCGTCGTGGGCCCCAGGGGGGCCAGAGACCAGGGTGTGCGGGCTCAAGGAGGTGCGGGGGCCGAGGGAGGCCGGGGCGCCTCTCCTTCAAGGGAGTGGGCCGCCGATCGCCGGCCACCTAACTTTGGGGGCCCCAGGGCAGCGCGGGGTGCCGGGCTCGGGGGGCGCTTCCTGCAGGGTCGGTCCCGCGCCCAACCCTGACATTTGTTAAGACTGCTCATCCCCTCCCCCACCGGCCTCTGCCCCCTGCCCTCACCCTGAACCCCCTCCTCCTCATCCCTCCCTCCCTCTTCTAAGAAGCCTGGATTACGAATCTCTGGACGCAAGACGCATTTGTGCCCGGCTTCCCGGGATTGTCATTTTACACCTTCTCCAATTTGGTCCCCTATCCCTTATTTACACACATGACTTTTGTTTTTTCTTTTTCGGTAACTCTAGATAGCAATTTGAAATAATACACCCACTGTTCAGCAGCCGTGGATTCGGTGCTAATGGCCGAGGGCTTGCCGGACGGGAGTCGATCAGATCTACAAGTGTTTTTAAGCATTAAAATATTAACTATCAGGTTTGACTTGTTTTTTTGGGCCCTGGCAAAATGGCAAGGGCATGCTAGACCGGTCATTTTTTTATGGCTAGGGAAGAGAAGTAATTATTCCCCCCCCCTGCCCGGCGCCCAGGCATGCTTGGGAAGATGGGAGAGCGGTTCGGCTCAACCCCCTTCTCCAGGGCCAGTTCCACCAGGCTGCAGGGGCCGCGCTCTGGGCTTGCAGCTGTAGGGGAAGCACAGTTCGCTTACTTTGTATTTTTCTTGGAAGCTTGTGGGGCATCTTAAACGGGACCGTTCGGCTCAGAATCGCAGTGTTCGCCTACCAGTAAACCGGACCAAGCAACATTCCAAAGAATTCCTGAGAATTTCTGCCTCTCCTCCCCTCCCCCTTCCGATGGAAACCTCCCTGGTATTATTTTAAAATTCACTTAACCATCTGAATATTGAGCTTTGATGGCGGGCTTGCTAGCTTTCTTGACTCTTTTTAAACTCCCTGTATGATGCTGGCAATCTTGCCATCCCTTCTCAAACTTGAGCAGTTGTGTTGTCTTGTAATTAGCAAACAGGGAAATTGTTAAAGGCAAATAAATGACTTCCCGGTGAGAAAAGGAAGACTCCCAATGATCCGTCCCTTTTGTGGGCATTATAGGAATAGACGGTGTCTAGTTATTTTAATTGTGGACATAGCGGGTGGCCTGGTGCTGTGACATCAGATTGAGTCTCAGAAGACATTTCTGAACTCAGTAGGCAGTTTTAGTACTTACATGTCAAACACCAGCAGACGTCTTTGTGTACACTGCCCCTTCGTCCTTCCTCCCTGTTACCTGGGTTAGATTATGTGCTCCAAAATTAAAGTTATTTATTTAGGCTGGTCAGCAGAGCAGTGGAAATGAGGACGGTAGGCTGTTTTGTGTCATTCCTGACGTCTTCAATCAGAGGGCCAGCTTGCAATCCAGATTTGATACAGCTGCGGGAGGAATGGAGGAATCCATAGGCAAGATAGCGGGCTTCCCATACTCTTCTGAAATTCTTAGTGTTTTATAGGGTGTGTTTTTAATGGCAAGGTGTAAAGACAAATTCGCTGTGTGCTTTATTATTTTCCCTTTGCTCCTTGGTGGCGGCGATTTTTGCTACATTTTCTGTTACTTATGGTGTACCTGTAAGCAGCTGCATCCTTTAAAAAGCAAACTCTCTGGAACCCTGATTTCTGCTTTTTTATTTAAGAATGTAAAGAATTAGAGAGTATCATTAAATCGGCTTATGATGAATAATACATTATCTCAAGAATAATGCTTTAATTGCTGAAGACACCATAAAGCTTGATAGTAATAATTTTATTTTAAAATGACAAAGATTTCTGCATAATATTAATTTAGTCTTTGATTCAGTAATAGGGATGGCTTTTAAAAAGACAGATTCAGATACAAAACTGCACTAAGGAGAGGTCTAGTTAAGTAGATGGGAAGTGTTAGAACTGCAAATATTAGAACTGTGGTAACATTTGTATACTAAAGATAAGAATACTGTAACCTATTAAAGTTGATTGGAAAAAGTAGTTTTACATTTCTTTTTCCCTCCTGGCAAAGGGGAAATAGGAAGATGGTGGTTGAAATTCCAGTTAGGTTTGAAATTTTTTTTTAAGGACTTGCTTGTTTGAGCCCTTGCATCTTCTCTTATTCAAAGTTATTCGCTTTTCAACTGAGCTGTTTGCTACTAGGTTGAACAGATAAATAAGCTGCATCTTGAATTCATTTTTGAACTTGGAATCCAGCATTTGAAGGAAACCGAGAGGGGCCTATTCATTGGGGTTTTATTTAGCCGGGCAACTTCTCTTTCTGGCTTGTGAAAAATGGATGTTTTTTCCTCACTGAAACAACATAATCCTTTCTAATACAAAAGATTTAGACCTTGGAGTGTGAAGGGTTAATGGTGGTCCTTCCCAGTTGTCCTCCCACCCCCCCACCTCACCCCTGATTGTTTTGACAACACTTTTCAAAGTGTGACATTCCAAGCCTCTACATAACAATGGAATATTACTGTAATTACACAGGTCATTACATTTTAAATAGAGAACAATAAAATGCTTATCGCCCTGAAAAAGAACAGGTGTTCTTACCCTTCTTTGGTATTTATGCTAATTGTTTTTCATCTCCTTCAGAAATATTTATGGCAAACATGTTTAGATTTCAATCTCAATGCAACCGTATTAATTCCATGCTAATCTTTATAGGTTGGGGTTTAATGTCTGCAGTATGGATTATAGGCTCAACATTCACCCAATAAGTCATATTTTAATGATTGTAAATTAAATATGCCAGCGCTTTCCACTTTGTTGATATTGAAACTTTCTGAAATCCCAGAAACAAACTCAAGCATTTGGGAGCCTAACGAGCTTATCTGGAAGACGTTTTTGGAAACTTTTGACTGTTTAAGGGAAAGAGCTTTGCCTGATGCCCTCTGTGTCTGATTGAGAAAGAGTTTTTTGAGGAAAACAATCCTCGTTCTTGCTAGGAGTTCTTCACCTTGATTTTAATTTTACTGGTAGAGATTTCATTTAAAGTCACTGCTGGAAGTTGGTCAGCTTTCTGTTTCTTAGCAAGCTGTGAAAAAGTTACCGGAAGGTTTCCGGGGGCTTGCAGATCAAGAATGCTGTTCTGTTTGCAGTGCTGGATCGCTGCAGTTCTGCACGCCATTAAAAAAAATATTTGCTTTAGAAAACTAGCATTTTAATAGTTGCACCAGAGGCTGTGCTTTTAAAGATTACAGTAGAAGTCTTTCCAGGTTTTGAATGCCTCCTTACATCCCACGAGATGCCCCTGGCTGTGTGCAAAAAGTGCCTAGATTTCTCGGTGGAGAAATCTTGGTGCAACTTCTCTTACACACGTGCAGTGGGTAAACTAGAAGGTATCTAAGAGGATTTTACATTTTGTCAGATGTTTCACAACAGGCCCCCCTGAATCACATTAAAAATGCACTGTAGAGAAAGGACAGCTGCAAATTTTTGTGTGGACGCGTGTTTCTGGACCATGACTAAAACTCCGAGGACCTTTCCCCCAGCTGTCTGGAAGTTATGTGGAAGTTGGTTTATTGGCAGTTAAGTATGAGACAACCTGGATTTAGCAAATGCTCTCTCCTGCACAGGAAGTAGATGACATTATATTGGGGGAAGGGAGGAGATTTCAGGCAAGGAGTGATTTACTTTTTTTTTTTTTTTTTTTTTTAATGCTGGAGTTGCCAAATAAATAAGCACTTTCCAGGGAAGTAGGTGTAAACTTTTTAGTCTTGGTGAGTGGCATTAGATAATATCTTTGACCGCATTTATAATTCTTTTGAGGTGACACATTTTAAAGTTTGGAAAAGGAGGCTGAACCAAATTCTTGAGGGTCTTATTTTCAAAGGGGTGTGTGATGTGGGCATCTGAGTTTCTTCTGGGAGTGAATATTGGCAACCATGTAAGTAAATCTTCAACTCTGACTTATAATTGAGCACATTTGTGAAGGAAATGGTTAATTTTACAACCAAAGGCAAACTCGCACCTCGACAGGTCTGCTGAAAGAAATGTGCCCCAGTCTTTTGCTGGCAAGCGCACCACCAGGTCATAAATCCACAGGCTTTATTTACAGCCCATAACACTTATGAATGTTAAGATATTTGACGCCACGTTGGCCTTATAATATTCAAGGTCCGCAGACATTGGCAGTAGCTCAAATTTCTCTCACTAATTATAAGCAATGAGATGGGGGGGTGGTGGTATCCCAATGCAAATGCTGCCCTCCCTTCTCCGCTGACCCCCACCTCTGCAATCTTGAGTTTACTGAGACAGACACCACCACTCCTTTGGCAGCTGACTTGTACGTTTCCTCTAGGCTATTGTTATACACATTTATAAAGAGCACTTTCAGGAATGGAAATTCAGTGGGGGCTCTGCACAGATGCCTTTTTCAAAAGCAAAGTTGCCCTAGGTGTTTGCATCTTTTTCCTTCTCTTTTCTCCCTTTTCCCTTACTTTCTCTTTTCTTAATTCCCCCCAACACCCCCACCTTTTTTTTTTTTTTTTTTGAGATTGCATTGCCTATATTGTGCATTTTCCCCAAGAATACTTAAAGAAACCTGGTGTGGGAGATGGCTCTTTAATTTGTATGATGTTCCCCTGAGTGGAAGGGAAAATGTACACATTACATAGTACACTAGTTAATGTGAGAGTTTTTAAAAAAGTGAGGTGAGGTGAAGAGAATTGATTAAAAATATAATAGGTGAGGGGAAAAAAATCCAGGTTTACATCGAGGATGGGAGGGCTGCTTATTTGTGAAAAATATACTGGTATCTGGGGGAGGAGGCACAGAATGGTAGCCAGAGGAGACAGAATAAATGCCTAAGAAAGATTAGAAAAGTATAATACAAGAGGACAAAGATTTGGGCTTGGGGGAATTGAAATTGGAGATTGGAAGTTTCCATATGGAGGGGCGTGGGAGTACCCTGGGCTGGGCTATTAAAAAGGGATATTGCTTTGCTCAGCAAAGATGGGCTGTGATCCCTTCATTACCCAGGGTGTTCTACCTAGCCACAGATGTGTTTCCTATCAGTTACTGTGTAAGCATCTGGGGGTGAGGCATTATCTGTGATGGAGACTGGAGTGTGAGAGAGAAGGCCAGTTGTCCTACTGATTTTAATTTATGTTGAAAAAGTGGGCTGTTCTGGTGTATTACAAACTGACTACGCGGTATAAGGGGGAAGTGGGATTCAGAGGTGTTTGCCAGGCCAGGAGAGATGATGGCTCTCATTTCTGACTGGGTCCTTCCTCCCATCCAACCCAAACTTAAAGACCCAGGCCGAAAGGTTTTCTTTTCTAATCAATGGCATGCAGAAACTTACTAGCCCTCAGGGATAGATGTGAATCCCTAAACAGCTCATTACAAAGATGGGGCTGTGGGATCTTTGAACGGGTTATCAGCCGAAGTGTTCTTTGCTTTTCCCATGATAGATTTTTTCTTCCTTAGGCACATCTGATTTCGGGCTGGTAATTCGACCTGTTATATTTTATTCTTTTTGTCATGCAGTAGCCCCAACCAGGTCGGTCTACGGAGGAAGGAATGGCCAGGAGTGGCATCAGCCCTGAAGGAGTTAAAATTGCTCCCTAAAGTTTGGCATCATGAAAATAAATTTGAGGCCTGATAGGCATTAGCAGGGCACAGCACATTTACAGAGCTTAATTAGTACGCACTGTAATTGTTCATGGTCTGCCAGAAGAAGTAATGTTCAGGAAAAGTGGAGTCCCTGTCTTGCAGTCTTCAGCTTGAAACCGATAAATCACTTGCATATTTGTGTAGTGATTCAAATGGAGCTAAGACCTCTCCCATCCCAACATGTGGTAAATTGTAAAGTCAATGAATTGCAGATGTAGGCTACAGTGAGATTCTCTAAGAAAATGCAGAATGAATGGGAAAGAGTGATGCTATAAATATTTACTGAGAAGATAACTAGATTCCTTCGTGCTGGGCCAATTATGATGTACTAAAATATATTAGTAAAATGCTTAAAAAATTGAGAGGATTTGTGTGGGTCTTTGGGTGGGTTGATTTGTTTTGGAAAGTGAAATAAAAGGCACTATGTTATTGTCGTGTCAGTTTTATTAAGTCTGAATCACAATGGCATACCCAGGGAAGGACACATGAAACCCACATTAATGCAAATTAATTCGTTATGAGTTGCAGCACTGCAACTGCTAAGTGGAGTAATGATGGGGCATCATTTTAAGAGTTTTAGTGTAGCAACTTTTAATGAAAAATGCTGTGTTAGGAATATGTCTCAGCACTTCAGCCCACGCGTTTTTCTATATGCTAGAAATACGTTTTGTACAAGAGCAGGAAACTTGATTCACTTTATTTTTTCCACCAAACAGTTTAAGAACTTTAATTATGTTTTGACGTTGAAATAAAGTCATCTAGTTTTTCTCAAAAATCAACCCAGAAATGCCTAGCACCATAACGAAGTTCAAGCTCAACTTTTTTTTTTTTTTTGGGAGACTTGGCAGCACAAAGTGGAAAAACAACGTAGCATTTCCCCATAGACCTACAGATAAAACTTTCTTGAAGCGACTTTTTCCCCTTTTTTTCTTCTTAGAGAATTTTGGTCTCAGGCAATGTTGCAAGTCAATACTTCTTTCCCCAAATGTGAGTAGGTGGATACGTATAGAAGCTGTAAAAGTTAATGATCGTTCTCTGACTCATAGCTGATGGTTTCAGGTTGAGGAAAAGAAAAATTAATGAGGGTAAATAGACATTTGATGGAACATTGAGACAGGAGAGATTGTTCTTGTGTCTAAAGGCATGCATTTTGTTGCAGCAGAATTTCTGAGGCAGAATGCCAGGAAGTGAAAGGGGATGCTGTCGTTAAGTTATTGTTTAGGGATGGTACAAATGTTCAGTGTCTAGATCTTTGCAGGAATGGCACCTGCCTAAAGTTTGGCATCATGAAAATAAATACTTAATAAAGCTCAAGTACCAGGCAATGCTGGTTTTGCCTTTTCTCTTGAAGTCAGAGGCCCCTCTTGGTACTTTTTATAAGGGCAGGCAGTCACCCAGAGTCTTGGTCAAAAGTTTATTTCCCATTAAATGTAAAAGGCTCTCAAGACAGGACTGGGGGCAGTGGGGTAGGGGAAGCTGGGCTCATAATGGCCTGTGGTTGCTCAAATGACTAATGACCTAAGAAAAGGTCTTAGGTATACTAAAAAAAGTATTTTGTTTCTTAAGGTAATTACACGGAAATTAGATTTCAAGTGGCTCATGGTAGTAGCTACAGGGTAGAGAGGAAAGTGGACCAAAAAAACTTAACACCTCCTAAGAAATGATCTGTTTCTTTTTTTATGTAGATAAGAGAAAGCCAGGTGATTCATAAAACTGAAAATAAAGTAAATGTTCCACCTCTTCCCAATTTAGCAGGACGAATAGGCATCAAAAATTAATGTTCATCGTGTTAGAAGTTAGCTTAGTGCTGGAAAAACCAACAGAGGATTTCAGTTGTTTTAATTGTCTTTGAGGAGGAGATTCCTGTGGTTGCATTCCATGTCTGGGTATCTCTGATGTTTTGCATATCAGAAACATCAAATTTAGAGCCCAGTAGCGATTAGAAATAAGACGAAGAATCTAGATATGATGATAATAAGGGAAGGGGGCTAATCTTAAAATGTTGGTCTTTACATTGCTGAAGAATTTTGCAAGCCTGTGCTGAGAACGGCCGAGTCTTCACCGTTCTTCCTCTGGACAAGTGAGGGCTGAGGCATTTGTGGGTGGTAGAATGGGGGATGGGCTTGGTCACTGATTTTCGTTGAGAGCTTCATGGGAAGGAATGAAATGGAAAATATGTTGGAGTTCTCATCTGGTGACTCCCTGGGTACTCCAGGCAGGGAGGTGCCATTTTGAAGGTGTGAGGCACAGCCAGGTGAGAGCAGCCATGTGTGCTGGATGAGGAAATGATGTGGCGTGGTCTTGGAGCACTCTTGGTGACTGGTGCAGGACAGTCCCAAGAGATGAGGCAGATGGGAACCTGGTTTTTTTTTTTGAGACGGAGTTTCGCTCTTGTTATCCAGGCCGGAGTGCAGTGGTGCGATCTTGGCTCACTGTAGCCTCTGCCTCCCTGGCTCAAGCAATTCTCCTGCCTCAGCCTCCCGAGTAGCTGGGATTATAGGCGCGCACCACCATGCTGGGCTAATTTTATTTTTTGTATTTTTAATGGAGATGGGGTTTCGCCATCTTGGCCAGGCTGGTCTGGAACTCCTGTCCTCAGGTGATCCGCCCGCCTTGGCCTCCCAAAGTGCTGGGATTACAGGCGCGAGCCACTGCGCCGGGCCTGGGAACCTGGTTTTTATTTTATTTTATTATTTTTTTTGAGACGGAGTTTTGCTCTTGTTGCCCAGGCTGGAGTGCACTGAGGAGATCTCGCTCACCACAACCTCCCCCTCCCGGGTTCAAGCGATTCTCCTGCCTCAGCCTCCCTCATAGCTGCAATTACAGGAATGTGCCACCATGCCCGGCTAATTTTTGTATTTTTTAGTAGAGACGGGGTTTTACCATGTTGGTCAGGCTGGTCTCGAACTCCCGACCTCAGGTGACCCACCCCACCGCCCCGCCCCCCGCCACCCCACCATCTCGGCCTTCCAAAGCGCTGGGATTACAGGTGTCAGCCATCGCGCC
Source organism: Symphalangus syndactylus (assembly GCF_028878055.3). Classification (NCBI taxonomy): domain Eukaryota; kingdom Metazoa; phylum Chordata; class Mammalia; order Primates; family Hylobatidae; genus Symphalangus; species Symphalangus syndactylus. Next base: position 25,518,358 of record NC_072424.2, on the reverse strand, counting down.
CGGCCAGAACCTGGTTTTTAAAGTCAGATATGCCTCAGTCATCTTGTTCTGGACTTCGCAGTCTCACCTTATATTCCAAAGTACAAATGGCCTACCATCTTTTATTCTTCCTTCTAGCTTCTGGAGAGAGAAATGATTGTTCCAGTTTAGAATGCCAGGGGTTTACTGGGTGTTTGTGTTTTTTATCTGTGCCTTAAAATAATTAGATTATAATGAACAAGACGTCTTTGTGTTTTACAGGGAAGGAAAAAGCAGTGAAAGTATGCATTTTCAAAAGAAAAGTGTGTTGGGAAAAGAGAGGGTGGAAACCCAAAGGAGAAACAAAAAAATTTTAAGTCCTTGTTGCAGTAGCTGGAGGAAGTGAGCTTGGAAATCTCTCCAGCACAATGGTTGCTGGCTGGGAAGAAAGATCTGACTTAGACGCAGAATAAGCTGCTTGTACTGGGTGTGTTTGTGAGCCGGGTGAGGTTTTCTGTGTCGCTGGGCACCTGAGGGAAGTTACATGGCTGGGGGGTGGGGTGGGGGGGGCGTTAGAATGGAGTGTGGGTGTCTGTGGGCGCGTGCACGTGTGTGTGTGTGTGTGTGTGAGAGAGAGAGAGAGAGAAGGTAAAATTAACTTTGTCCTATATGTTGGTTTCTCTGCTAGAGTCTTAAGGAACTTGCAGCTGCGTTTTTACAGTTTCAATTACAGCGTTCTCTCTAGGATTGTTGGTATTATTTGGGTGATGATGAAGGCAAGGATTAAGAACAGAACTGGACAACTGAAAATTGAATTTGGATTAACCACAGTTTGATTAATTTATTCATAAGATTGTGACTATATGAATTTTTTTCTACAACATTTCCTTAGTTATCAGGTGTCCATTCAATTTTAATTGACAATATAAGATTCCTGTGGTTACCCTGTGTACAGATTGCCTAGGGGCTCTGCAGGGATTGTGGGAAGAAAAGCTTGGACAAGTTTCCATTAAGATCTGAATCAGGTGGTTGGAAAAGAAGAGAATAAAACCAACTGAAAAGAGAGGAACAAGTTGTTAGTGTTGCCTACTCTGCTTGAAGGAGAACCCTCCTCTCAGACAAGAGCTACTTTCTGGCCAAGAATTCCAAGATCGCAGAGAAACCTGTCCCAGGCACAGAAGTTGTTTTAACATGATGCAGAATTGTCACAGTAATTAGTGCAATCTCCGTTTACTGACTGGCAGTTTTTACAAAAAGGAGATGGGGACAAAGGGTGCAAAGTCATCTTTGTTTTTCAGCGGGTCACTTTACTTATTTATTTTTATTTTTTATTTTTGAGATGGAGTCTCACTCTTACCGCCCAGGCTGGAGTGCAGTGATGATGTCTTGGCTCACTTCAACTTCTGCCTCCTGGTCCAAGCAATTTTCCTGCCTTAGCCTCCTGAGTAGCTGGGACTATAGGCGCCCACCACCATGCCTGGCTAATTTTTGTATTTTTGGTGGAGACGGGGTTTCACCATGTTGGCCAGGGAGGTCTCAAACTTCTGACCTAAGGTGATCTGCCCGCCTCAGCCTCCCAAAGTGCTGGGATTACAGGCGTGAGCCACTGCACCCTGCCAGCGGTTCACTTCAGATACTGCTTCTGAGTGTGTGTGGGGGGCTGTGTGTGGGGGACAGATCTTCTGTTGTTTTAGGGCAGTGTGGTTTATTACTCTCCTTTGACAGGTATAGGTTTTTTTTTCCCACCTACTTCATTGTGTCTCCTTTTAATTTTGATTAATATTCTGTTTGGGGCAAGCAGACTTGCATTATATCTATATATCAATATATATGTAGTGTTCTCTGTTTGTTTATTTGGAACAGATAAAATGATCTCAGAGCCCACTGCATCCTAAAATGGATATTTATAGACTTAGCCCATGAACAACATGGATTTAGACTATTTTTTTTTTTATTGGATTACTACCCTTGTGTTTATTTTGAGTTAGTTCAAAAGTTCTTATGTGATTTTTCCCCCTTTATTTATTTTTTAAAACTGTGTGGACTGAATTGTTTTTCTTCCAGGGAGCAAGATACAAATTATCTGGATCTGAAACTCGCAGCCTAAATTACACTTTGTGCTAGTAACACAGATGTGTTCTGGTAGTAGTAATAGCACAGGAGTAGTAACAGTAGTTTGTTATAATGCTACAGATCCATGTTTGGAAATGCAGTTGATTTGCCTGTTGCAAGGAGGGGAATGGACATAAATTTCCCAGGGTCATCTGGTTCCTCATTATTAGTTCCTATATGGCAAATTAAAATGCATTTTCAGGTAATTGTTGAGATCCTTTAGTGATTATTGTATTGTTTATAAAATAAATCAGCAGATGGTATTTGTTTTCCCAATTGATGTGATCCCAAGATTAACAAGTATTATTTGAGAAGATGAGAACTGGGTGAACCATCTTGCTCTTCCTTTCTATTTTGGGATACCTGCTTCTTTGATGGGTGGTCTCTAGGACTTCAGAGGGAAAGGCTCAGGACAGACTGAGACCTTGGGGAGGGTCTGAGCCAATCAGCGACTTACATTCACTCAGTTGCCATCTAGTAGGTGGTCCTCCCTTAGAAAATTGGTGGCTTTCTGGCAGTGTTTGGCCCTCTCTTTGGGGAAGTGTGGATTACTAGAGTGCAGGCGACAGAGATGGCCTGGGATGGACAGCTTAGTCATCATGAAAGAATGTGTAAGGCATCGGGTGGCCCCTGAATTCTGTCTGACACATTTGTTTTCCCAGAAATAGAATTGCATTGGAGAGCTGGGGCCCAGTTATTAGAAATATGGGGGTGGGGTGCTTGTACTTGTTGCAGTCTTGTGGCTTCTCATAATCTTTTCTCTCCTAATCCTTCCTCTTGCCTACATGTTGCAATTCTGATGACTTTTTGCAGCACACAGTTCATTTTTCTTCAGCATCCCGCTCAGCACACTGGCTTCCTTTATGTCTTAATGGGCATCCATCTTTCCTTTTCATGTCATTGATTCTCACTCCTGGCCCCCACCTTCCCTGTATGCTTATTGAATAGGTGCTTAAAAAAAAAAAAACAAAAACAAAAACAAAAAAACTTTACCTTAGATTGTTATGATCATCTTATCCATAGCAACAAATGAAAGTACACAGGTCTTGATTGAATGCCAAGGCTGCAGTTCAATCTAGGAAGGTTTGTCTGCTATTCATAAACTGCTTAAGATGTTTTCTTGTAGTTTGTGACATAAGCAGAACGCTTTGATTTGGTTTCTTTCTACAGCTCCATTTTCAGTCCGGCAGCACACATTACTCTGCGTACAAAACGATTGAACACCAGATTGCAGTTCAGGTAGGAAACGCAAGAGATTCTGAAGCTTGAATTGTCTATATGTAGGTCTCTTGTGTGTTTTATTCTCCGCCCCTTCCCCCAACTGAGATGATGATGGTGATGGTGATGGTGGTGGTGGTGGTGCTGGTGGTGGTGGTGATGGTGGTGGTGGTGGTGGTGGTGGTGGTGGGGGTTGAATCACTGGGGGAGAAGGGGAGCAAAGGAGACAGAAGCAGGAGAAATGCTGCTGAAATGATTTAGAGATATGGAAAGAAAGAGAAGGCTGTGCTTATTATTAAGAGTTTCTTGATCGGGCATAATGGGCACACAGACCCCAGCTTGATTACTGTTTTTCTTTGCTTAGGGAGGGATCTTGAATTGGGAGTAAAATGGGGTGGCACAGTGTGAATGGGAAGGCTTAAAGGGAGAGGTGGGAGAGGAGGCCGTGCGACAGCCAGAGGGTTGTTTCTGGTGGATCAAAATCATGTTAAGTGGTGCTAAGAATATCTCTTTGGACCTGATCATCCTGAAATGTTGATTTCTCTTGGACCTGTCGATGTATGACACTAAATGTGCTGGAAGGGAAAGGTGACAGATCCCGGCTTCTGATGAGTGTCCTGTTTCCTGCTCATGTAGTACTTCCATTCTCTTAAATCCAAAGGCTAAACAAATCATGGACTAATATAGACTCGGAGCTGAACTGATGCCAGCAAAATGCAGTAGAGGAGGGAGAGCAGACTAATACGATTTTCGTCTGTCTGCCTGGCCTTGCTGGGATGGATGTACCTCATGGTGTAACTAATGGTACCAAAACTTCTTGAGTGTTCTGGCTTAACCCTTCGAAGGGATTCTCTTGAAACCTTTTGATGTACTGTTAAAGTCTAGCCCGAGAGCCTTCTCTTCTGAGTTGATGTTGGTTTGTTAGATCATTTGCGTTATTCCATGACTTCTTTTCTGGTCAGGAGCCCTTGCAGATAACTTGTCTGTGTGTGTGTGTGTGTGTGTATGTGTATGTGTGTGTGTGTGTGTGTGTATGTGTGGTCTTAGGTAGCTGCAGCCACAATGCATCTTTGTAGCTCTGTCATCTCAGATCTGCATCTTCCTCGATAAGACTTCCAGATAGCTGTTTGCCCCAGGTAAACGGAATTATTCCGCCAGTGGAAAGCATGAGTCAGCAGACATTTTTATTTGGTGCATTCCTAGTGTTTCTGTACTCATTTTCAGGCCACAGCAACTTATTTTAAAAATATTTGAGGCTGGGTCAGGTGGCTCATGCCTGTAATCCCAGCACTTTGGGAGGCTGAGGCGGGCGGATCACTTGAGGTCAGGAGTTCGAGACCAGCCTGGCCAACATGGTGAAACCCCACCTCTACTAAAAATATAAAAGTTCACCCGGTGTGGTGGTGGGCCCCTGTAATCCCAGCTAATCAGGAGGCTGAGGCAGGAGAATCACTTGCACCCGGGAGGCGGAGGTTGCGGTGAGCCAAGATCATGCCACTGCACTCCAGCCTGGGTGACAAGAGTGAGACTCTGTCTAAAATATATAATATATATATATATATTTTCTTTTTTTTTTATTACTTCTGTAGTTGTGCTGCCGACCTTCTTGTGTGTGTCTTTTGGGGGAAAGTGTGACTCTTGATTTTACCCTTCTCCACTCCTAACTGTTTCCAAGACTGACGTGTCTTTAACTTGAGGCTGCAGTGGTTCTTTTTGGCATGCTGCCCATTGGTCCCTCCTTCTTCCTTTTGATGGACAGCATAGTAGGTCTTGCTCCCAGAAAGTGCTTTAGATGCAGGACTTGGTTAGAGAATAAGCCCAAACCCTAACTCCTGGTGCCTGGGTGGATGTACAACTCTTGGTGAACGGGTGGATGTACCATGTCAAGGCCTCCTACATCTCGGTAGTGCTGGAAAATCTTGTTGCCTGGGGTGTGGGAATTGTTGAGGTTGAATAGGATAGTGATCCTTATCTTGGTGTGGAAAAGCTGGCTGGGGCCATGTCACTGGGAGACTAGCCCGGACCGGACCAGCTGTTGTATCTTTACACCCGTTGCTGAAGTGCCCCTTGTTAGGCCGAGCAGTTTGTCTTTCTCCAAATCACCTGGCACGGTGCAGGCCATGTGAAGCTCTTTCTCAGGAGGAAGATGGAGTAAATTACAGAGCTCATTGTTTTGGAGGACTGAAACCATTACTATTCCTCCATGAACAGGTAGTATTGTTCTCTGCTTCTATTTGCTAAGGCTTGATGCCCACGTGGGCAAACAGAGAGACATTTTATTAGAGACCCAGCACCATGCTTTTGCAGTGTTCATTCTCCCTCAGTCTCTGCTAGACCTGCACAAGGCCAAGCTAAATGGCATCTAGCTGTAATTTTAGTTTGATCATCAAAGGATAAATGGCAAAAAACAAAACCAAAGAAGCAAAGGGAAAAGAAGGGGCAAGCTTAGACAAAATGAAATTGTTCCCAAAGTACATTGGGGAGCTCATAATCTTTTTGCTCTGGATGCAGCATAGAGCAGACATGTTCCTTTCACTCCATTCTCCAACTTAAGGCTAAATGCAGCGTGATTGTCGGGGCAGAATTATTGTCCCTGGAAACTTAAAACTGTTTAACCTTAATAAATACTAAATTTCAATAGAAGCTGAGCTTGTTGCTCTCCTGAGCTACATCCTAAAATAACCCAGAGTACTATGATCCTGTGCATCACATTAGACTCATACTCTTTTTCCCTTCCCAACCCTCCTGTAATCTCAGGACTCAGCCAAGCTCACCGTTTATATGAATGGCCTTGAGTGATTCTATAGACACGTCACATTCTTATAAAAGGTTTGGACACAATAGCAGTTGCTATGTTTAGATCTTTCCTACTTTTGACAGCCTCCTAGCTCCCCTTGGTTTTGAAAAGACAAGAGCAACTCAGCTGGCCACGTTCTCCCAAAATGGGTAACACAAATAAAACTAGAAAGAAAATTAAAAGTTTTTTTAATGAGACGGAGTTTCGCTCTTTGTTGCCCAGGCTGGAGTGCAATGGCGCGATCTCGGCTCACCGCAACCTCCACCTCCCAGGTTCAAGTGATTCTCCTGCCTCAGCCTCCCGAGTAGCTGGGATTACAGGCATGTGCCACCACGCCCGGCTATTTTTGTGTTTTTAGTGGAGATGGGGTTTCTCCATGTTGGTCAGGCTGGTCTCGATCTCCTGACCTCAGGTGATCCGCCTGCCTTGGCCTCCCAAAGTGCTGGGATTACAGGCATGAGCCGCCGCACCTGGCCGAAAATTAAAAGATCTTTTAGAAAAGACATTGTTTTAAAATTCTATTGACCTTTAAAATGTTTTATTGAAGTATAATTTACATGTAACACAGTACACAGAACTTTAGTAGAGAGTAGAGAGGTGGATGAAGTTTTCCGTATGTGAACGTCCATGAAACCATTACTCAGATCAATATATAGAATGAGGTTGGGACACCTTTATTGTCAAGGGCCAGACAGCAAATATTTTGGGCTTTTTGAGCGGCTCAGTCTCTGTTGCAACTATATTTGACCCTTGAACGGCACAACACGAGTTTGAACCACATGGATCCACTTAGACATGGATTTTCTTCTGCCTCTGAGACAGCAAGACCAACCTCTTCTCTTCCTCCTCTTCCTCCTCAGCCAACTCATCCCAAAGACGGCAAGAATGAAGACCTTTATGATGATCCACTTCCACTTAATGAATAGTAAATATGTTTTTTTATGATTTTCTTAATAACATTTTCTTTAGCTTACTTTATTGTAAGAATACAGCATATAATATATACATAAATTATATATTAATTGACTGTTTATGTTATCGGTCAGGCTTCCAGTCAACAGTAGGCTATTAGTTAAGTTTTTGGGGAGTCGAAAGGTATACTCGGGTTTTCTTTTTCATTTTTTTTTGAAATGGATTCTCACTCTGTCACCCAGGCTGGAGTGCAGTGGCGTGATCTCGGCTCACTGCAACCTCCGCCTCCCAGGCTCAAGCGATTCTCCTACCTCAGCCTCACTAGTAGCTGGTACTACAGGTGCCTGCCACCATGCTCAGCTCATTTTTTGTATTTTTAGTAGAGATGGGGTTTCACCGTGTTAGCCAGGATGGTTTCAATCTCCTGACCTCGTGATCTGCCCATTTGGCCTCCCAAAGTGCTGGGATTATAGGCGTGAGCCACTGGGCCTGACCTATACTCGGCTTTTCAACTGTGCGGGGGTTCGGTGTCCCTGGCCTGGGGGTTCAGGGGTCAACTGTACTCAGCGCTTCTATTGTGGTTTGAAAGCAGTCAATGATAAACCCAAAGGAATATATATATATATTCCTTGTTGTGTCTCAGTAAAACTTTATTTAGAAAAAAACAGGCAGTTGCTGGATTTGGCCCTAGAGGCTAACTTCTGATAAAGAGCTCCCCAGAAATCTGCCTTGTTTCCCCCTTTTTCCAGTTATTTGGCTTCTTCCTCTCTGCCCTGCCCCCACTGAAAAGTCTGTTAGTTTTATTTATCACTGTGGATTAGTTCTGCCCAGTTTTTGGCTTCATGTAAATGGAATCTTACAGAATATACTGTTTCATGTCTGGCCACACTCAGCCTATGTCTGTGAGTTTCATCCATGTTATTGTGGGTAGCAATGGTTTGCTCTTTTTCATGGCCAGGTAGTATTCCACTGATGAATATACTTCAGTGCATGCATCCTTCCTACGTTGTTGGATATTTGGGTTGCTTCCAGTTTTTTTGCAATTATGAATAAAGTTCTAGTAACATTCTCCTACACATCTTTTGGGGAAACATATATTTCCATTTCTGTTCATACACCAAGAGTAGACTTGGAGGGGCATGGGGTAAATGTATGTTTAGTCTTGCACTGACCTTCTGAGAGAGACTTGAGTGCTGGATTTGAGTATTGTCATTGCAACAGGGCCAGTAGTTGTTAGGTATGTGAGTGATACTTGTAGGGTGAGCAGTACATTTATCTAGGTGTGATCAGAGGCCAATTGCCCAAGCTCCGGTGCAGGCCCCTTCATGCAGTGATTTGGCCTTTGGCCCCAGCTCCTAGGAACTCCTCCCACTGTCTCCATTAACCTGGGAGGAGGACTAGCAGGCTGAATTCCAGAGGTGGACCCACACTGCAGATGTGTATAAACAGAGCTGTCTCCCAGGAATGCCCCGCAGGTGATTATAGATAATGTTTAGGCATCTCTATTGCCTTCATGAAGAAAGCCCTTCCAGCACTCCTACTCTCAGCATTATTCCGACCCCATGAGCACTGTTGTGATGAAGGTCAAGACCCACAGAAGATGTTTCCCTTGGTTTTCGGAAGGGCTACTTCTGAGCCAATTAAGCCTTTGTTTTAGGAGCGTTTTGGCCAAAGGTTGATGTTTTAACACCAAGTCAGATGTGATTTAGGAAAAACCTCCACATGCAGCAAAAACAAACTGTGTAGACCTTTCTTGGTTGTTATTCTTTTTAGATTTGAAGTGGTTTGTGTGTGTGTGTGTGTGTGTGTGTGCATGTGTGCGCCTGTGCGTCCACACAAAGACAACTAGGAGAGGATCCAGAAGAAATGGACCATTTTATTTGTTTACACAGCTGAGGAGTGGATACTGTGCAGTGGGGGTTACTTTCCCTCTTGTTCTCATGCTTGCAAGTTCCCATCTGAGCTTTACCAAAGCATAACCTTCTGCTTGGTCTTAGAACTCCTCCACCATGAATCAGGCCTCCTCCAGGGCCTGGGTGCGTTTTGGAGCCAAGGAGAGAAGAATATTAACTGGAGAGTGTCCTTACCCCATGTTGGCCACTTATTCCTGTATGTGAACTGGATGTTCAGTCTTGTCCGTGTCTTAACATTGCTAAGATTCCTGGGGTGTGTTGACACAGAGTCTATGTCTGTGTCTGAGTATACCCTTCATACTGTGATGAGCATGGCCAGAAATTAGTACCAGCGGACTGGCCCAGCATTGAAGAATGAGGTGGCAGTGTTTGCAGGGCGCTTGACTTTCTCCCACTTCAGGTTTTTGATGGGGGTCTCTTGTGTTCTGGGCCTTTCCTCTCACCCATCACAAGTTCCCTGGCCTTCCTGTTTTCATGAGGATTTGCTCTTGGCTGAGCAGCAGATCCAGGCTAAGTGAAGAACTCCTGGAAACAAGGTTCAGCCCTTGGTGCAGTCACTTCCTCACGTTTCCTTTAGAGCTGTAGCAGACTCAGGCTGTGACATTTCATGTCCATTTTCCACAAAGGAATGAAGAATTAGAAAGAGATAATTTCACTAGAGTTAGTTTGATAGAACCTGTGGATGCCAGGTGACTTGCTCAAGAGGTTCATTGACTTGCTATGGTGATGAGTTTTAGCCTAATTAGCTAATTTAAGTCCATACCTCAGAAGAATGTTCATTCATGAAAAATATTTGCATCTAATGTGTGCCAGGCCACTGGAGAATTCATCAGTGAGCAAAACAGACAAAAATCCCTTGCTCTCACCAAGCTTAAATTCTAGTGATATTTTAAATACTAACTTATAAACACCCCATTCCCAAACTGAGTTAGGTTTCCAGTGTAGTCCAGGAGTTAGATTTTCTTTTTCTTTTATTTTTTTGAGACAGAGCCTTGCTCTGTTGTCCAGGCTGGAGTGCAGTGGCACCATCTCGGTCCACTGCAACCTCCGCCTCCCGGGTTTCAAGCGATTCTCCTGCCTCAGCCTTTTGAGTAGCTGGGATTACAGGTGTGTGCCACCACACCTGGCTAATTTTTGTATTTTTAGTAAAGATGGGAATTTCACCATGTTGGCCAGGCTGGTCTTGAACTCCTGACCTCAGGTAATCCTCCTGCCTTGGCTTCCCAAAATGCTGGGATTACAGGTGTGAGCCACCACGCCCGGACAGGAGTTAATTTTTTTTTTTTTTTTTTTTTTGAGATGGAGTGTGGCTCTGTCACCCAGTCTGGAATGCAGTGGTGTGATGTCAGCTCACTGCAACCTCCACCTCCTGGGTTCAAGCAATTCTCCTGCCTCAGCCTCCTGAGTAACTGGGACTACAGGTGCGTGCCACCACACCCAGCTAATTTTTGTATTTTTAGTAGAGACGAGGTCTCACCATGTTGACCAGGCTAGTCTCAAACTCCTGACCTCAGGTGATCCATCTGCCTCGGCCTCCCAAAGTGCTGGGATTATAGGCGTGAGCCACTGGGCCTGGCCGTCATTTTTTTTTCTTTTTCTTTTTTTTTTTTTTTTTTGAGGCGGAGTCTTGCTCTGTTGCCCAGGCTGGTGTGCAGTGGCGCGATCTCGGCTCACTGCAACCTCTGCCCCCTGAGTTCAAGTGATTCTCCTGCCTCAGCCTCCCGCCAGCCGTCATTTTTAATCAGGGTTGTGATTTTCAACCTACTGAAGTTTGAGAATTGCTGCCTTAGAGTCTTCTGAAACCAATCAATTGATCATTTATTGGCTGTCCCAGTCATTTTCACTAGCCAAATAAAAAATGAGGGCTGGCTAAGTACTACACTGGGATAACATTTTCTTATTTTGAATGAGAAATGGGACTGCCCTTATGTTCCAGTGAGGTTTTGAGGCCTTTATTTTCCCATTCTTATGTGAAGACAGCCAGATACTTTTGCAAAGCTTGAGAAAAATCATTTGTTTATGGAAGAGTAGCTTGGACAATAAGGTGCTTAGACTTTGGGGTCAGAGGCAATAACAATAGTTAGTAATAATAGCTGCTTATGGTTATTGAATTCTCTTGAGAGGTCCAGTGTTAAATGCTTTTTGTGAATTATTATTATTATTTTGAGACAGGGTCTCACTCTGTCACCCAGGCTGGAGTACAGTGGCATGATCATAGCTCACTGCAGCCTCGACCTCCCCGGGCTAAGGCGATTCTCCCACCTCAGCCTCTTGAGTAGCTGGGACTACAGGTATGCATCACCACACCTGGCTAATTTTTGCATTTTTAGTGGAGATGGGGCTTCGCCATGTTGCCCAGTCTGGTCTCTAACTCCTGAGCTCAAGCTATCCGCCTGCCTTGGCCTCCCAAAGTGCTGGGGATTACAGGCGTGATCCACCGCGCCCAGCATCTGTGAATTCTTTACTGATTCTTCATAACTACACAGAGGGAAATTTGAAAGGTGTAGTTACTGGTATTATCACCATTATCCTCATTTTGTAAACGAGGAAACAGATACCTGAGATATTTTGCCCAAGGCCAATTAGGATTCAAACCCAGACAGTGTGACTAGAGAGAGACTGTCCTTCATAGGCTTATGGTAACTATTGCCTGCTCAAAGTAATGCTCACAAGGGTCTAGGGGTACCCTTACAGCAGTGGCTACCAACCAGCCTTCTGGGCAACACACATAGGAATCACGTGGGACCTGGTAAAAAGTATAGAATCCTGGGTTCCACTGCTTGGAGATTCTCATTTAGGGACTAGGTCAGTGTTTCACAAGCTCGAGTATCACCTGGAGGGCACCCAGAGAGCAGACTGGGAATCTACCCCCAGGGTTTCAGGTTCTGTAAGCTTGGAACGGGTCCTGACATTTGTAAGCTTTTAATTAATGCTGTGTTCCTTCTCTGGGGATAGCTCTTGGAGAACCACTGGACTAGGGCAAGGGTTCCCAGCTTGGACTGTTAGGTTATACTCACTCAGGAAGCATTTCAAACAATATTCAGCCCAGGCCCTGCCCCAGACCAACCGAGTCAGCATCTCTGGGGGTTGGGGCCTGTGCATCCCTGAGTTGCAAAAGCTTCCCAGCTTTTAGTGAGCAGGCCTGGTTGAGGCATGCTGGTCTAGGGGATCCTGGAATCTGCTACCACTTCCCCACACTGGATGATTCTAAGGCACACACACTAGAGAACAACTATTGTAAGCCTTTTTTATTGGTTTGTTTATTTAATTTTAATTTTATTTATTTATTTTTGAGATGGAGTCTCACTCTGTTGCCCAGGCTGGAGTACAGTGGTGCCATCTCGGCTCACTGCAACCTCTGCCTCCTGGGTGCAAGCTGTTCGCCTGCCTCAGCTTCCCAAGTATCTGAGATTACAGGTTCTTGCCACCACGCCGTGGCTAATTTTTGTATTTTTGGTAGAGATGGGGTTTCACCATGTTGGCCAGGCTGGTCTTGAACCCTCACCTCAAGTAATCTGCCCGCCTTGGCCTCCCAAAGTACTGGGATTATAGGTGGGGGCCACTGCACCCTGCCAATTTTTAATTGTTTTGTAGAGACGGGTCTCACCTTGTTGCCCAGGCTGATACAGTCCATTTTAATAGGCAAGGAAACAGGTACATGGAGGTGAATGGGTTGCTCCCAGTTCTTATCACTTGGTGGACACGGGACAAGACGAGAGTCCGGGAGTCCAATGCAGCTTTCTTTCAACACGGCTTTCTTTCTGTCTTTCCAGGAGAGGTTATCATCTTGTCTAAGCCAATAGCAATTGGATTACATTGGCCAGATAAAACAATCTAGTTTTACCGTTTTTACTTATATAATTTTAAAACTTATATCTGTTTTAATTATATCATTGTATTTGTATGAGTTGAGATTTTTGTATCTGTTCATTCTCCACCATATTAGGGCACTTAGTTCGGAAGAGGGCTGGTGAGGATAGCAAGAGAATGTCTGGTAGTCTTTAACTGGAACTACCAGAAAGAAAAAAACAACTGTCGTATCAGCCATAAGTGTGCCTCTTATGGGCCATGGCAGGTGGGCCTTGAGGTCTGACCTATGGCAGTCAGCTGCTGGTATTTTCTTTTCTTTTTTTTTTTTTTTGTTTTTGAGATGAGTCTCGCTCTGTTGCCCAGGCTGGAGTGCAGTGGTGCGATCTCGGCTCGCTGCAACCTCTGCCTCCCGGGTTCAAGCAATTCTCTGCCTCGAGCCTCCTGAGTGGCTGGGATTACAGGCGCCTGCCACCATGCCCGGCTAATTTTTTTGTATTTTTAGTAGAGACGGGGTTTCACCGTCTTGTCCAGGCTGGTCTTGAACTCCTGACCTCGTGATCCACCCACCTCAGCCTCCCAAAGTGCTGGGATTACAGGCATGAACCACCGCTCCCGGCCGCCTGCTGATATTTTCTTAGCATAACTTCATTTTGTAAATTCTACTTTATAATATTTATTTTATAAAGTCCTTGAAAATCATGGGATTGTTTAGCTGAGCACAGAAATTTCTAAATGGGTTGTGACTGACATTTACAGACTTATCAGGCTTAGTAGTTAATTTGTTTCTTGAGTTTGATTTGGTTGCATTGTATCAAGTCCTGATCAAACAGATAAGTGGTTGCTTCTTTTTTTTTCTTTTTCTTTTTTTTTTTTTTTACTGGTTTGCCTTGAAATCTTAGCATCTGCTTCAATTAAACAGAAATGGCATTACTTATTCCTGGGGGTTCCACCAAAACCACTGGATGGATGGTAGTGTGTTTAATAGTTAATGAATACTACATTGAAATGTAAAAATAAAGTTTAAAAGTAGGTACATTTACTATATTATCTCTATTTATATGTTATAAAAAGAAACATTCACATCAAACATATGTGGAGTCTTTGAAGCATCTTCACAAAATCCTAGTGTTTTAAGGGGTGCAGCTAGGAAAATACTTGGTTATACCACATTCCACCCAGATTGAGGCTCGGTCTGGAAACTAGCATGTCTGTGTCTTTGGTTAGTAGTAGGGGCTGGATGAGATAGGATGACTTAATGCAGGACTTCTCAGCCTCAGCACTGTTGACATTTTGGGCTGGAGAATTCTTCGTTGCAGGGGACCATCTTGTGCATTGTAGGGTGTTTATTTTTAAATTTTATTTATTTTTATTTTTATTTGAGACAGAGTCTCACTCCATTGCCTAGGCTGGAGTGCAGCGTTGCGATCTTGGATCACTGCAACCTCTGCCTCCTGGGTTCAAGGGATTCTCATACCTCAGACTCCCCAGTAGCTGGGATTATAGGCGTGCACCACCATGCCTGGATAATTTTTGTATTTTCAGTAGAGATGAGGTTTCACCATGTTGGCCAGGCTGTTGTCAAACTCCTGACCTCAAGTGATCCGCCTGTCTGGGCTTCCCAAAGTGCTGGGATTACAGGCGTGAGCCGCCACGGTCGGCCTGTAGGGTGTTTATTTAGCACCATTCATTGACCTCTTCCCTCTCGATGCCACTGGCACCCAACAAAAATGTGAGAACTGAAAATATCTCTAGACATTGCCGCATGTCCCCTGGGGATCAAAATCATTCCCTGGTTGAGAACCTCTGACTCAGTGTAATAGTTTAAAGCATGCACCCTACCATTGGTATTATACTACATTACCTTTGCATTTTAAAGAAACAGGTACAAGTGGAGGTGAATAGTTCAGTTCCTGCTTCTGGAGTCAGGTATATCTATCTGGTTTGAGTGTTGGCTCTGCTAAGCTTCAGTTTCCTAAATCTGTAAAATGGGGATAATGGCAGTACCTGTTTCTAGAGTTGGGAGATTAAACAAGGTAAGATATATAATGATTTGGGCAGTACGATGATACAGGGAAGCGTGCTTGATAAATGTAAGCTGCTATTTTTACCATTGAGGATTATGAAGTACTTGTTTGCACATTTAGAATATGCTTTATCCCGACATGCATTGTGTATTTTTTATTTCCTGTCAAGAGTATCACGCATGATAAATTTGATAACTTGGACTATCTTTGCTGGGTAACAAAGATTTATGACTCCTATTCCTGTTGGTTGCTGTTTGCATTTCTCTTATGTCACTGAAAATTTTTTGCTGGGTCCTTGTTACATTTGACTAGAATATAAGCACTTCTGAAGGGCTAAGATTGTGTCTTACTCAGAGATTGTGTTTTACTCATACTTATATCCCTGTAGCACCATGCACTAATTCCTGGGACATCGTAGGTGTACAACTAGGGGTGTGAATGTGTTTGAATATCTAATTGTGGGCAGAAAGGAAACAGTATATAAGTGAGATTGGAGTAGGTGTATATTAGAGGTAGCAAAGTGTGCTTTTAAAATTTTTAAATAACAGCCCCTTTTATAATATGAAAGACCAAAAATAATTTGTTTTTGTGCTCAGCCAGGTAGTTTGAGATGAGCATTCAACTCCTTTGTCAACTTGGTGTTCTTTTCCATGTATCTTACATTTTGATTCCAGCTCTCCATCAGTATGTGAATTTGCACTGCTGTCTTAGTGACTATGGCATCACCCAAACAGTGGAAACTATGGTTGGACTGGTTTCTATTTCTATGACCATCTTCTGATTTTCAGAATGTTTGGAGGTTAGTTGGCTTTTAAGAGCAGTATTACCTTTTTTTTTTTTTTTTTTTTTTAAATGTCAGGCAGCATTACCTGTCAGATCATAATATTTTCATACACTTTGACAATTGTCATTCATTCCTGCAGGGGACTTCAAAACAAATTTTAAACAAGGTGTTTTCCTACTTGTGGATGGATGAGCCTGCACAGACAGATTCATTCTTTTCTCTTCCCAAACCTCGTGCCTCCCAGATTTTTGAGGTTGAGATGAAGCACCAGAATAAATAGCTTTGGTTGCAAATCAGAGATCTTCCAAGGCTTGAAAATGGGTGTGTGTGATAGTAGCCCATCCTAGGGGGACTGGAAGATTATTTTCACTAGGGCTTTGGTGAGGCTGCCCTGTAGGGAAGAAGTCTTGTGTCAATAGTTTTTAAGTTGATTCAGTAAGCATTGTTGATGATTGAAATTGAAGAATTGTGGAGACAATTCATCTTGAGGAACAGAGAGCATAGGGTGTGAGCCAGGCTGCTGGGAGCAGACATTGACATACGGGCCGTCATCAAACTAATTGTTGTTTGAATTACCTGTTATGATCCGATGACAAATCTGCCTTGCTCCTGCCACTGGAGCAGAAAATGTAGCTTGAATTGGCGTGATGTTAGCAAGTGTAAACTGTACTTCAACAAGATGGATAAACCCAATTATGGGGCAGACCTGTAGAGAGAAAATCCATTTAAATCTCATAATGTTAAGCAGAGCTGTGTTTAATTCATTTGGACCAATTTGGGAATGATGTATGAGTGTTGGTGAACATTAGTCAAAGGGGGGACCACTTGGGGGAAAGGGATGTGCCGATGCCGCAGGCCACTCGGGGGAGGCAGCTGGGGTGTCGTCTCAGCAGCCTGCACTAATGGCGGGGAAAGGCAGAAATGACCGAACGATGTACTGCCTGCTGTTGGGGAGCAGCGCTGTGTAAATGAACCAATAAGGAAAACATATGAAGCAGAAAGGAGAGGAGTTGTTTTTCCTAAATACTATTGACAGCCCAAAACATAAAGGAAATTTGAGGTTCCCTTTCTCTATTTCTAGACCCTGAAACCCTTATGGGCTCTGCTAAGCCTTGTTAACAGGAGGCCTAGAAAAAGCTCTTGCCAGAAAGCTTAATGATGATTTGAAAGAGAGAAAGAAAAAGGACAGCTAAATTTAAATTGATATCTTGGGGCATTTGATTCTCTATTGGAAAGCAGTTAAGAGGGATTATTATTTTGAAATATATGTATTATGCATATTTGAAATGGAGTCTAGAAGGTCTTGTCTATTTAAAAATCTCCCTCTCTATTTTTTAATAGCTACTAAGTGGTGACCCAGCTTTGCGCATAGTAGGTGCTTAATGTATACTGATTAGGTGAATGAAAGCATTGAACTTGAGAGGCAGTTTTCAGAGCTAGATATTGGTGTTTTCTGTACCTCAAACTCATTAGGATGTATAAGGACCTCATATCCTAATTTCTCGTAGTAGTCTTTTTTGGCTTTCATTCCCAGGAA
Organism: Symphalangus syndactylus; assembly: GCF_028878055.3. Classification (NCBI taxonomy): domain Eukaryota; kingdom Metazoa; phylum Chordata; class Mammalia; order Primates; family Hylobatidae; genus Symphalangus; species Symphalangus syndactylus. Next base: position 25,501,293 of record NC_072424.2, on the reverse strand, counting down.
TTTTGTGATTTTTTTTTTTTTTTGAACGGAGTCTTGCTCTGTCACCCAGGCTAGAGTACAGTGGTGTGATCTCGGCTCAGCGCAAGCTCTGCCTCCTGGGTTCATGCGATTCTCCTGCCTCAGCCTCCCGAGTAGCTGGGACTACAGGCACCCGCCACCACACCCGGCTAATTTTTTTTTTTTTTTGTATTTTTAGTAGAGATGAGGTTTCACTGTGTTAGCCAGGATGGTCTCGATCTCCCGACCTCATGATCCACCCGTCTTGGCCTCCCAAAGTGCTGGGATTACAGGTGTGAGCCACCGCGCCCGGCCAAATTTTGTGATTTTTATATAATAATATATGATTCCACTTTTTAAAAAATGTATATATATATTTTATTATACTTTAAGTTCTAGGGTACATGTGCACAACGTGCAAGTTTGTTACATATGTATACATGTGCCATGTTGGTGTGCTACACCCATTAACTCGTCATTTACGTTAGGTATATCTCCTAATGCTATGATTCCACTTTTTATCCCTACTCCTACATTGTTGATTTTGCCAAGGATGTTCTTAGAAGACTCCAACCCTCTTTTATGTGGGGAGGAGGTGCTAAAGCCCCCTAGTGAGTTGGTATTGTTTGTTTTTTTTTCTCTTTTGGTTTGGGAGGTTTTCTTCTTTTGTGGAGTGGACTGGCCTTGGAGACTTCGCCTGTTGAAAGGAGAACTTAAAAGACTGGAGTGCATAAAGAGCTTGGCAATGGACCGCCAAGACATTCATGGTTGTGCACTCTTGCCTCAGTACCCATAAATCTAATGATTGGGAGTGCTGGGTGTAAGTGGAAGTTAAAGCCCTAGGATTTTTTTTCCGTAACTGGGGACAGTTCATTGTATGAGGTCATGGTGCACATTGAGTGCCCATTCCGGGCACATCTTTTGTCCCAGAGTCAAATTTGTTGGGATTTTATACCACTTTCTGGTGTTCTCCAAGTTTCAGCTTAGTTGCAGAACCAGTAAAAGAATGACAATAGGCTGGGTGCGGTGGCTCACACCTGTAATTCCAGCACTTTGAGAAGCCGAGGCGGGCGGATCACTTGAGGTCAGGAGTTCAAGACCAGCCTGGCCAACATGGTGAAATCCCGTCTCTACTAAAAATACAAAAAATTAGGTGGGCGTAGTGGCATGCACCTGTAATTCCAGCTACTGGGGAGGCTGAGGCAGGAGAATTGCCTGAACTGGGAGGCAGAGGTTGCAGTGAGCGGAGATGGCGCCACTGCACTCCAGCCTAGGCGACAGAGCAAGACCCTGTGTCAAACAAAACAAAACAAAACAAAACAAAAAAAAGATAATAAACAAAGACCTCACAGTTATGTTTCAACACTGAATTCTGAGAATCTGAATTTTCTGATCTAGTTACCAGTAGAATGTACGTAAAATACTTTGAGAAAATTTAAATTAGCATCTCCACCAAAAAGCCCCAGCACATTTAGCCCTTGATTTGACCTGCCCAATGGGAGTTTTCCAAATCATTTAAGAACAAGTAAGTATTATTAATTAAATGAACTTGGAAGAAACATACCAGGATGTGCTTCCAAATCTGATGGTATTTGTGCTGAAAGATTCATCTCTTGTGTTCCATGAGTTTTATGGGGGACTCTGTCTGGTTTGGCTCAAAAGCATTTGTCAGGTTTGTACTCCTGAGGGTGGGGTATACATAGTGTGAACTGGGCAGGCAGTGAATAAGGAATTTCTGGAGAACAGACCCTTAGGAAAAGAAAGCTTCCGCTTTGCGGGTCAGAATGGCCCGTGTATGTTGGGGGCAAGTCTTTTCAGGGCCTTCTGTGGTTTTTGTCCTGGTGAGCTTACTGCTTTCTGATGTAATAGCAAAGCTGAAATCTTGCAGTAATGTGCAGAGCGGAATTTTTGTCCTTTGGATTAGCTTCTAATATATAAATATATAGCAAAAGACCTAGGACTACTTAATTTGATACAGAAATGAAATAGTGAGTTATCTAGATAAGGGCTTGATTGATTTATGAAATGTATCAGACTCAATTTCAGCAGTGTTCTGGGAGTCAGGAAGTTTGGAACTAGATTCTTATCCTTAAAATCAAAAACAAACCTCCCCTGCTTCCCTCCTCCTGGTCTTAAGTCACTAGTTTTTATTCTGGAACCCAGCAGCATTTGTTTCTTTTTCTTTTTCTTTTCTTTTCTTTTTTTTTTTTGAGACAGAGTCTCGCTCTGTCGCCCAGGCTGGTTGGAGTGCAGTGGCGCCATCCCTGCTCACTGCAAGCTCCGCCTCCTGGGTTCATGCTGTTCTCCTACCTCAGCCTCCTGGTAGCTGGGACTACAGGCGTCCACCACCACGCCCGGCTAATTTTATGTATTTTTAGTAGAGACGGGGTTTCACAGTGTTAGCCAGGATGGTCTCGATCTCCTGACCTCGTGATCTGCCCGCCTTGGCCTCCCAAAGTGCTGGGATTACAGGCGTGAGCCACCGTGCCCGGCCAAAGCATTTGTTTCTTAATAATTGCTGAAGAAGCCAAGAGTTTCCTGTTAATTAAAAAAAAAATCACTGATGCAATGTATAAAGACACTTTTTTTCTTGAAAGAGAACTTAAAGGAAGATTTGAAAGTGCCTCTAAGCTAAGAACATTCTTACCAAACCACCAGTATGTTTTAGGCAGCCTGCTTTGCTTTGTGTTTTCTTGTTACTTGTCACTGTTGCTACATTTTCATAATGGTGAAAGCAGATGAGAAATGTCTCCTCACAGAAGATATGATTTATGAAGCTGTTTCTGTCTGAAGAACTGGCACTCAGGGCTTGAATTTGAGCAAGTAAAGGGCATCAATAATGTGATGCGCCCCTTTCCTTGGAAGAGACCCGTCCTCAAAAAAAAAAAAAAAGTAGGCCGGGCACGGTGGCTCATGCCTGTAATCCCAGCACTTTGGGAGGCCGAGGTGGGCGGATCACGAGGTCAGGAGATCGAGACCATGGTGAAACCCCGTCTCTACTAAAAATACAAAAAAACATTAGCTGGGCGTGGTGGCGGGCGCCTGTAGTCCCAGCTACTCGGGAGGCTGAGGCAGGAGAATGGCGTGAACCCGGGAGGCAGGGCTTGCAGTGAGCCGAGATGGCGCCACTGCACTCTAGCCTGGGCCACAGAGCAAGACTCTGTCTCAAAAAAAAAAAAAAAAAAAAAAGAAGTAAAAAAAGAAAAAAAGGGGAAAAGCTGTGTTTTGCTTGGGTGACTTTTCAGCTTGGTTAAATTTGCCAGTTTATCTCTATCAGAAAATAAATCCTAATACTCCTGACATGATTTTGTCATTTTAGGATTGTTTAGGAAAAGCATCAAGTTAGTTTTTGCTGATTGGGTTGGTACCTCCGCCATCCTTAACTGTTTATTTAATAGTCATAAATTGAGAGTTTTGGTGTTTCCTACCACCACCCTCTTTGGAATTTTTGGTCAAGATCATCTCCAGCCACCAAGTTTGCATAGCAGTGAAAGGAGCCCGACAATGACTTAAATGTGACGGGAACCAATGATGTGACTCGTAAAAAGTACACACAGAAAACCACATGCCACATGCAAAGCAGATATGGTTTTGATTTCGGCCTCAGTGGTTCTCTTATCGTTTCTTTCGCCCTGAGAGTGGATTTTTATCTTTCGATCTGACTTGTGTTTTGGTCATGGTTTGTGGTTTCCTTTTGCCATCACAGCTTGTACGTTTGGCTGCATGGGAACCAAAGTGACCAGGACTCCTGGCCGGTGGAAGTCTCAGGCAAGGCAGCCCCAGCATGCCAGCCCCTGAGAATATTGAGACTGCAGTGGCTTCAGAGTTATTGCTCTGGTCCTGCTAAATCACAGGCTCCCCACCTGGGGATTCTTATCCCTCTGTCTTTGCTTCTTATGTAATACCTCAGTGGACTATTTTGGAAACATCTAGATCAACTTGTGATTGATCTTCCCATTCTATGTATTTCTCCTGGTTCCTTGCTTTTCTATCATCTCCTTTGGGAGGGAATATTTTTCCTCATTAACTAGTTTCCAGGTCAAAATTTCTCCATGAGGTATGAACTTCTCTTTATCCCAGTATTTAATTTCCACCACTTTTTTTTTTTTTTTTAATAACATAAGGCTGAAACTTTTTAATTGAGCAGGTTACTTAATTGCTGTGTGGCTCTATTTTCTCATCTGTGAAAAGCAGGTTTACTGGGAAGACTGGCCTATCACAGGGATTCATGTGAGGCTCTGTCACAGGGGCCTAGTCCAGTACCTGGCACATAAGAAAGGTTTATTGGGTTTATGACTATTCCCAGTGGGGTGTTTCTGGGCAAACTGGGACAGCTGATTACCCTAACACAGTTGTTATTAAAACTCTTGCCAAGCTTACAAGTGGTGATATACTGTGGTGCATATCTCTTTTTTCCCCTGCTTCCTTAGTTACCTCACAGCAGAATCTGGACTTGAATTATTTCTCCTGAATAAGAGTAGTCCAGAATACCCTTTATTTTTGTTTTCGTTTTTGAGATGGAGTCTCACTCTGTTGCCCAGACTGGAGTGCAGTGGTGCGATCTCGGCTCATTGCAGCCTCCATCCACCTCCTGGGTTCAAACAATTCTCCTGCCTCAGCCTCCTGAGCAGCTGGGACTACAGGTGTGCACTACCACGCCTGGCTAATTTTTGTATTTTTAGTAGAGACAGGGTTTTGCCATGTTGGCCTGGCTGGTCTCGAACTCCTGACCTCATGTGATCTGCCTACCTCGGCCTCCCAAAGTGCTGGGATTACAGATGTGAGCCACTGCGCCTGGCCCCAGAATATCCCTTGAAGAGAGTTAGGGTGAAAGAGTCCATGTTGTGATGTCATTTGTCTCCCCGTGGAGGGAAACCAAAAAGCCTGGGGGTGAGACGGGACTTATAATATTATATTTATTTAGCTTCTGATGGGCATGAAATTAGTGACAGCAAGACAGGAATTTGTGGCCTTTTGGTTGTAATGTCTACTCTGTTTCTGTTTTTTTGGTTTTTTTTTTGGTCAGATTTCTGTTGCTTAGTACTTCATTAAAAAAATAAATTTAGGCTGGGCGCGGTCGCTCACACCTGTAATCCCAGCACTTTGGGAGGCTGAGGCGGGCGGATCATGAGGTCAGGAGATCGAAACCATCCTGGCTAACACGGTGAAATCCCGTCTCTACTAAAAATACAAAAAATTAGGGCGTGGTGGTGGGTGCCTGTAGTCGCAGCTACTCCGGAGGCTGAGGCAGGGGAATGGCATGAACCCGGGAGGCGGAGCTTGCAGTGAGCCGAGATTGCGCCACTGCACTCCAGCCTGGGCGACAGAGCGAGACTCTGTCTCAAATAAATAAATAAATAAATAAATAAATAAATAAATAAATTAAAAGTCATCCTTTTCAATTCTCAAATGGCGGAGGTCTGCATCCTGCCTTGCGAACGTATTAACACTCCTTTCTTTCTTTATGTGGGGTTTTCCTTGGCCTCTGTGGTCAGGCTATTGTTTGTCTGAGTTTGTAATAAGCGTGTAACAGCCTGCAATTTGCCTCAAAGACAAGTGGTGTTAGTTGGTTACTAGGGACAGGAGACCTTTGGAACTTGTGATTGGAAGCTAACTGCTCCAGGGTCCCTGGGTGCCTGTGTCGTATGGGAGAAGGCACTGGTGTTTTACTGCAGATGAGTCTGTGCACACAGCGTAGGTCAGCTTGCTGGAACTTTCTTGTGTGTCTCTCCTGAGGAAGCAATCAGTTAGTGGCCGCGAACCCAGGCCTGTTCACACATAAACTTAGATGACAGCGATGCAGTAGGGAGTTTGTCCAGAATGATTTATTCTCAAGAGTGGTGAAGACATAACTTCGATTCTCCCATTCGACTTGAAAACAACCATTTTTTTCTTAACACCTTCTGATTCCAGAAGGTACAGTTTAAACCTCCCTCATTTGCAGCAGGCTGAATTAAAACACAGTGCTTTGGGATCTATTTATTGCTATCTGTCTTTAACCTTTCAGAAGCCAAAATGAAAAGAGAAATCAGAAAGCAGTGTTGGTCAATAGACTTTCCCACCGCACTTACCTCCTTTTTGGTTTGGGGAGCTGTAAAACAGTAGGTTATACCCTTGCACCCTTCCCCAGCCCCCTTCAGAAGAAGACTTGTATTTCAGCAGGCTTTGTGAATCAGAAAGCTAGGTTTTTTTTTTTTTTTTTTTTTTTTTTTGGCATTTGCCAGAACTCTATAGCTGTTCAGTGGCCTTAGGCTGCGGAAGGCCTGTTTTCCTCCCTTCCTTCACTCTAATTTGTCCCGGGCATTCTGGCTGATGGCATGGCTTTTTAGCAAGAGCAGTGCCTTACCTCTTTAATTGGTTAGTTACTCTAAGTGATGATTTATTCCCTACCTATCAGAAATGTCTTAATTTACTTAATCGCATAGTTCCCCCCCCTTTTAAGTCCCCTCCCTCTAAAAAAAAATTAATACCAACAACAAAACTATTTCCCCAGGCAGTGCATTGTGAGATGAGGCATTTTTCTCTGGGGAGAACCTTGTCTTTGTGTAAGGCAGTGGGGAAGAATTAATTAAGGGAGAGGATGAAGCTTAATAATTGAAGTTAGGGGCCCGGGAGCTCTGAACACTCCTAGGTCTGCTATTAAATTATCTGGCTGCAGATAGCTGGTTCTCTGGGTCTTGGTTTGCTCATCTGTGAAATGCCTCCACAGGATGGATGCAGTGGTAAGACCAATTAATTAGAAGCCATAAAAGTGTTGTTTTATCTGAAGTTAAGTGTTTTTGTTGTGATAAGGAGGCATTCTGGGATGATGGATAAAGCGCTTTGGCACTGAAGTCAGACGTTAGCTGGGGACTCAAGTCAGCAGTGTCCGTTTATTGCCTGTGGGACCGCCTTGAGCCTTAGTTTTATCTATCAAATGGGGATAAAACCTCTCAGAGGATTAAATGGGATAACATGTACAGCGCCACAGCACTGACACAATGGCCCATGCTAAGGAAAGAGCAACGGTGGTTACTTTATTGGAAAGGAAATGATACCTGTGATCCTGGCAGGCTCTAGCTGTTGCTGGGGTACTTTGGTTCCTTTTGCTTCTAGGGAAGGCAAGTGGCTACTTTGTGGTTGGTTTTCTTGTCTTTTCAAACTTCCATCAGTTCTGGTTAAATTTCTTCTGCTTCTCAGAAGCTGTAAGAGATGAACCCTATTCTCCTTGTCAGATGGATATCAAAATAGGGCTTTCAAATAGACTTCAGGATCCTTCCATGGAGTGAAACAAATTCATTTGCTACCCGTTTTCACTCTTATTTTAGTGACCCCCTCCCCCAAGACATATAATATATAAACACATACATTGATTTTCTTTCTTTTTTCTTGTATTACTACAAGGATCAGTTTCTTCTGGCCTAAGTCCAGAAACAACATGCCTGTCTTTTTTCATTGTTGAGGAAAAACAGTCTGAAGGCACCATAATTCCTTAAATTGGATTTCAATTCTTGATCCCCTTATGTTCGGTAAACAGAGTGTTATATGAAACATCATTGTTTAGGAGCAAGAGGCTGGCAGCCTTGCTTTTTTTTGGGTGGAAGGGTCCTGGATTGGAGCCTCCTGGGGCAAGGCTGTGGGTGGGGTCCCCTAGAGGTGAATGCCCCTCCCTTCACTTGGGATGGAGGCATTAATCCCTTTCCAAAAAATGCTGGTAGAAGTTGGGAGGGCTGCCTGTTAGTGAGCAGAGTTTAGCTTGGAAAGAAGCCTGTAGTTTGTGTGTGTGTGTGTGTGTGTGTGTGTGTGCGCATTCTTGTTAACTCTATTAGTGCCATGGGCAGCCGCCACTTCACTTGAAAGCTTTGGAATTTCTATATTCAAATCAAAGGCACCCAGAAGCAAAGATGAAGGGGACAGTGTGATCTTCAAAGATGAGGGAGTAATAAAGTAGTGGGGAATATTTTCCTGGGTAATTCTGCACCCCCGCCCCCACCTTTACAGAAACACTAAGAGCCTTAGCCACTTCCTCTTTCTTGGTGGTTATGTGGGTACTCAGGCTCTGGTCAAGCCATTGGCTGTTTATGGAGCAGGAGACAGATGACTTGGGAAAGCAACATGAAAATGTCTTGGGTTGGTTTCGAGCTTGCATGGGGGGAGTGAGTCAGTAGATGTTTCTCGGGTTCTCTCTCTTCCTCTCTTGCCTTTCCTCCTTTCTTTGAGCTTGTTTCACTCTGAGAGTACAGGCTTGGCACCCACTTACCCAAGAACTGATTAGTTCCTAAAAGAAGCACTGAGTTGATTGCTTACAGAGATGATGTAAGCTTTGCTCTGGGGTACATCAACTTGGATTTCTCATGCTTTATCTTATAAAGCCTAAATTAACAGCTGGTTTGGTTTGAGTTCGCCGGGATCTGACTAAGGGATTAGAGTCCATTCTCAAGTGAGTCAATCTAGTTTAATTTATTTCAGGTCTATCAAAAAAGATCAATCAAAGCTCTTTTGAAAGTAAAGCTATAATCGGTCTGCACACTTACAAGTCACTGTTGTTGCACTTGGTGTTTCTCTCTGGTGGAAAAATGCTCAGGCTGTGGTTAAGAGGATGTATTAGAGCATTTTCTGTGTACCTCCCTTTCTTGCAGCCTCCACACCTCCCTGGGAAGATTTTGAGGAAGTGTCATGTTTGAGAACCCCACTCAAGTCACTCAAGTGGGAGCTGCACTCACCTCCATCTCCTTTTTCTCTGGGGATCCTGGATCCCTGTTTTGGAAGTTTCTAGTTCAGTATAATTTTAATACCTGGACCTGAACAAGTCCAGCCTGTTTTATGTCACTGTTTTTGCTCCTGGGCTTTTTCTTGCAGATATTGGTGGGTGAAGACATGCATTGAATTCTTTCCAGAATGTCTGCTGTGAAGAATTACTCATGTCATTTGCAAGGCTTAAGGTGAAGCATTTGCTGCTATGGTCGATCTAGGCTTTTGTGGGCACTGGAAACGACAACTCGAGTTGTTCATTTCTTTTGTTTCTATTTTAAAAACACCGAGCGTCTCCTGATAGTTAAGAACTATTTGAGATGCACTTGATGTGCCAAGAGAAACATCAAGATAAAGGAGGTAGTTTAGAGCTTGACTGTAGAGTTAGACCTGTCTTTGAATCCTAGCTTTGCTACTTTGTGACTTTATATGACCTGCAGCAAATAAATCTCAGTTTCCTTGTCTGTAAAATAGGCATAGTAAAACTGTCTCCCTCCAAGGATTGTTGTGATAATGAAATGAAATGATACTGTATCTTTTGCTTTTTAAATAAGCCACTTCTGGGGAGCTTCCAGGAAGCAGAAGTCGTTCCCCGCCCCCCGCCCCGCAAATGCATTCAGAAGAAACAAATCTCCTTTTTCTACCATAATGGTGTATGTGAGTGTCCTGGCGGATGCTCTCAAGAGTGTCAATAACGCGGGAAAGAGAAGCAAACACCAGGTTCTTCTTAGGTGGAGCTCCAGAGTCGTCCAGTTTCTAAGTGTGATGATGAAGAATGGGTGCATTGACGAATTTGAAATTATCGATCATCATGAAGCAGGGAAGATTATGATGAACCTCACAGGCAGGTTAAACAAGTGTGAAGTGGTCAGCTGGAGATTTGATGTGCAGCTCAAAGATCTAGAAAGATGGCAGAATCATCTGCTCCTGTCCCAGCAGCTGGCTTGCATTGTGCTGACCTCAGCTGGCATCATGGACCACGAAGAGGTGAGATGAAAACGCACAGGAGGAAAAAGCCTGGGATTCTTTTTCTAGGAGTGTAATACACCATGCAAAAAATAAATAAATAAATAAATAGATAAAAATAAAATAAAAATGCCTCAATGGGGGAAAAAAAAACGCACCAGAGACAAATACTTATTTAGGATCTGTACTGTACCCATTGCCGTACCTAGGCATCCTAGATACAGCAACATATCCCTGCCCTTTAGGAATGTACAGTTTACTGGGAAAAAGATAACACTTATCAGAGGAGGGTGTTTGGGACTGTGAATCCTGTGTGTGTGTGTGTGTGTGTGTGTTTTGAGACAGAGTCTTGCTCTTGTTGCCCAGGCTGGAGTACGGTGGCTCTCAGCTCACTGCAACCTCTGTCTCCTGGGTTCAAGCAATTCTCTTGCCTCAGCCTCCTGAGTAGCTGGGATTACAGGTACCTGCCACCAGGCCTGGCTGATTTTTTGTATTTTTAGTAGTGACGGGGTTTTGCCATGTTGGCCAGGCTGGTCTCGAACTCCTGACCTCAGGTGATCCACCCGCCTCAGCCTCCCAAAGTGCTGGGATTACAGGTGTGAGCCACTGCACCTGGCCTGTGTGTTGTTTTGAGCTTCTGTCTTATGTACCACTTCCCTTGGCTCAAGGCGTCCATTTTATCTTTCTTCCACTTGACTAAATGAGAATAGCGTGGGTCACTCTCTACCTGTCTCCCATCAGTGGTTCCTTTTGGAGATAGGCCGAGTGGGCCACTCACCCTTTAATTTCCTCTTAGTTTCCTTTCTGTACACCAGTTTGAACCTTAGTATTATCACTAATGCAAATATGAGCCTAGGCTCAATTTTTCCAGCTGTGAAATGGGGCTGGCATTATTCTGTGATGTGCATGTTAAGAGAGGGGAAAGCTCACGTTTTTTGAGGTCCTCTTGTGGTTCTGTTTCGTGTAGGAACTCAGGCTTTGTTTATTCAGCAATCATTCCTCCAGAAATAACCTTAATAGCAACAAGAAAAAAGAATAGGTGTTTTTTGAGCTCTCTCTGCCAGTTTCTCTATATATGAACATTTTATATTGCAACGTAACACTCACAAAGCCTTGAAACATCATCCCCATTATACAGATAAGAAAACAGAATTTCAAAGAAGGTAGGGGACTTGCCCAGGGATACATAGCTAGCAAGTGGCGGCACTGGAGTTTGAGTCTGCGCCTTGTCTAAGGCTCGGGTCCCGTCATGCTGTGCGGTTGCTACGTTGACATGCAAAGGAAGAGGCAGCTGCTGGGAGTCTAGGTGGGTTTCACTCTCCTAGACCCTCAAGGTGAATCAGAATCCTTTTGCAAGTGAATAATCAGATGTAGGTTCCTGTGTCTCCCTCTAAAATGAAAGCCTCTTTTTCCCAAGGCCCAGTATAGACCTGAAGCTTGGTTACTCTAGAATTTCTCTCTGTGGCTGGAGTGACTGAGGCTTTGCACGTGACATTGGTGAGGACTCGCAGCCTCAGGTCTGGCTTCCCTTAGCAACCCCCCTTTCCTGTCTCTGCCTCTGGAGTTAACCATTAAAAAAAAAAAAAAGAAAAAAAGCCAAAACACTTTATAAAGTCACATGCTGGGTTTCTACTATGTCCTAGAAACTGTCTTAATTCATCTTCCCCTTTACTCTTATACGAGCAGGAAGAAAAAAATTGCTAGTCAATGCTAATAATTGTGGCATGTAATGTAATTGGAAGTGTTTCACTGACATGCTCATGAGAGTTTGCGGCTTCATCTTCAGGCTGGGATGTAGCACTAGACTTGCCTTGAGTGTCTGCACAAGCCTTTGATGCAGGTAGACCATATTATAAATAGACGCGTTGCTATGGTGAGGATGGCAGTCCTTGCTTGCTGTGGGTAACCTTTTCTACCTTCTCGGACACTGTTTTAAAACACAGCAGCGTGATAGCATTTCATTTAATTTGGACCAAGGTGGGGTAGATGAAATGTTGAGATTTAGATCTAAAATGTTGTTGTGATGCTTCAGGGGGTGCTGGCTCACCTAGTACTATGGAAGATTTTGCAGATTGGGCTTCGTCATGATTTATTTAGAAATAGATTTTCTAATAGATGGGGTGAGGGGAGGGTGGTGGGCAGAAGGCTGGGCTTTCTTCTCTTCCCCCTCCTTCTTTCCTCGAGCATTTCTGCGAATGTGTTGGCTTTGATGCCCAGCAGCTCATACAGTGAAATGGAAGTTCACGTTGGCATGTTGCAGAAATGATTATTCCTGGTAGTACGTTTCCCATTACTGTTAATAATATAAAGACAATTGCCTGTCTCTCAGGACTCCTGCACGTGGCTACAGTCATTTCTTCATGGAATTAGACACATTGCAGTGGGGACCAGGAGTGTTTTATTAGTGATTGTCCTCCTGCAAGTTTCCAGGGTATCTCAGATTAGACACATGAATTATTTTTTCCTGTTGCTTGGAGGGTATACTTTTAATTATATTCATACAATAACAGAGCAGTTCAGGTTTGTAAAATATTTTTTCTTCCCCAACCTTTTCCCCAGCATACATCCCTGTCCCGTAAGTTTTTGGGCAGAGACAATCTCAGGAACCTAAAGGTTGCTAAAAAATTAGCTAGTTGGCCAGGCGCATGACTCATGCCAATAATCCCAGCACTTCGGGAGGCTGAGGCGGGTGGATCGCTTGAGCCCAGAAATTCGAGACCACCCTAGACAACATGGCAAAACCCTGTCTCTACAAACAAAACGAAATCTAGCTGGGCATGGTGGCACATGCCTGTAGTCCCAGCTACTCGGGAGGCTGAGGTGGGCAGGCGATTGAGCTCAGGAGGCCCAGGCTGCAGTGAGCCGTGCAGCCTGGGTGACTCAGTGGGACCCTGTCTCAATAATAAATAAATCAAAAATAAAAAAAATTAGCTAGCCAGCTGCTTATAGGTCTTTTACATGACCAAGCCACTTTCTCACCTTTAAAGTGGTAATAACATTTCCTTACTCATCTCAATGGGTTTTGAGTGCCAAGAGAGACCGTTTGATGGAAGCCCTCTGGGGAGAAAAATGCTACCTGAGACAGGCTTTTCAATTGGAGACTGATCCGTTGGTGTTTTGGTCAGTTGGTATTGAAATCCCTATTTTTCCAGCTCAGGACTGCCTCTCTCCCTGGAATTCTTCCCGAGGTGAGCTCTGCAGCCTTCCTTGGGAACTCTCAGCCTCTGAATCCCTTCTTGCCAGGTGGAGTGGACATGCCAAAGTGGTGGGCCAGACTCAGACTGCCTGGCTTGTCTCAGCACCTTTGGGGACCCACTTCCCCTCTCTGGGAATTGGGGAAGCTAACAGAGATCTTGCTAGGGGGCTGGAATCCTGTATCCATGTGAGGTTGTACCCCCAGGCTCCTGAGTGGTTTGAAAGTGGGGAACCCTGGCCGGGCGCGGTGGCTCATGCCTGTAATCCCAGCACTTTGGGAGGCTGAGGCGGGCGGATCACAAGGTCAGGAGATTGAGACCATCCTGGCTAACACGGTGAAACCCTGTCTCTACATGCATGGTGGCTGGCGCCTGTAGTCCCAGCTGCTCTGGAGGCTGAGGCAGGAGAATGGCGTGAACCTGGGAGGCGGAGCTTGCAGTGAGCCGGTATCACCCCACTGCACTCCAGCCTGGGCGACAGAAAAAGACTCCATCTCAAAAAAAAAAAAAAAAAAAAAAAGAAAGTGGGGGGAACCCCTCCGCAGGATGAGAAGAGCCATGGGGTGAGTCTCTGCCACCGCCAAGGGGAGTCAGGCTCAGAGGCTGCTACAGGGACAGCCAGCTCTCTTTAGATGGTCCCCACCATCCAGTCAGGGCTTGTTACATATGGAGCAGAGACAGCGCAGGCTGCTGCTTCCCTGGAGAAGGCCCCTGTCGGTCTGTTCAGCTGTAGCTGACCTTTCCTCCTTGTGCTTTTTGGGGAGGGAGTCTTGGAAGGAGTAGGGCACGTGGTGCACTCTTCTTCCCGTCCCCACACTGGCAAACCTATGGATTCTGCCTCTGATTCCTGAGGAAACGTCACTGTGAAGGTGGAATGAGCCGCATACAGAGGTGGCTGTTGGGGCCGGGGAGGGGTGAAACGCCCCCAGGGTGTACATTGCACCAAAAGCCAGGCTGCATATAGACCTCAGGATGGGCTGGCTTTTGGATTTATTTAGAAGTATTTCCAGAGGGTAACCTCATTGGCTACAAAGCATGTCTGAACAAGAGCTCCGTTGTTCATTCCCAGCCCTGTTACCCTGGCAGGATGCAGACTCCAGGCGGCCTGTTGGTCAGGCCTTGGACTCAGAGAGCAGTGAAGTCTGAGGAGGGGTGGGGGGCAGAGGCGTGAGTGGTCTAGGGCCTCAGTCCCTCCAGGACACCCGTTGCCAAGCGCAGAGAAAGCTCTGCCCATCCGTTCCCTCAGGCAGTGGGATTGGGCAACCTGGGAAGCAGTGAATGTGCGTCGGTAGCATAGATTCCATTCCGCACGCCACCCTCGCCTCTTCCCCCCAGCCCTGGGAGGGATGCATGCCCTCCGGGAGACACCCAGACGGGACAGAGAGGCCTTTGTTGGAGCTGGAGGTGAGAATCTGTGGGCGTTGGGATTCCTGGGTTCGAGTTCCAGCTCACTGCCAATTGCCCGAGTGCTGGGCGAACATTTCTGGAATCAAAAGGAGTGCAGCCTGCCCAGCAGGGCCTACGGGAGCCGGAGGCTGCAGGGCGCTAAGATTGCGCTATCTTTGCCAAGTGCCCGGAGCTCCTGGGAGGGGAGAGAGAGTCCTAGGACTCAGGATAGGAGGTGGTTGGAGTTTCTCGAGGAAGACTCCATGCTTTGGTTCTGGCCCCTGGAAACCCCTCCTGAGGACTGGACCTCCAAGCAGACCCCCTCTGTGACTCCAGAATGCAGTGTTACTCTCTTGTATTTCTTTCTTTTTTTTTTTGAAACAGAGTCTCACTCTGTCACCCAGGCTGGAGTGCAGTGGCGCGATCTCGGCTCACTGCAACCTCCGCCTTCCGAGTTCAAGCGATTCTCCTGCCTCAGCCTCCCAAGTAGCTGGGATTACAGGTGCCTGACACCGCGCCTGGCTAATTTTTTGTATTTTTAGTAGAGATGGGATTTCACCATCTTGGCCAGGCTGGTCTTGAACTCCTGACCTCGTAATCCACCCGCCTCAGCCTCCGAAAGTGCTGGGATTACAGGCGTGAGCCACCGTGCCCGGCCACTGTCTTGTATTTCTAACGTCCCCCTGACTTTTCTGATCATGTAATTCTTAACTTTCTCAAAACTGAGATTTGTCACGTGTCGTCTCCCCACCCCATTTTGTGAATCAGAGTCTTCCAGGGGCAGGACCTGGGGAATGGGTCTTTATTAACACACATGTGAAAATGCTTTTGCCAGCAAGGCGCGGTGGCTCATGCATGTAATCCCAGCACTTTGGGAGGCTGAGGCCGGCTGGTCACTTGAAGTCAGCCTGGCCAACGTGGTAAAACCCTGTCTCTACTGCAAATACAAAAATTAGCTGGGTGTGGTGGTGGGCACCTGTAGACCCACCTACTCGAGAGGCTGAGGCATGAGAATCGCTGGAACCCAGGAGGCAGAAGTTGCAGTGAGCCGAGATCACGCCACTGCACTCCAGCATGGGTGAAGATAGAGTGAGACTCCTTCTCAAAAAAAAAAAAGAAAAAAAAAAAAAGAAAATGCTTTTGCCATGGGCTGTCTTCTGCTTCTGCTTTGCACTGGGCCTCTGTATCTAGGTTGCAAGATTCCTCAGGGTGCACCTGGGCTTATCGATATTTGTAAGTTATCCCACCGAGCACTTAAAACGCAGTGTTGGCACGATGAGTCCCCTCTACAAGAGCGGGACAGGGCAAAAACGACACCTCTTGCCTCGCAAGCTATTGTGGGCGAAACCTCAGGTCCATTCTTTCTTTTTTTTGAAAGTAGTGGCTGGGCACGGTGGCTTACACCTGTAATCCCAGCACTTTGGGAGGCCAAGGCGGGCGGATCTTGAGGTCAGGAGTTCGAGACCAGCCTAGCCAACACGGTAAAACTCCATCTCTACTAAAAATACAAAAATTAGCTGGGTGTGGTGGCGCACGTCTGTAGTCCCAGCTACTTGGGAGGCTGAGGCAGGAAAATCGCTTGAACCTGGGAGGCAGAGGTTGTAGTGAGCTGAGACCGTGCCATTGCACTCCAGCCTGGGTGACAGAGCAAGACTCTGTCTCAAAAAAAAAAAAAAAAAAGGAAAGTAGCAGCTTTACTGAGATATTTAGAAACCATAAAATCCACCTATTTGAGGTGTACAATTGAGTGATTTTCTGTGTATTCACAGATCTGTGCAGTCATCCACACCCTCTAACTCCATGACATTTTCCTCACCCCCAAGGAGAAACCTCCCTTAACCATTAGCAGTCACTCCTCACTTCCTCTCCCCTCAGCCCCTGGCAATCACTGTGGATTTGTCTGTTCTTGACATTTCATACAAACGGTATCATAAAGTCTACGGGCTTTTGTGTCTGTCTGCTTTCACTTAGCATACGGTTCTCAAGGTTCATCCAGTGTTGTAGCATCTATCAGTATGTCATTCCTTTTTATGGCCAAATAATATTGTATGGATAGATCACATTTTGTTTATTCATTTATCTGTTTTTGGTTATCATGAATAACACTACTGTGAACATGGTGCACAAATTTTTGTATTGACATATGTTTTCATTTCTCCTGGGTATAGTCCTATGAGTGGAATTGCTGGGTCGTATAATAAATAACTGTTTAACATTTTGGGGAACTGCCAAACTTTTAAAACCTTGGGTTCTGTGATGTACCAGTTGTGTTAGGCAACACAGCAAAATGTGACTTCTGATTGCCAGAAACAATATTTAAAAAGTGGTTATAAAAAGTGGTTTGGGAGGCTGAGGCAGGAGGATCACTTGAGCCCAGGAGTTTGAGACCAGCCTGGGCAACATAGTGAGACCCTGTTAAAAAAAAAAATGGCCAGGCACAGTGGCTCACGCCTGTAATCCCAGCACTTTGGGAGACTGAGGCGAGCAGATCACCTAAGGTCAGGAGTTCCAGACCAGCCTGGCCAACATGGCGAAACTCCGTCTCTACTAAAAATACAGAAATTAGCCAGGCCTGGTGGAGTGCGCCTGTAATCCCAGCTACTCAGGAGGCTGAGGCAGGAGAATCACTTGAACCCGGGAGGCTGAGGTTGCAATGAGCAGAGATCACGCCATTGCACTCCAGCCTGGGCAACAAGAGCGAAACTCCGTCTCAAAACAAACAAACGAAAAGAAAAGGCTGTCACGTTAGATCCACCCTCCTCCTCGTTGTTCTAGGTGGATAGACACCTACCTGCTGCATTTCTTTCCTCTAGTAGTTCTTGACCCGGGCCGCACAATACAGTCATCTGGGAACTCTTAGAAAAGAAAAGCCCTGTTTCCAGCTCAGTTCATTTGGCATCTCCAGCTACTGGAATTTCAGTCTGATTTTCACAAATTGGTGTTGTCTGCTTCACTCCTCTTCTTCTCCATGAGTGAGAAGAAGACACAGGTGGGTTGGTTGTGTGGACCAGGAAGAATTTATGAGTGTCACAGACAGTCTCTTCAGGGGACTCTCTGGGCTGCTCTCTGGGTATAGATGTGAACCCAGGCCTCGGGCCAGTGAGAGGAAAGAACCTTTGGGATGATTGGCTTGGGACTGAGCTGGAGGTGAAGAATCTCCCAGTAGGCAAAATTCAGCCTTATGTTTTTTTGTTTCAAGCAACGCGTATCATTACCCACAGAGGCCATTGGTGAGATATTTGTAAGTCTCCTGACAGTGGCTGGAGTTCGTTGCTTGGTTGTTGTTTCTCTGTCTCAGCCCTGGAGATGGGAGTGACCGTCTGCTCTCTCTGGACAGAGGCTGTCCACGGTCATGCAATTCCTTGGACACCGGTGGTGCAGCGGGAGGTGTAACTGGGAGTGGGAGACCCTGAACTGTGCCGGCTCTTGCAAAGTATCCCTGTGACCTCAGGCGAGTCACCCCACATCAGGCAGCTCAGAATAGGGGATTGAACTAGAAGGACCTTTCACCTGGGCTATTCTGTGGCTCAAATTATCTTCTCCTAAGCCCACTACTGCCTGGTGTGTTGGTTAAATTAGCCTAAAGGTCATTCCCTCGGAGAGGCCCTCCGGGAAACATCCCTTTCCTGAGAGTCACTGCTTGCTGGCGCCTGCCCCTGGGGTTCCTTCAGAGTCGTGATCATGCCTTGGCCTCTTCCTTTATTTGGCAGTCCCTTCCCTTCCCCATCCCTGATGAGGGTAGGGAGCATCTGTCTGCAGCTTCATCTTCATTGTCTAGGGGCTCCGGAAATATCTGTGAGTAAATCAACAAGTTATTTAATCTTTGCCTCAAATTTCCAGTGACTGTAGGGATATAGCTGTGAGCCTCTAGGAGCTGAGATTTTTTAAATTTCCCACTTAAACATTTATTTAAAAACTTTGTGCTCAGCATGGACTAAGGACTTTACATTAATTAACTCATTTATAGCTCGATCCTACGCAGTGGGCATTCATTTATAGAGGATCCCATTTTACAGGTGAGGAAGAGGCCAGCTAGGGGTGCAGCCTAGGTTAGCATTATAGAGCCCATCAGGCTGTGTTGTCCCCAGTGAAAGAATAAGCAAAGAAGTGAATGTTGTACATTAAGAAAAATGACACTTGGAGGAGGATGAGCCTCTTGGATATGGCGACCGAAGTGATTTGGGGCCCCTGCCAAGGGTCTCTATTATGAAGAAAAGATGCTGCTTTCGGTGATGCCCAAGGAGAGCCTCAATATTTTACACCGGAAACCTAAAAAAGGGGCCATGTTGTGGTCTCTGCACCTAAGATACTAAAGGAAATATTTTATGGAGAGATGCAACATGTCAGGCCTTGGAGAGAAACCCCAGGATCCAGATGGTTGCACTCTCAAACTGGGGCCCCCCTCACCGTGGCCTTCAGCATCTAGTCATGGAACCAATAGCATAAGCTTTGGTCAGAACCTTTGATGGAAGCCACAGTGCTCGTTAGTGACCATGGTTGACTACCTTCTCTCTCCTAAGCTGACTTCTGGAGGGCAGCTGGGATTTCTGGCCAGTAATCAGTGCCAGTGAAGCCTGAAGGCCAATGAGTAGGTTTAGCTGCCCAGTCAGAACCCAAAAGGGGTCAAAGAGATGGTTTCCTTTAACCTCCACTGAGGGGAGTGAAAGTCATCGTTCGTTAAAAGGGGAGTGAAAGTCATCATTCGTTAAAAGGCTGAGCCGGGACCAGAGTCTAGGGTTCTAGAGGTGGGAATTTCTGCAGCTTTGGGGGACTTTTCAAGGGCATTTGCTCTTCTGGGACTGCAGGGAGACTGTGCTTCGCAGAGATATTAGCATTTGGCTTGGGGAGAGAGAGGAAAGGCGAGGTTCATCTCCGCCATGATGGTGGAAAGTGATGTTGGTGTGGTGAGGAGCTGAGCTGAATTCTAAGTGGTTCCAAGGAATTAACAAGATTCCTGCTCAAGTGTCCTGTTCCCCCTCAAACTAATGAGGCAGTGGGTTTCTGAAGAGAAACATTGCAGAATGTCTGCCAGGGGTTTTATGGTTAATTCTTCTCCATTATGTGGGTTGACTCAGCCTTGGCTATTAGATGTTTTGAGAATCCAGGGTTCAAATACCACAGCTGGTGGAATGTTTCTCAACTTGGAGCCAATCTCCATCTACTGAAGGTAGGCTGGTTTGGACAGACAACAGGGACATCAGCATTTTAAAAAGCAGGTGGAAAAAGTTTTCTTGTCTTCACTGGAGCCGTGACATTTTATTTTCAAATTTCAAATAACATGAAGGGAGGTTTGGAGTGGTTTTCGGCTTATCCAAAGGGCAGTGGATTGAAGGCTGAGAAACACCAGGCTGAATGGGAGCGGGGTTGGGGTCCCCCTGTGAGACAGTGAAACGATGGTAGTGCCATCCAATGATAGGTACTTTTCTGTTATTCAGAAGCAGAAAGGGGGCCAGAGGCCTATTGGCCTCACTCGGCAGTATGCTGTAGAGCCGCTGCCTTTTCGTGAAAGGGTTGACACCAACCTTCTCCCCCAGGAAGAGTGACCAGGGACCTGAGGGGCATGGTCAAGCAGATGACAGCCTTTGTAAAACATCTCCCTGGTCTCATCGGTGATATTCGTCCTGCCTTCCTTCTGAGCAATTTCCATCTCAGGACTGGAGTCAGGTGGAGCAAGATTCCATGTTGGTTTCTGTTGGGCCTAGAGTGTCACACTGAGACCTAATTCCATACTTTATGAATTCTAGTACTGCTCTCGAAGGTAAGAGCCGTCCTCTTTGGCTGAAGGTTTTTGCCTGCAACCTTGCATTGTAATCCAATGACACCTGACGTTCTGTAAATTTCTTCAAATTTCTAAGTGTATTACAACCCCCTGTGCAAAAGATGATTAATTAATTGCCTTGACAGTAAAAAAAAAAAAAAAAAATGGGTGTGGGGGTATACGATATCCCTGATTGACTATAGAAGATGCAGAGAGTGAAGGGAGATGAGGTGGAGAGGAGGGGCCCAGGTTCTGGTCCTTCTTTTTTTTTTTTCTAAAGAGATGGAGTCTTACCATGTTGGCCACTCTAGTCTTGAACTCCTGGCCTCAAGCAGTGCTCTCACCTCAGCCTCCCAAAGTGCTGGGATTATAGGCGTGAGCCACCGAGCCTAGCCCAGGTTCTGTTTCTTGCTTAGTCACTTTCTGTTTGAACAAACTTGGAATTTCCTTTTTGGATCTGTTTCTTTAATTGTAAATTGAATTGGACTACAACTTTTCCAATTTTTTCACATATGAAGACATATGCAAAAGTTTTATTGGAGGGTTGCACCTGTGAAAGAAAAAGAGAGAACGCAGGATTGAGCAGGGGGAGCCGTCAGATGGCAATGCAGATGTGATGAGATCTCTGCCGGCCCAAAGAGAAGACTCCTTTTTAAATGATGACAAATTCATGGACTTTCTCTGCCTCAAAACCTAGCACAGCTGTTATTTACTGAACAATTAGAGAGCTAAGCACTTTATAGATATTATATAATTTAATTGCCATATGAGGCACCCTTAGTTTTCAGACAAGGAAACACAGTTACAGGGAAGGCAAGTAACTTAGTCAATGTCAAATAGCTACGAAAAGGTTAGAGGGGCCCTGGAGGCAGGCCTGTGTGACTGAGAAGCTTGGGCACTTCACTGCTACATTTCGTCTCTTCACTATAAACATTTTAGCTTTTTGTGTTTGCTGACTGGGAACAATACATAGTGAAAGTTCTAATAATTTGTAATGCTTTTGCATGTCTTTGTATTTTTCTTGGTTATCACATTACATCAAATTAAGATACTGATCAGCAGTGTGAGAGGTTATTTTTCCATGTCCTCTTCATTAGTATTAGCTTGTGGATGGATTTGAGGCTCTCTGTGCTTTCCCCCCAATGAAGTGAATACCAGACTTTCCTATTAAAAAATATTTTATTTTTCAGAGAAAGGGTCTCATTCTGTCTCCCAGGCTGGAGGGCAGTGGCACAATCATAGCTCACTGCAGCCTCCAACTCTTGGGTTCAAATGATCCTCCTGCCTCAGCCTCTCTTAACCAGTGCCTTTCCCCATTCTCATGAGACTTTCCAATCCATGAGATACTTTGCTGCAGGGAAGCCCTGTCTGTCCAGGCCTGTGTAATAGACGACTTCACATGGTCCTGTGTTGTTGTTTGCCTTCTGTGTGGCTAAGTTTCCATGACCTGGTGGCTTGGAAGCCCCATCCCTGATTTGTGGGAGAGGCAGGGAGGCACCTTGTAGCGCACTAGGCGTTGGGCCTGAACAAGTCTGTGTGCTTCCAATGTCTTTGTGGGGAGGTTTACGAGCCCTTCTTATTATATAATAGTATCTTGTCTTAGCTTGGTGCCTTTCTTCTCGGAAGCTTGAGGCACTCTGCAGATACCATCTCAATTTACTTTCTGGGAGGAGGAGAGGAAGCTACCTAAAAGATGAAGTTCTTTGTGAGGGGCTTGAACACAGGTTGATGGGGTTGCTGGCTAGTTATTCTCACGATGTGGATGAAAAATGGAATACACTGAAATTTCAGTTACTCGTCACAAAAATAAGGTGTATGTAGAAAACATCCTGGCCTAAGGGTTTGCATGCTTCTAGAACTTCCTGTTACTTAACGGCTGTTGACTATAAACCTCGGGAACAGTGGGGATCCTTGGAGACCCCAAATAACTTGTATTTGTAGTTACTCCTGTCTTGTCTATAAATACCCCTGTCTATATCGTATTAGAACTAGGACACACAGACTGGATTCAGAAGCTGGCCTGGGGTTTAGGAGAACATGGGGCCTAATCCTGGCCATCTCGATTGACCTCCTGGAGCTTGTTTTCTCATCTGTAAAATGAATTGGGGTGTGGACTGTTTATGGCCTGCAGGATGCTAGCCCTGAGAATTTTCTCCAGATATTCTATGGTTAAGTAATTTTAGGGGACGCTGTCTAAGCAGTCGCCTCTTGGAGAATGAAGATGT
The DNA here is from genome assembly GCF_028878055.3 of Symphalangus syndactylus. Classification (NCBI taxonomy): domain Eukaryota; kingdom Metazoa; phylum Chordata; class Mammalia; order Primates; family Hylobatidae; genus Symphalangus; species Symphalangus syndactylus. The sequence goes on along the minus strand of NC_072424.2, from coordinate 25,479,037 downwards.
TCATTAGGATATCGAAGGCTCTGAGAAGTCCTAAAGTTAAAGAAAATCTGGACTGTTCTTTGCAGGACCGAATAATGCAACCTGGGAAATGAGGGATTAGATGACGCTTGAGCAGCCTTCCAGATCCGAGACGAGTCTCACTCTGTTTGTTTACTCCATCTGTGATGGGTGTACGCACCATCTCAGGGAGCAAGCTATGATGGAGAGGGAACAATACCTTGTTAATGTTTGTCTGATTCACTACCCAGGTGCACAGTAGTGAATTAGACAGAAATAGACACTACTTTGTAGGTTCTGGAGGGAAGAAGGAAAGATGAGACCCGCCCGGACTGGGGCTTGAGACAACTGTCAAATACAAGTACAGTTGTACGACTGGTAGGGAGTGGGTCATAGTATGGCCGGTCTTTTTAAAGGTGAGGAATTTTTAGGCCCAGAAAGGCAAAGTGACAGATCCTGGATTTAACCAGCAGCCCAGATTTGAGGCCTAGCACATAGCAAAGCACCATAGCTATTCAATAGCTGCCAAGTGGGAGTTAGGATGATGGCTTTCCTGGACAGCGAAAGCAGGGATGTTTGCTTTAGGATGGCCTTTGGCAGTGCTGCTGTTGTCCTTACCACTGGCAAGCCATCTCACGGGCCCGGAGGGGAGGGCAAGGAATCCTAATTCTGTGAGAAGGCTCTGGGTACATGAGTGTGAGATATGGATACCCTAGGCTCTGCCCGTGAAGACAGTGGCATCAGATTTACTGCACTATTCCAGTCGGACAGGCACCTTGATTTTTCTCTTTCTGGGTGTTTGATATGGTTGGGTCCTATTTCTTCTCCTCCAAACCCCGCTATCCCGGCCTTCCACTGAGCAGGTTGGCTGTAGTCTCCAAGGATTCTGCTTCATCTTTATGTGTGAACGGGGTTTTGACAAACATGATTAACTGGGTATTTTTGGAAGGCTCAGGAGGAACACAGAGTGCTCCGGAGGGCAGGCCTGGAGTCAGGAATGCTTCCTGCAACCTGTGCGTGCAGTGAGCGTGTCTTCCTCGCCCTGCCCTTGGCCGGGGAATGTGCTGGCTTGGAGGGCAGGAGAGTGACAGGCGGTTTGAGAACTCCAGGCTCTCCCGTCTTCGGATGGCTCCTGTGAAAGCAGGGCCTGAAACTTTTATCATCACTGCTACAGGTGAAAGACTTTCATTTGGCTGCAGTGGTCCAACAAAGACTATTTTATTTATGTGTTTCCAAGCCCTTAAAAATTCTTTTAGGGCACATCAGTGGGGAGTTAATAGAAACTTTGAAATAAGAAAAATGCCTGCAGGGTAAGTAGAACCCCAGCCAGCCAGCTCCGAGTTCTGTGCTGTTAGCTGGTAGGTTAGTTCTCAGAGAAGTGGCTGGCTGGCTGGGTTACAGAGCCCACATCTCTAATGCTTTAGTGTTCAATCATTAAGTGGGTTTTTTTTATTTTCCTTCTCTTCTTTTGGTTTGGAGGGAGGACCACTCTAAACTTTACTCAGGGCAGGGTAGCTCCTGAAAGGGCTCCCTAACCTTTCTGGTTTATGACACAAAGAAAGTTTGGAGGGACTGGGATAAGAGATGGCTTGCGTGATGCCCCCTAACACATACACAGCAAACCAAACCAACTCACCCTTGATCATACCTGGTTGTTTACACGAAGGGAATTTTTATTGTCTTGTGAGTGTTGAGTGATGATTAAACAGAAGAGATGTGACTCCAAGCCTGGCTTCACTAAGATAGTCTTGTTTGTTTCTTTTCCTCCAAAGTAAGTTCCTAAAGAATTAAAAGCCCCTTTGAAACCCAGCACTGCCTTGTCTCTGATTATCAGCATAGGCGGGAAGGGCTTTTAAGGTCTGAGCCCAGCTGTTTAGAGGCTACGAGACTTGAGGCAAATCCAGGTCTCTCTCTTTGGGCCTCAGTTTCTTCATCTGTGAAATGGCACGGTACTACCCTCCACTAAGGATGATGATGAGAATTAAATGGGATGGCAGGTTTCACCCCCAGCTCCTGTTCTTAGGAAGAAAAAGCTGTGACTTATGAAGCTGTAGGTTGTGTTCAGATTTGTATGAGGCCTCGGACTTCATACAAAGGTATCGAAGTGGCAAACCCTGATGCAGATGTTTTCAGTTCAGTCAGCTGGTCCTTGAGCTTGCTGTGTGCCAGATATCCTGACCACCAAAGAAGCTGGATGGGGGCTGCTGGTGTTGTTCCTTGGGGCTGCTGGATTCAAGTTGTTTAGGGTGGTGGTTTTCAAATGCTGGTGATTTTGCTCACCAGAGGACATTTGGCAATGTCTGGAGACATTTAGCATGGCCAGTCCTTGGGAGGTACTCCTGGCATTTAGTGGGCGGAGGCTAAGGATGCTATTGAACATCCTGCAATGCCCAGGACAGCCCCCTATGACAGGAGTCATCCAGCCCAACATGTCACTAGTGCTGCAGTGGAGAAGCCCTGGCTGTGTGTGGGGGTGTGTGTGTGTCCTCTTCTACATTTGATAAGGTAACTCATACTTGCTGCCCCCATGGTCGCTGTGGGGGATGCTCATCTATGCCCCAGTCCTGGTGTTGGTTGATGGGAACATCAAGATTCAGGCAAGATGGAAAATAGCCGTTAGAACTAGCAGGAAAATAATCTCCTTTCATTTGTCTAGTGGTTCTGTTAAAGTGCCTTTGCTTCTATTTTGAGACTTGTTCTTAAAAAAAAAATGCAGATATGAAAGAAAATAAAAACCACATTATCCTTCCACTTTTTCTTGGAAGAGGGCGTGTTGAAGAAGTCAAAGTTCACCATCCCTTTAGATAGAATCATTTTGAACAATTTCATGTGTCAATACATTTTGCTCATCTCTTAAGTTTCATTTTAGAGCCTGTGTTGTTCTGTGCACGGATATGCGTGTGTGTATGCACACAAAAATAAAAGTAAATATTTATTCTTATGAATAAGTATAGAAATAAATTAATTTTTGGAATCTCAAACTATCAGAGACTTATGTAATAACCAGAGGCAGGCCTGATTATGTATGGGCAAAGCATTTGTGAACAGTGTCTCCATTGTGTAACATACAAAACAAGCTTTTCTTCCACATTGGATATGCAAGTCGGCCTTCTCCAATAAGGGCCTGTCTCTTTCCAACTCCCCCCACCTCCCACCTTTGAGCAAACATTATTTATTGTGGCTGATGTGTGATCAGGTTTTGATTTGGGGCCTCTTTTTGATGCCTTCTCTTTGTGGAATCTCACCCACGTGCCCCTGGAGACCCTTTGGCTGCCAGGACCTTTGTTTCCCAGCCACCCATGTGGTGCCAGAAGTGTCTGCTTTGTAGCGAGCTGTCCCCAGAGCCTCAGCATGGCTTGGGGATGGTGTCTGAGGTTGGGCTTGGATCCCTCCCACTTTTGGGCTCAGAAAGAATGACTGCCCTCTGTTTCCCTGTCCCTGCCCTCTCTTACCCTGTTTCCCAGCCCGCATCATGTTATCTTTGTTTCTTGTAACTTACCAAATGATTTATGGGCAAGTAGGGGAGGTGAAGAGGAAACTCATCTATCAAGATAACCTACTTTGTGCCAACCACTGAGCATAGCAATTGTCCCTTCTCCAGCCCTCTGAGGACCGTGGATGGGATTCTCATGAAACGAAACAGGTGAGGAACTTTTCTTTTATGGAACTTGCTTGAGGTCCCACAGGCGCGAGTATCAATCAACGTCAGGATCTAAGCCCTGTTCTGTTCGGCTGGAAATATACTCCCTGAGATGGTGTAGGCCACCATGGCTTTCAGCAGGCTCTGTGCTTGGTGGAAGGAAGCTGGAAGCTGTGTACACACCCACGGGGAACAGGGACCACTGAGGGGCACCTTTTGAGTGCAGAACCTGGAGAAACATGCACCTTTAGAGGCATTTTAGGTACCCTTGAGGCTGGGAGAATCAAGCAGAGCTAGGTTTCCCATTGGGGTGTCACAGATTGAAGAAACAGAGCCCTAGGTAGCACGGGGAAGTTGATTGCCCAATATCAGTTAGTTTGGTTTTAATGACTGAGAAGAGATTCCACCAGTTCATTGAGGAGAGGGCAGACTTTTTATTGGAGGAAAGAAGAGTGCCTGGAAGTAGAGAAGTCTCCGGGCTGCAGTGCTGTTTGGGGCAGGAAGAACAGTGTGAGCCACTGTGGAGAGAAAGCCCAAGGAGTCTTTGCAGGCGGGGAGTAGGATGGATTTGAAGCCAGAGGAAGTATGGGGTCTCTGTAGACTCCAGGCGAGCCAGGTTAATATTTTAAGAAGCCGTGTTAGAGCTGCAGATGGGTGTGGAAGTTAACGTTTAACTGTTCATTCACCAGTCCTTCCCCTTGAGAGTGTGCAGCACGTGGACAGTGGAACTTTAAGGTCCTTGGCTTGTATTTCACACCCAAGAGATAAATAGGTCCAGGTATGTCATAGACCAGACTAATGAAATAACAAATTTCTTTTCAAAAATTTTACTTTTTATAGGAAAGCTTCTCTGTCTGGCATTTTTCTTCTCCCAGTTGTGACTCAACCTTACGTCTTCAGGCAATTAGCATAAAATTTCCCACAGTGAATCGAAGTAGACTTTTGAAGGTTCCATTTCTTTTTTATTTATTTATTTTCTTTTGAGATGGAGTTTCTCGTCACCCAGGCTGGGGTGCAATGGTGCCATCTCGGCTCACTGCAACCTCTGCCTCCCGGGTTCAAGTGATTTCTCCTGCCTCAGCCTCCCAAGTAGCTGGGATGACAGGCACCCGCCACCATGCCCGGCTAATTTTCGTATGTTTTAGTAGAGACGGGGTTCCACCATGTTGGCCAGGCTGGTCACAAACTCGTGACCTCAGGCAGTCCGCCCGACTCGGCCTCCCAAAGGCTGGGATTACAGGCGTGAGCCACCGTGCCCAGCCTGGGGTTCCATTTCTTAACCCCTCCTTCTGATCCCTGGGAAAGTCTTGCTCTGTAAGCCTCTGTAGCTGCCTTGGTTCAGGGGAAGGGGGAGGCTTTCGTTTTAGGACCATCCAGACCATAGACACATTTCCTGGCACCTAGCACGTGTTGGGTCAAACAGGAATGATGAATGCATGCATGAATGACGTTCTTAGCGCTGAAGACGGTGTCATAGGTGGTCTACCACACCGCCTGATCATTCCAATGGCCCATTATGAATGTGTGTGCTGCAGGGCCCTCCCATGATCCCGTCAGCACCGTGCACATTGTGGGGAGGTGCTGGGAGAAAGACTGGGTCTCAGACGATGGATTAGAGGTGGGTCCATCTCTGCTACTGGCTAGCAGGGTAGCTATGGAGGGGTGCCCCATCTTGCTGGTCTTATATTTCCTCACTGTAGACAGGGAGTATGACCTGGCTGAATTCTAAGTCCTTTTCTGCTCTGAGGTTCATTGTGGGTGTGACCTGCTGGGCTCAGCTCTGGCTTTGGGAGACACCCTCTCCCCTTGATCTCGACAACCCCTTAGCAGAGCCCAGTGGCTCCTACAGTGCCCTGAGCTGCTTGCCCGAAGAATGCGGTTGTGGTTATCTCACCCCTGCCGCCCTGTTTGCACAAAGGTTTGAGATTGGCCCCTCCTTGTACTTCGGGGTGAGGCTTGCTCCAGAAAGGTGGTCTGCAAAGGGGTTGGCTGGGGAGGAGGAGGAAGTCATTCTCCAAGTGTTCGTCCTCATCGTTATCCCAAATTGCTTGCCTGGAATAAGGAAGGAAAGAAAAAAAAAAAAACTGAGTGGTTTGGGCCAGGATTTTAGCTGATGGATCTGGTAGTTACCTCTGTCAAATTTGTTTTCTTTGAACTGTCTGGGCCGGCCACGGTGTCATTGTTTAAATGTGGAATGTAGGTGTTCTGTGTTCTGGGAAATAAAAACCAAAACTGGTCCAGGGGATCCACAGAGGTAAGAAAAGAACATTCCAGTAGGAATGTTTCAGAACCAGGAGGGGAGGGGAGAAAAACGGCTCTGTTGGTCTCCTAGAGGAAGAACTTGTTAGATTTGCGGAGAGTCAGGATAAATTTGGCTCTAAGAGTCTCTGATTCCTTTTAGAGACTTTTCTTATAAGAAATAAAATGGAACTTGGGAGAGGCGTCAACTTGGGAAACAGCACATTCTGCCGTAATGAAAGTCGTCCCACAAGAATGTCTCTATCCCTTTAGCCAAATTTCTGTTTCTAAAAGGGGAAAAGGGGCTAGAGATAGGCTCGTTTGTTTTCTTAGTTGAATCTTACTTTTTGTATTTCCAGCCCATTCTGCAGGGTGAGAACAAGCACAGCCCGAGAGCTCACTCAGTGTCGTGTTCTAGAGCCTGGCTCTGCCTCAGCCCCTCATGCTGGAGGATCAGGCAGCAGGGGCCAGTGATGGATTTTTTTTTCTTCCTTTCCTCCCCTATTAATACTTACTGAGGTATAACTTAACAGCAAAGTGCGCAGACCTAGGTATCTAGGACTGTGAGGTTTTTGTGTGTTACCTGTGTAACCACGACCCAGATCGAGATAAGGAACTTTTCCAGCATCCCAGAGGCTCTTCCTGCTCCCTTTCAGACTCCATCTCCCAGAAGGAACTACTTCTGATTCCTATAGCCACAGACTAAATTTTCTTTTCCAACTTCATATGCATAGGATCATCATGGGTGTTTTAATTTTAATTTCATGTCTCCTTGCCACTCCCAAATGGAAATGTGTTGGCATCTCTGGATGTTTCATCGTAAGAAACATGCCCTGTGGGGCAAAGCCCAGGACAGGGCTGTGCTGCTGCTGGAAGTCCTGCGCAGCCAGCCAGCCTCTGCTCACCCCTCCGGCTACGCTGGCACTTTCAGCTTCTCCAGCCTCCTGCCCTTCCCACTTCCAGTCCTGCACCTGCTGTCCCCACAGATGCACCTGCCCTTTTCCTTCCGTCCTTTGTGTGCCACACCCTTAAGGGGGACATCTTCCTGTCTGTGTTTTGCACCCTCTTAAAACTACATTCCTTTCCCTTCAGCATTGACATCTCTGTCCTTGTGTATTACCTGGGATGACTATTCAGTTAACAAATGCTTTCTTCCTAGGCTGTGAGCCCAAGTTTGCTGGATGATTGGATGGGGGCAGGTTTTGTGAGAGAAGGACCATGGGGTAGCGTTTGGCTCTCTTGGGGGTGTGTGGGGGCGTGTGATGCCTGCCAAGGCGCTTTCGTTCTGGGGGGTTCTGTGTGTTTGAAGCACCTGGGTTGTGTGTCCCTGAGGCCTCTGTCACGGGCAACCTCATTCCTTCTCTAGCCTCCATGCCCTGCCCCCTGCTCACCCCAGGCCTCTCTGGAGCTGGCTCCCTTTCCTGCTCACTCTCTTTTGGCCAGGATTTTAACATATATCACAGGCTGGTAGGCTAAGAGCTTGGGACTTCCCCTCACCACACTCAAAGCCTTTGATCTTTTGCTTTGGAGGTAACATCAAAAGGAAGGCTGAGGAAGACAGCCAGGCTGTGAAGTTCAACGTTCAAGTTAATAGCTTGACTGAAGGTTGTGCTGCGTTGTGGCAGCATCACCGAGGCTGGAGTAAACAGAGCGATTCTGCCACATTTTCCTGGAAACGCACCCCAATATTGGAAGAGGGCTTCTTTTACATTCGGAGTGAATTCAGGCTGTAGTCAGAGCTGCTTTTCCCTTTCCCCGTTTTCCTTGGAAGTGTGAAAACATGGGGGAAAAGACGTTTGTAGGAGGGCATGATGAGGGGTAGGGGAAGCCGAAAGAGAGGATCTGGGGAGGGGAAGCCCCATGGGATGAGACTCTGAAGTTACCCTTGCCCCGATTCTGGGACTTACTATCTGCCTGCCTTTTGGCATGGTGTCTCTGTGCCCCTGACTGATTTAGCTGGGTGTTTCTGAATTCTGATGGAATTCAAAGACGGCTGGGCAGGCAGGCAGCTTGGCTTGGGGCTTGGGGAAGTGTGCAGCCCAGACGTAGCAGCGATGAGAGGGCCTTGGCTGAGGGCTGAGATGAGAATTTCATCACACACAAAAGTGAAAGCGACCCATCGTCTTCTCCGCTTGATCTCTCTGCTGAGCTTTGTGGACACTTTGGTTGTTGTTTAATTTAACATTTTCTGCAATGCTCCTTTTTTTAGATTTTCATCCAAAGCTCTGTTTGAGCGGTTTTCAAACCCATTTTGGCCCTGATTCTATTTGGCATGCGATTCAACTCTGGGGATGGTCATCTTCCCCACACCTGCATTGGGTACCTTTTTGGTGTATGCTCAGAGCATCCTTGGACATCTTCCTGGTCAGTGTCCAGCATCGTAAAGCTGCCCTTTAGCCTCTCAGCGCCCCCAGATACACCTGTCTCTCTGCGTAGCGGCACTCAGCCTCACCTTTCTGTGGAGTCTTGAGACCTTGATGATATCAGCACTATGCTGCCAGAATTCCCCTTGGATTCTTTAGTGTGGCTTCTCAAGCATCCCTCATCACTATAACCCCTTCATGGTTTTTGGCATAACTGTATACTACCTGTGCTATTATTTATTTGATGCATTCAAACATTTGATTCATTTATTTAAACTCAGTCTCACTGTAATCCTTAATTAACACCTGCGAAATTATAGGTTTGATGTTTTTTTTTTTTATTTATTTTTTAATACACATCAGTATAATCCCGTAACTGCTAAAGTAACACTTTGTACTGCCTAAAACTATGCTTGGGAGCACCACAGTTTGAGAAAGTGCTTAGCCTTTCTTTCCCTCTTTTAGTGACTTGTGGTTTGGGGCATCTGTTGACTCCTAGCGCGCCCTTGTTCGTCTTTCTGTTCCTAGGCTCAGGGAGTGGTTGCTCAACCCAGGAGTGGCCTCAAAAATTCTCCTCATGGAATAGCCTCAGGCTTCTATAAATCTAATCTTTTTTTTTTTTTTTTTTTTTTTTTTTTGAGACTGAGTCTTGCTCTGTAGCCCAGGCTGGCGCAATCCACTGTAACTTCTGCGTTCTGGGTTCAAGTGATCCTCACATCTCAGACTCCCAAGTAGCTGGGACTGTAGGCCGGCGCCACCAGGCCCGACTAATTCTTAAATTTTTTAAGAGATGGGGTCTCACTGTATTGTCCATGCCGGAAGTCTAGTTTTATAGTGATGAGAATTCATCTGGGGTCCAAGGGGCCCTCCTGTGTTGCTTCCTGTGCTCCCCTCTAAATAAAGATACTCCTTCCAAGTTGTCCTGATTTTCAGGTCATCACCATTTTTTGAGCTGGACAGGGAAGCTGGCCTGGAGCAGCCTTCCCTGTCTCCGAGTTGCATTACCTTCTAAGAGGTCTCAGCAAATCACTGCCGTCTCTTGATCAGAGTTGCTGGCATGAGTCCTCTGTGGTTCTAGGTTTTCAGCCCTGGAGACTCTCGCCTGCATTCATTATACATGTCCTTTTGGTGCCTTGTTGAAAGGCATCTCCTGCCACCGAAGGGTGTGGGCTTCTGGAAATTCTCAGAAAACACAATATGCCGGTCTCCAGGGATGGGTCTCCAAAGCTTCAGGGACATATCCTGGGGTGTTGAGGAAACACCCACCTTAAAATGTTCCTCAAGGGGGAATGTTACTGCTTGTCTTAACCCTCTTGAGCTGATGCTCACATGACGTCCCTGAGATGGGCTTCTTTTTTGCCCGTACTTAAAGCTGTAAAGGGCCATTGTCAAAATTTTTTTAGCTTCTCAATTCATGTTCCTTAGAGGATGGTAAATTAAAGTTAGCATTCCTGGACAGAGCCTTTCATACATTGAAGACAACCCGGTGAGTCTCAAGGGGAGAGGTAAGGGAGAGATGAAAGGTTTTCTCCAGGCCTGTTCGGCAGCATGGACTGTTCTTTTAGGTAATTAAGGGAGACCATAAAAGACAATTGTGTGAGTCCCTTTACCTTTCACTTGGGGGTCTTAAGTCTTTGGTTGGGCGTCTTTAACCCTGTGTGTCACCCACGGGCTCCTATGGGCGCTGTTTTCATTGTTCCATTGTCTAGTTGGCTGGAACACACGTTTGGGGATTGGAGAATGGAGTTTTGGGAACTTTGAGTTTTCCTGCAATGTCCTGTAGAAGCTTGAGTCTGTGATTCCTGGGCAGGGCCTTCTCCTAGTTGAGTGAGATTGGTGGGGCAGGGCAGCCAGTTAGGGGGTCATGGGAGCAGGTGTGGAAAAGGTTATATGCCTTAGTAATTATTTGTGACAATCACCCTCATTCGTTGATATCTTCTTCCTATCATGTATTAGGGCAGTGGTTCCCTCAATGTGCTGCACATTAGGTTCACCTGGAGAGCTTTTCTAAAAATGCCAATGCCCGGAGCCCACTTCGGGAGGAGCCAGGCATCAGTAATTTCAAAGGTGTCTAAATGATTTACAGTTTGGGAATCACCATATGAGGATAGTAAGCCCTGAGTCCTATGTGTTCTGTGCTGATCACCCATGAAGCAGTCTTCCAAGCATTTTCCCTGCATCATCTCAATTCTCACGCTGTTAAGGAGGTAGGCAGTATCATCTCCATTTTTAGACAAGACAACTGAATCTCAGAGAGGTTTAAGTCTCAGGACACCAAGGTCATTATTAATCAGGGGGACTGTGATTGCTCCCTTTATAAAATGTAGGAGATATTGTGGAGCACGGTTGAGAAACCATTGCAATAGTTTTCTTACTTCGTTAAGAAATTAGGCTGGGCGTGGTGGCTCAGGCCTATAATCCCAGCACTTTGGGAGCCCGAGGTGGGCAGATCTCTTGAGCTCAGGAGTTCCAGACCAGCTTGGGCAACAGGGTGAAACCCCATCTTGACTAAAAATACAAAAATATTAGCTGGGCTTGGTGGTGTGCACCTGTAGTCTCAGCTACTTGAGAGGCTGAGGTGGGAGGATCACCTGAGTCTGGGTGCACTGAGCTGGGATTGCACCACTGTACTCCAGCCTAGGCAATGAGAGTGAGATCCTGTCTCAAAAAAAAGAAAAAAAAGGAAATTAGTGGTGGAAGGTGGCTTTGCATCTGGGCATATCTGCCTGCAGAGTTGGTGTTCTTACCTTGAAGAAACCCTGCTTTAGTTGCAGTATGCTTAATGGTTAGTGGCAGGAAGGGAGGAGCAGTTCCCAGGAGACTGGAACAAAATATGGTACCTGAATGCTAAAGGCTTGGCAGATGAGCAGTCATTTTCTTACACAGAGCTTAGGAAAGGGCATAAGGGCATCCAGGTAGAGGAATCAGCATGAACAAAAGCACAGGGCCATAGAGTTCTCAGAAGGAAAGATGGGGTTAACTGGAGCCAAGCCAGAGATCTGGTGGTAGTGGGGAGTTTCGAAGCTAGAATGGTTGTGTGGTGTTCTGTCTTCACGGGCTTTGAATTCTGTGTGCTAATGAGGCCTCAAATTCTCTGGGGCTCTGGTTAAAATGCAGATTCTGATATCAGTTAGCTTAGGTGGGGCCTTGCATTTCTCTAAGCCCTTAGCAGTTGCACTGCTGCTACTACCATGAGTATTGCTGTTGAGCATTACTACCTTGAGTATTGCTGTCAAGTATTACTACCTTGAGTATTGCTGTTAAGTATTACTACCTTGAGTATTGCTGTTAAGTATTACTGTGGAATTTTACTACCTTGAGTGTTGCTGTTGAGTATTACTACCTTGAGTGTTGCTGTTGAGTATTACTACCTTGAGTGTTGCTGTTGAATATTACTACTTTGAGTATTACTGTTGAGCATTACCACTTTGAGTATTGCTCTTGAGTATTACCACCTTGAGTATTGCTTTTGAGTGTTACTGCCTTGAGTATCGCTGTTGAGTATTGCTACCTTGAATATTACTGTTGAGTATTACCACCTTGAGTATTGCTCTTGAGTATTACCACCTTGAGTTTTGTTCTTGAGTATTGGTACCTTGAGTATTGCTGTTGAGCATTACTACCTTGAGTATTGCTGTTGAGCGTTACTACCTTGAGTATTGCTGTTGAGCATTACTACCTCAAGGATTGCTCTTGAGCTTTACTACCTCGAGTATTGCTCTTGAGCATTACTGCCTTGAGTATTGCCGTTGAGTATTACTCCCTTGAGTATTGCCATTGAGTTTAGTCCTGTGAGTATTGCTGCTACTGCACCTTGGCAATGGTTTTCAAACTTTGCAGCACATCAGAATCACTTGGGAAACCTTTAAAATTCTAACACCCAGGTCACATCCCATTCCAACTAGATCAGAACATCTGGGGAATGTGAGCCATGCACCAGTAGTTATAAAACATGCCCAGGTGATTCCAAGGTGTGGGGACCTTTGAGAAGCACTGCTTTAGGGGTTGGGATAGTCCTGGCTGAATTTTAATCAGGGAAGACTGACTGCTCCATTTATGAAATGTAGGAGAGAGTGGAGCATGGTTGAGAAACCATCGTGATAGTGTTCTTACTTTGTTACGTGAGCAGTATTTGTTGAGTGTCTATGGTGAGTTCTAGGGGTTCAGAGGACAGCAGTGTGCTGCTAGGATGGTGGTCTGAACTAGTGGAAAGGCACTCAAAAGGAAGAAAGACAGAATTCTAAGAGGAATTTCAGGAAGGAGATACCCAGGACTTTTGAATTACAGGTAATTTGATCAGAACCCAAAACTGAAATATCTCTGCTCTATCATGAAAGGGTTTGCTGGCATTGAGTAAGGAGCTGCAGGAAGGCCTTTAACTTGTCTCCAGGTCTCTTAACAGCTTTGTCATTTACATATAAGCACCTGCCTGGCTAAACCATTCCTTTCTGTAGCTTCCTTCTGGATCTGTCTAGGGAATATTTGCTTTGCATATTTTGGGGTTATGTTAAGTGTTTGAAGGAACCAAAATATTTTTCTTAAAAATAACACTGAACTGTAGTTCACATGATTAATTTTGACTGATTTGTGAGAATCAGTAAGTGCTGACTGACTGAGGTGCCCCACATATCCAGCTTCCTTCTATTACTCTATGCGTGTGGCTAAAACTTAACAAACCCATCTGGGGTCTTCTCGCCTGGTGCAGTCCGGCCCAGTATTCATACTGAGGTTTGCAGTGGGAGAAAGGAGGGTATTTATTTGTAGAGCACCAAGCAGGGCAAATCCGGCAGCTCACGCTTAAGACCTGACCTCTCCCATGGTTTATAAGCAAGTGGTTTTTTGTTTTTTTTTGAGACTGGGTCTTGCTCTGTCACCCAGGCTGGAGTGCAGTGGTGCAATCTCAGCTCACTGCAACCTCCGCCTCCCAGGTCCAAGCGATTCTCCTGCCTCAGCCTCCTGAATAACCTGAATAGCTGGGACTACAGGCGTGGGCCACCACACCTGGCTAAGTTTTGTCTTTTTAGTAGAGGTGGGGTTTTACCATGTTGCCCAGGCTGGTTTCGAACTCCTGACCTCAAGTGATCCTCCCGCCTTGACCTACCAGAGTGCTGGGATTACGGGCATGAGCCACAGTGCCTGGCCTGTAAGCAAGTGTTTTTAAAGAAAGGGGTAAATTTTAGGGAAACAGAAGTTCTAGGCAAAATGGTAAATTAATACAAGGAGGTAAGACATTGGTTTGGCCTAAAAAGGTGGGATATTTTGAAGTGGGGGCTCATAGGTCATAAGTGGATTTAAAGATTTTTTTGGTTTGTAGTTGGTTAAGGAAGATAAGCTTTGATTAAAGATTTGGGGTCAGCAGAAAGAAATGTTAGTTCTGGCTTGTGGGCATGTCTTTTTCTAGGCCCCTCCTTGGAAAGAACTTTAGAGCAAAGAAAGGCAATTGGAGGTTAGTCCCCACTTTCTCCTGATCTGAGGTCTACGAACCACCGGATCCATTTGGTGGGGTCCATCTTTCTGAGAAACAAGTCAGGGACATGTATTGAGATGATATTATTGGTATTTATAGGGAACCAAACACCCCATGACTCTTTTTTGGCTATTGTTTTAAGCTACTATTTTTTTTTTGTTTATTGAGTTGTTAACTTATTTTTTAAAGCTAGCTAGCTGCCTGGAATTTCTTTAGAAGGACTGAAGTTTTTTAAAATTTTTATGTTAGGGGGTATTGCCCTGCAGGCCCCTAAAAGGGGTCCCTGCGCTGTCTCAAAACTTGGATGCAAAAAGAATTTGAGTTAACACAGGAAGACAGGGGTAGATGCACCAAGGGTGTGTGCCTAGAGTGCTTGGTCCTTATTAAGAAGGGTGGTTAGACAGGGAATGGGTTAGTTTCTGGGTCAGCATTCAGCTGAAACAGTGATGGTTAAAATCCTCAAAAATGTCCACGCTCTGCATTCTCTTCCCAACACCCAGGACCCAGTAACTATAAAGCCCCCTACCCTGGGGCATAGCAGGCGGCTTCAGGGGCCCATGAGAAGGTCATCTGCTGCTAGTTACACTCCTTTTGGGACCTGATTTAGACAGTTTGGTGGTAGTTTTGTGAGGGTTAATTTCAGGGCCAAGGATGCTTCTAGAATGGAAATACCTGCTTGACATTGGGAGCTTTATTGGTTGATTATGTCAGTGTGAGAATTCAGGAAGCCCAGTACTAAGCCTCCATCCTAAAAGGAGTAGATTGGCTGGGCGTGGTGGCGCATGCCTATAATCCCAGCACTTTGGGAGGCTGAGGGGGCCCGGATCACCTGAGGTCAGGAGTTCAAGACCAACATGGTGAAACCCCGTCTCTACTAAAAATACAAAAATTAAGCCGGGCGCGGTGGCTCACGCTTGTAATCCCAGCACTTTGGGAGGCCGAGGCGGGCGGATCACGAGGACAGGAGATGGAGACCACGGTGAAACCCTGTCTCTACTAAAAATACAAAAAAATTAGCCGGGCATGGTGGTGGGCGCCTGTAGTCCCAGCTATTCGGAGAGGCTGAGGCAGGAGAATGGCGTGAACCCGGGAGGCGGAGCTTGCAGTGAGCCGAGATTGCGCCACTGCACTCCAGCCTGGGTGACAGAGCGAGACTCCGTCTCAAAAAAAAAAACAAAAAACAAAAATTAGCCAGGTGTGGTGGTGGGCGCCTGTAATCCCACCTACTCGGGAGGCTGAAGCAGGGAGAATTGCTTGATCCCAGGAGGTGGAGGCTGCAGTGAGCCGAGATTGTGCCACTGCTCTCCAGCCTGGGCGACAGAGCGAGACTTTGTCTCAAAAAAAAAAAAAAAAAAAAAGAGAACTAAAAGGAGATGTCCTCCTTCTGTCCTTTATGAGAGACTTCATCCTTGGGAAAGTCTGGAATCCTTGCACGTTAGAAATTCTGAAGTTTTGGCTGGCTGTAGTGGCTCATGCCTATAATCCCAGCACTCTGGGAGGCCGAGGCAGGTGGTCACTTAAGGCCAGGAGTTCGAGACCAGCCTGGCCAACATGGTGAAACCCCATCTCTACTAAAAATACAAAAATTAGCTGGGCGTGGTAGCGGATACCTGTAAGCTCAGCTGCTTGGGAGGCTGAGGCAGGAGAATCTCCAGAACCCATGAGGTGGAGGTTGCAGTGAGCTGAGATCACACCACTGCACTCCAGCCTGGGCGACAGAACAAGATTCTGTTTCAAGAAAACAGAAACTCTGAAATTTTTGCTTGTCCAGGCCACATCAATCCCATTCCTCTGCTGTCTCTGCAGGATTCTGTGAGGAATGATTAGTTAATGTTTGCAGAGCACTTTGAAATCCTCAGATGAAAGGCACCGGAGAAGCACAAAGTATTATTATTTATTATTAGCTTGCCCCAGAATGGAGGCGCATGAGGCCCTGGCAGCTCCCTGCCTTGTGCCAGGTGTGATCCTCCTGCTGGGCTTTTCCTGCCTGATGGGCTTTTTTTTTTTTTTTTGATACCAGGTTCAGCTCTCTCGCCCAGGCTGGAGTGCAGTGGCATGAAAACAGCTCACTGCACTGCAGCCTCAAACACCTGGGCTCAAGCAATCCCCCTGCCTCAGCCTCCCAGGTAACTGGGACTATATACTACAGGCATGCGCCACCACTCCTGGCTAATTAAAAAAAATTTTTTTTTGGTAGAGATGGGGGTCTCACTATGTTGCCCAGGCTGGTCTCCAACTCCTGGGCCTCAAAGACGCCAAAGGTTCACACCTTGGCCTCTCAAAGTGCTGAGATGACAGGCGTGAGCCACTGTGCCTGTGCTCAATTGATTTTCTTTATTAAAAAAGAAACATGGAAGAAAGTGAAGGATGAGAATCAGTAACGTAACGTGTGCTTCAGATCGTGGACAAGTGATGTGAAGGAAACACATTGGTCCCACTGTGGTGACAGAGCAGGGGTTTCCTTACCTGGCGAGGTTGGGGCTGCCATTCCTTGGGGTCTGGGGTTAAGACCATCTGCCTGATGGTAACGCAGTAATAAAGCAGTGCTAAAGGGCATACTAAAGTACTGTATTGCCAGGCTAGGCCATGCTTGGTGTATTTTTTTTTTTTTTAATTGAGACAGAGTCTCGCTCTGTTGCCCAGGCTGGAGTGCAGTGGTGTGATCTCGGCTCACTACAACCTCCACTGCCTGGTTTCAAGTGATTCTCCTGCCTTAGCCTCCTGAGTAGCTGGGATTACAGGCACGTGCCACCATGCTTGGCTAATTTTAAAATATTTTTAGTAGAGATGGGGTTTCGCCATGTTGGCCAAGCTGGTCTCAAACTCCTGACCTCAAGTGATTCTCCCACCTCGGCCTCCCAAAGTGCTGGGATTACAGGCATGAGCCTGGCTGGTGTATTTGTTTTAAATTTAAAGTTTACTAAAGTTAATGATATCTGGGGAATCAGCTTCCTGGGGATCTGGATGTACTTGAGTTGAGAGGGTGGGGATTCAGAATTATCCTTTGTATCGCAGCATGTTCTGGATTGATTCATGTAGGTCCCAACCGTGTGTCAGTATTTCATTTCTTCATGCAATTTTGGCATGCCGAGGCGGGCACCCTGAAGCTTGGGCAGAGCCTAGAGACAGAGCGGGGAGCTCTCCGCTCTTTCCTTTCCTTCATCCCAGCTGACTTCGACTGGAATTGAATTCATCAGCTGCCGGAGAGTTGTTTTATTTGCCCTGGTGGTGGAGAGGGAGGAAAGGAACATCATGGGGCCAGGCTTTTTTTTGAAAGGAAAGATTTGATTTACTTTCCCCCTTAGTAGCATGATGGGCACCTGTACCCGCCAGCTAATCAGAAGCTGCTATCCCCTAAATGCCTCTGCTGCCCACCAGATCCTGACAGCCTCCCACACGGGAGCACCCTTGTGTGCCTCTGGCAGCTTCTGCTGCTTGGCAGTTCTCTAAACTTGCTGGTGTCTGTCTGCCCCGAGGCTCAGAAACCCAGAGGACTGACCACTTCTTGAGGCTCATGTCCAGTTTGCAAAGAGCCCCCGGCAAGCAGAGAAGGGGATTTTTGTACCAATATGATATCTCTTCTCCACTCCCCAACACACTCCCTTCCACTCTTTGTCTCCTATAAACGTGGAACAGCCAGGAATACTCAAATCCTAGCCTGTCATGAAGCCAAAAATTGATAGAGATCTACTATCCAGAATGATTTCTTATAGTGACCCTGTGTTTAGTTGATAAGACTTTCTTAAACCATGAGGGATTCCGGTCCCACAGGGCAGTAATATCGGGGGCAGAGCCTGAGACTTTTCTCATTGATTTCCTCCATGAGCCAGGAGTGACTGCTCTGATGCAGGGTGCTGTGTGGTTTGGTAGAAGCAGGCATTATCCCATTTTACCCACGAAGAAACAAATGACCAGTGGTGGAGCGGGAGCTCAGCATCCCGTGTGCCCACTTCCTCCTCGGGTGGACTTTTTACCTGCCCACGCCATCTTCTTTGCAAACTTTACTGCAGTGACAGAGACATCTTTAAATACAAGTTCTTGGGAGAACCCTGTGTTCCTTGGCCGGAGCCTGGCTGGGAAGGAGGAGGGGGCAGAGGGCTCTCTTGGGTGTGGCCTGTTGCAGTAGAGCCAGGGAAAGGCTGGTCCACAGGAGACACCCTCTCTGGTCACTGCAGACTTCCTGCCCTCCATCCAGTGTCCTCCTACTTGCAGGATGTGTGCCCAGCAGAGAGAATCTCTGAAGCCATGTCGTTATTGGGATAACATTCCTGTCCCAGTCACCTTATTTCTCAGAAAAAGGACAATGGGAAACAAGTTTTTATTGAATCCTGTGCTGGGCCTATTGATGGGGTCTCTTACTTTTCATAGCAGCCCTGCAAACAAGAGTTACGTTTCTATTCATTTTATGGATTAGAAAGCCGAGATCCAGAGCGGGCAGATGTAAACTTGGGGTCTTTAAAATGCATCTTTTTTTGCAATCAAATAAACAATGTATTAAGAGGGCTGGAGAGAGCAGAGTAAGGTAACATTTGGGTAGTCAGCGTGTAGTTCTGGGGCCCCACGGTGGAGATGGCACAGTGCTGGGTGCTGGGAGAACTATGGTCACTAAGAGACACTGAGTAATTTAATTGCATGCCCCCAAGTCCATCACTGACTGTTGAGGAAACACATACATTTATATTGTCAGTGGTGGTGATGATTACAAGAGCTGCGTAAAGCGTTTGACCAGTGCCTGCACATAACATAGTAGGTGCTCAATAACGATCACCCTCTCTTAAGAGGTGGGAGGAGGTGAAGTCGTCTTTCTGGGGAGTGTTGCCCTGTTGTTCTCTGCTGCATTCTTTCTGTCCTTCGGGCGCCGAGAATGCTGGGTTGGGCAGTGTCAGTGGTCTTCTCAGGCCTCTGTGACATGTTGCTTTCATGAAAGGGCCCCTCTAGCCAAAGACTGAGTGGTCCTTGCAGGCTTTCTCCTGAGTCCCTTTTTTTTTTTTTTTTTTTTTTGAGACAGAAACTCTGTCGCCAGGTTGGAGTGCAGTGACACGGTCTCGACTCACTGCAACCGCTGCCTCCCAGGTTCAAGCAATCTACAAAATGCATCTATAAAATGATGCATCAGCCTCCTGAGTATTTGGGATTACAGGTGGCCACTACCACGCCTGGGCAGTTTTGTATTTTTAGTAGAGATGGGGTTTCACCCTGTTGACCAGGTTGGTCTCGAACTCCTGACCTCAAGTGATCTGCCTGTCTTGACCTCCCAAAGTGCTGGGATTACAGGCGTGAGCCACTGCACCCGGCCTCTTTCCTGAGTCCTTTTGTTTGTGCCTGCTTTGGGGATTCCCTCTGGCTGGGGTGGACTGCCAGGATTTGTTTGTCCAGTGTACATTTCCTGGTCACCTAGCACCGGCCAGCTGCGGTGCTGGGAGCTGGGAGGGACAGGGCCTGGCTCTGGGAGGCAGCTGGGAGAGTCAGGAAGTGAAGAAAGTTCTTGTGGGTGCGATGGTGGAAACCCAAGCAGCATCCAGAGGGGGCGTAAGAGGGAGGGACAAATCTTGGGAGGGTCCCGGGCCAATGGGACCCAGCATAAGAAATTGCACCTGTCCTGGCAGATGGAGAAGGTGGAAGCAGTGAATGGTAGAGCATCCTCACTCTTCTCTCTGCCAGCAAGCACCTTTGTGGAAGTCCTCACGGACAGGGATGTTGTATGCCTTGGCTTGAGATGTCAAAGAAACACGTTGGACACACCATGGTGACAGAGCAGGAGTCTCTTAACCCTGGCGTGCTTGAGGCTGCTGTTCCGGTGGGGTCTGGGGTCAGTCAGGGGTTAATAGTCGCTCCTGCTTGCCTGATTGACACAGTAATAAAGGCAGTGACACCAAACTAGGTCTCAGGAATGTGTCCTCGTTAGAAAGGCTCACTCATGGTTGTAGGGGGCGGGGGGAGCCCATGAGTCCTTCTGGGTGTAGTGGCGAGAAGTGGGGGACCCTTTGGTCTTTGCCCTTTTTGGTTATAGGACTTCACTCCACAGACATAATTGAACCGTTGGGTTTCTGCAGCCAAATTCAAATGTCACCAATCTTGGTCACCCCTTTCATCTCTTGGGTCCTCTGTAAGTTACAGCTATCTGATAGTTTACTGAAAAATAAACTGAAAATACGTTTTAAAGTTGTACTTTTGATTTAAAATAATGTTTAGAGAAAAAAAAAGGGTCTGTAATCCACTTGGAGAAAAGCATTGTCAAAGGTGGTTGATTTTTTTCTTTTGCTGTTTTAAAGTGGTAAATGGACGAGTGTTTTGGATATACTGATTTTTCAGGTGTGCAGGCGGTCACATGAACAGCTGACATTTTTTTTTCCATGTGGACTTCAGCCAGTCTTGACACCTGCCCCTTAACGAGAAGTAAACCATCGAGAAGTAAACCATCGCCTTTGACAGTTTAAGTGCAGCCATACGGATGGAGGCAGGTTTACGTTACGTTAAAGGCTTGACAACCCAGAACCCCCCTGTTGGTTTCTTTGTTGTAACCTTTGAGCCGGTGGCCTGCTGAAATGTCACCTTTGCCCTTCTTTAAAAGCAGGAATAATAGGTGGTGAGTGGGTGGATGCCTCTTAAAATACTGGAAAGTGCTGTGGCCCGAGGGTAAGCTTTTTAGAAGTGAGTGTGTGTGTTGTGTTGTTTTAATTAATGAATCTTCTGGGCCTGAAGATAATGAGGTCAGTGAGGGCAGCCATGCTGCCTCACAGCTCACCTTAGGGTCCTTGTTGTCCAGAACGTGCCTGACCTACTGGAGGGGCCTGGGAATGCTTCTTTGATTGACGTGGGGTAGGAAGACAGATGTGGCGGCCTCCATGCTGATGGGAGGCAGCTGGGAAGAAGGTCGTGGGCACCGTCTCAGGAGTGGCAGAGCCACCTCCCCCTCCCCTCACCCCGTGTGTCTGGATTCTTCCAGCTGTGTGGTCCTTCTTCCTGCCTGGAAATGAGCATCCTGCAGAGCTCAGCTCCTGTTCACACCCTCTTCCTAACCCCCTACTCTCCCTCTCCCTTCCGTCCAGGGCTGGAGGACCAGGTGGGCTTTACCTGATGGAGTGTGCTTTGCTGACATGGTGCAAAGAGCCAATTCCTGGTTGCAAAGAGGCAGCTGGGTGCAGAGGCGGGGTGCATTCCTGTAATAATAATAACTTGTGTTTTTATAATACTTTACAGTCTAAGTACTTTTCAAATACTTGACCTCATTTAGTTCTCACCACAGCCCTCTGAAGGGATATTACTATTACCTTCATTTTATAAATGCATTAACCAGGGCTTGTTTTGGGAGGTAGAGGGGGTGCAAGGGGGACAGAGGAGAGGGAACCAGTGTCGAATAAATTCTGAGGCCCTGCCAAAGCAGCCAGCTAGCTAGGTGTTGTTTAATGGACTCTGCATCTACAGTATGAGGGAGGTGGGTGAGGGGAAATTATTTCACAATAACTGAAGGTCGGAGAGACTAACTCTCTCTGCTCATTGTCACACAGCAGTTGAGTGCCAGCTGGGATTTGTCACCCAGGTCACCTGACTCCTA
Source organism: Symphalangus syndactylus (assembly GCF_028878055.3). Classification (NCBI taxonomy): domain Eukaryota; kingdom Metazoa; phylum Chordata; class Mammalia; order Primates; family Hylobatidae; genus Symphalangus; species Symphalangus syndactylus. Next base: position 25,457,777 of record NC_072424.2, on the reverse strand, counting down.
AGCCCTGTGATCGTTTTCTTCTGTCTCTCGTATACCCAGCATAATGCCCAGCAAAGTGCTGGCATCAATAAATATTTGTCGAATGTTAAATGAGGCTTAAAGAGACCATTCATGCTTGGCACAGGGGCACAGTGAGACAAACATGTTTCCTGCCCTTGTAACCTTCACTTCCAAATCCTGTGACCTTGGGCAGGTTGCCTGAGCTCTTTTCCAGCTCAGTTTCCTGAAAACTCCTCCGGAAAATGGGTAAAATATCAGAGTGCATTCTGTATGGTAAGACTGCAAATGTTAGATGATTCTGCTACTTATTATTGTTTTCTTTTTCTCACCACACACCTTCCCTTTTTATGTACACCTCCTAGAAAATAAGTTTCTGATAGCATACTGCATTGTTGGATAACAGCAACAGAAAGCACTTCCTGACATTATTGCCCAAATCACCAAATGAGGCAATTACCAACTTTGGAATAAGAATAGCAACGGTGGTAAGAGCTGACATTTCTTGAGCACTTACCATCTGCTGGGTGTACTACTCTAAGCTGCTGCCTACAATTATGATTTGGGAACAACTCTGAAAGTACTGTTACCTTCCATTTTATAGAAGAGGAAACTGAGGTTCAGAGAGGTTAAGTAATCCCCCCAAGGTTTCTCAGGAAGTAGTTGGTGGTCTGGGATTGAAACACCAGAGCTGGTCTGACTTCCCACTCTTTAAACCACACTCAAAACTGAACTCTCCACATGGTGTGTTCTGGGCATTTTTGCATCTCCCTTGGCTTGTTGACAGCGTGGACTTTTGCTTTCCCCATTGTCAGAGAACATGGCCAGTGCAGGAGGAGGAAATCCACACTGGTCTTTGGACTGAACCAGAGGCTGGCGACGGTCCCGAAACAGGGTGCCAAGTGGCTGACCCTTGCTTTTGCCTTGCGCTGGTAAGCCCGGGGCACCAGGAGTTCTTTGAATTTCTCTTTCTTGACTGTCCATGCCTTCTTTAGGCAATCTTTTAACAGGCTAGGTTTTAAATCTTATTGGCGTCTCTGAAGAAAGAGGAGGAAAAAAAAAAAAAATCAAGACATGGCCTTAGAGAGAAGTGGCAGGTTTTCTTTGAGATTTTGTTTTCTTTTTTCATTTTTATTTTGTGCACATTGCAAAACCTCTTTGGGATGGTGATTTCGTGTGGTTTCTTGGTAGCCCTTGGGCAGCTGCTGCCAGGTTTCACCCAAATGCATCATGACCCCCTGTTTTGTGGGACGGCTTTGCCTCCACATGGCTGATTGTGTGTCCGCTGTGGGCAGAGTGTGATTGTAAGAATCAGAATTCTGCAGGGCTTGCAAGCATTTAAAAAATCTCTATAAGTTTGAGAACTGGTTGGAAGGGAGAGATGCAGCGACTTAGAACCCCCAGCCTGCAGCTGAGCTTCCGTGTGCCTGGGAGGAGCCCATATGGAGAAACAGGAAAATTCCACTTCACCAGAAAGCTGGGGAAATGAGTGAATAAGGTATGGGAGTAGGGGCCAGCCTGGTTAACTAGGAAGACTTTTGGTCACTCTGCTTTACTTAGCCTGAAGTGTTCATTTCCCCCTTAAGCAGTGGTTAATACGCATATCTGCAGATTTACTTTTTGGATAATCTAAAATCTTGCAACATCTCAAGGGATTGTATCCTGATGATACTGATTATATTAATAACAAGATAATAGCTTATAATATAATAGCTAGCAATTACCAAGCACTTACCATACACCAGGCACAATGCCAGGCATTTGATCCTTACACAAACTCAGAGAGGTGGCTATTTGTATTCCCATTTTACAGATGAGGGAAGCTGTGCTGAGAGAGGTGAGATCATTTGCCCAAGCTCACCCACTTTGAGATGGTCTGCTTTTATATCCTCTTAGCCCAACTCTTTTGGATGTCAGCACTTGGCATGTATTAGGCACTGGATAAATGTTTTGTTGAATGAACGAAATGATGGAACTTGGATTTGAACCCAGGTCTGAGCTGGCTTTGAGTCTTCACAGCAGTAGGTCCAATTAGTGGACTGGGGGTTCAGTAGTCCAAAGGGAAAGGAGCAAGGAGACATTGTGGGGGCCGAGAAGAGGGCTCCTGGGGTGTTTCCTGGGCACATTGGCATTAAAGGCATAGTGTGAAGTGCCATTCAAGACCATGTGCTGGATTAGCGTTTTCCCTCTCTACTTCAGGTGCTTGCGATTGGCTTTGTGCCCCCATGTCTGCAAAGTGAGTTGGGCTGAACTCGGGAAGACCTTTTGGTTGGGATGACTGTGTATTCACCTGCACCTGAGCAGGGACTGAGTTTGACATGCCAGTTTTACCGCAGCGAGACCTCATTAAGTTGGCTTCCTCTCATTTAGGCATTTGGGAGACTTTAGGCGGCTGGAGTTTAATTCTCAAGGCAAAGCCCCTTTTCAAGGAACATGAAGAAAGGCAGAGGGATATATTTAAAATACCTGAATGAATTGTTTCTTTTTATTTTATTTTTTTTTTTGAGACAGAGTCTTGGTCTGTCGCCCAAGCTGGAGTGCACTGGCACGATCTCAGCTCACTGCAACCTTCACCTCCCAGGTTCAAGCGATTCTCCTGCCTCAGCCTCCCGAGTAGCTGGGACTGCAGGTGTGCACCACCACGCCCAGCTAATTTTTGTATTATTTTGTTTTATTTTATTTATTTAATTTTTTTTTGAGACGGAGTCTCGCTGTGTTGCCCAGGCTGGAGTGCACTGGCATGATCTCGGCTCCACTGCAAGCTCCACCTCCCAGGTTCACGCCATTCTCCTGAATCAGCCTCCCAAGTAGCTGGGACTACAGGCGCCTGCCACCACGCCTGGCTAATTTTTCGTATTTTTAGTAGAGATGGGGTTTCACCATGTTGGCCAGGTCTCTTGACCTTGTGATCCACCCGCCTCGGCCTCCCAAAGTGCTGGGATTACAGGCGTGAGCCACTGCGACTTGCATGAATACAATAATGGCAGGTCACTATCAGTGGGTCTGTTAATCAGGTGTCCAACCTGGGTAGTTTCTCTGTTGACTTACTGCATTTACTTACAAACTCACTTGGGGCTGGGCTTGGTGGCTCATGCCTGTAATCCTAGCACTCTGGGAGGCCAAGGTGGGCAGATCACCTGAGGTCAGGAGTACAAGACCAGCCTAGCCAACATAGTAAAACCGCATCTCTACCAAAAATACAAAAATTAGCTGGGCATGGTGGCATGCATCTGTAGTCCCAGCTACTCGAGAGGACGAGGCAGGAGAATGGCTTGAACCTGGGAGGCGGAGGTTGCAGTGAGCCAAGATTATGCCACTGCACTCCATCCAGCCTGGGCAACAAAGCGAGACTCTCACAACACAACAAAACAAAACAAAACAAACAAACAAACAAAAAGTCACTTGCTCCCTTTTTTGCTTGCTTATGGACATAAACCCTGTAAACTTCTATCTCATACATCATGGGAGTGAGTTTGCAGTGGGTACACTGCTATTCACCAACTCATATACATCCTATGAGGGAGTACAGGTTAAATAACCATTTTCCAAAATGCTTGGGGCTGGAAGTGTTTTGGATTTTGGATTTTTTTCAGATTTTGGAATATTTGCATATACATAATGAGATAACCTGGGGATGGGACCCAAGTCTGAACGGGAAATTCATTTATGTTTTATATAAACCTTTTTTTTTTGAGACAGAGTTTCATGCTTGTTGCCCAGGCTGGAATGCAGTGGTGTGATCTCGGCTCACTGCAACCTCTCCCTCCTGGGTCCAAACGATTCTCCTGCCTCAGCCTCCTGAGTAGCTGAGATTACAGGGGCTTGCCATCACGCACAGCTAATTTTTGTATTTTTAGTAGAGATGAGGTTTTACCTTGTTAGCCAGGCTGGTCTCGAACTCCTGACCTCAAGTGATCCACCCGCTTAGGCCTCCCAAAGTGCTGGGATTACAATGTAAGCCACTGTGCATGGCCTTATATAAACCTTAGGTAATTTTATACAATATTTTAAATAATTTTGTGCATGAAACAGAGTTTTGACTGCATTTTGACTGTGACTCCTCACTTGAGGTCAGGTGTAGAATTTTCCACTTGTGGTGTCAAGTTTCAGATTTTGAAGCTTTAAATAATGAGATAGGGTCTCACTCTGTTGCCCAGGCTGGAGTACGGTGGCACGATCATAGCTCACTGCAACCATGACCTCCTGGGCTCAAGTGATCCTCCCACCTCAGCCGCCTGAGTAGCTGGGACTACAGGCGTGCAATGTGACTGGATTTTTTTTTTTTTTTTTTTTGAGATGGAGTCTGGAGTCTCAAGTCTTGCCCTGGTGCCCAGGCTGGAGTGCAAGTGGCGCATTCTTGGCTCACTGCAACCTCCGCCTCTCGGGTTCAAGCGATTCTCCTGCCTCAGCTTCCCGAGTAGCTGGGATTACAGGCGTGTGCCACCACTCCTGGCTAATTTTTGTAGTTTTAGTAGGGTCGGAGTTTCACTGTGTTGGCCAGGCTGGTCTTAAACTCCTGATCTGAAGTGATCCGCCCACCTTGGCCTCCCAAAGTGATGAGATTATAGGCGTGAGCCACCGTGCCCAGCCTTGGCTAATTTTTTATGTTTTTTGTAGAGACAGGGTTTCGCTATGTTGCCCAGGTTGGTCTTGAATTCCTGGACTCAAGCAGTCTGCCCACCTTGGCCTCGCAAAGTGCTGGGATTACAGGTGTGAGCCACCGCTCTGGCCTGAAGCATTTTGGATTTTTGGGTTAGAGTTGCACAGCCTTTACTGTTATTATCCTGATGTTATTATCCATATTTTACAGGCAAGGATCTGGAGGTGTAGAGAGGTAAAGCCATTTTTTCAAGGCCCCAGAAGTACCAAGCCACAGATTCTGAATTTGAACCCAGGCATTCTGGGTCAGAATTAGTGAGGTTTTAAGTTAATTTTGTTTTTGGATAGAGTCTTGCTCTGTTACCCAGGGTGGAGTACAGTGGTGCTATCTCGGCTCACTGCAACCTCCGCCTCCCGGGTTCAAGCGATTCTCCTGCCTCAGCTTCTCAAGTAGCTGGGACTACATACACGTGCCACCACGCCTGGCTAATTTTTGTATTTTTAGTAGAGATGGTGTTTGGCCACGTTGGCCAGGCTGGTCTCGAACTCCTGACCTCAGGTGATCTAACCGCCTCAGCCTCCAGAAATGCTGGGATTACAGGCCTGAGCCACCGCGCCTGGCCTACCCCCTGTCGCCCAGGCTGGAGTGCAAGTGGCGCAATCTCGGCTCACTGCAACCTCTGCCTCCCAGGTTCAAGCGATTCTCCTGCCTCAGCCTCCCGAGTAGCTGGGATTACAGATACCCACCACCATGCCTGGCTATTTTTTTTTTTTTTTTTTTTTAATATTTTTAGTAGAGACAGAGTTTCAACAGGTTGGTCAGTCTACTCTTGAACTCCTGATCTCGTGATCTGCCTGCCTCGGCCTCCCAAAGTGCTGGGATTATAGGCATGAGCCACTGTGCCCAGCCTAAGTTTAGTTTTTAACCATGCTGCTTTTTCTAGAACCTTCTGTCAGCCAACTCCACAATGGTGAATCAGGGAGTTACGTCTGGCTGTAAGAGAGGGCCCAGGAGCTGGGTCAGATAGGTAAAGAGACGTTCCTTAGTTCTTGCCATCTGCTACCAAGCCATTTCTTGGGATCAAGCCCTCTTTGGCCTGTGTCATTCCACCTCCATTAAGTTCAGCCTTCTTTCCACATCTTTCCATGGCTGTTGAAAACTTGAGAACTGAAATCCCATCTCCTAAATCCCTGGGAGCTCTAGAAGTGGAGATGGCCAGGTTCTGTGGTCAGGGCTGGTTGGGATTACAAATAAACCAAAGCCTGGGAAACTTTCTTGCTATTAATAGTGCAGACCTTTTTGGGAGGGAATACCCAAACTCGATGCTGTTGGAATTGATTTTGCCTGTCCAGATGACATACTAATGAGCTAAGTGGTTAGCTTCAGATCATTATTGCTCCTTCCCAAGCCAAGTTCTTCTAAAGACTAAAACCACAAAAGCAGAGAACGAGTTGGGTTAGAGAGGCGTAGTGGCTGGGTCCAGAGAAGGGAGAGTGGTCAGCTCTGGCCTTAAAAATGAGAAAATAAAGGTGGTCCTTGCTTTAGAATGAGTTAGTGGTGCTGACTAATTCAACTGGTTTTTCTTTTTCTTTTTGGAAGTGGAATTTGATTTGGCGTCTGGATTTTGATGGGGGCGTTTATATTTCTTCAGCACTTTTTGGTTCTTGCAGAAAGTTGCATTCCTAGTTCCTCAACTGCTTATTTCTTTTTGGTTTTTGAAGCAGGAATTTGATTTGGTGTCTGGGTTTTGATAGGGGTGTTTATGTTTCATCAGTGTCTTCTGGTTCTTTCAGAGTTTCTCTCCTTGTCTGTCATGTGTCAGAGAGGATGCCTGTCAACCATTCTCTCTCTCCAGGGAGAAAGTCTTACTTAAAACAGCCTTAAGATCCTTATCTCCTCAAATCACCCACTTTGATGATAATATCCATTGTTCTCTTCTTTGCTTCTTGGCATATTCTAGTCAGTCTATGTATACAATTAAAAAAACAAAACAGCCCTCTGTGTCCGAAGTGCTTGGAATATCCCAGTGTTTCACAGGAGACTTTGGAAGTGGACAAAACTGTATTTCCTTCCCCAAATGAGGTTATTGTGCTCGAAATATCTCCTGGTAGTTTATTAAAGGAAACCGCAGGCAGGGGTAAGAGAGGCAGTTTCTACAGCCTGCAACCCTGCTATCTTGTCTCTTCTTTTCGACCCTCCTTCCTCCCTCTCCTCTTCTCTTCTCTCCCCCACTCACCCTATTCAACCCACCCCCACATATCATGCCATCCCCAGGGGGTAGCCCTGCAGCCCTGCTTTCTCTGGGATGGTCTGTTCTTGCCACCCGTCCCATGGAACGTGAGGAAGGAATTTGGGGTGTGGACTTCCTTGAGTGACTAGGATTAGACCCGTCGGGTCTGCAGTCAGACGAGAAGTGTGTGGGCAAAGGGAACTATTGTGTGAGGCTTCTCGGGACAGAAAGCCTGCCTTCATCTTTTACTGTGCCTAATGGACAATTGAGACATTCAGCTTATGTCTGAAAGGAAAGTGGGCCGGGATGGTCTAGCAGACCTCCCAGATGAAGGCTTGTAGGAGAAGCAAATAGAGACAAGGATTACCAACAGGGGGAACAACTGGGGCAGAGTCCTGGGAGAGAATGTTTATTTCCTTGCTCTCTAGGAGGGATTTGGAAAGAGCCATAATCCTGGGTTAGGAGTAATTTGTTACAGCAAGATGATACTTGAGTGACAGGCTGCTTCTGGCTGAGGCAGCAAGACTTGCATGCAGGGGGGTCGTGGGGCCTCCAGAAGGTCAGCCTCCCGTAAATCTTCACCCTGGCTTTGGGGTTTGTTCCTCCCCAAGCAAAATTAACCAGAGGCACTGCTGACCTTTGGGCTTCCTGGGTGTAGCGTTACGAAGCATCTCCACATGCTTGTCACAGCTAGAATTTGACAATAAAAATTTGGACAAGGAGACCCTGCCAGAGCCACTGACCTCTTTCCAGTGTGACAAGGGGAAAAAAAAATAAAAGGAAAACGGAGCGCGGGGTGCGGTTTCAGTTGAAGTTGGAGGACACGGAGCCCAGTCTGTCTCGCATTTGCTGTCTATGTAGACTCACTAAAGCAAGTTAACTCATTGCTCTTTGACCGCCAAGTCTTTCGTTGTCTTTTGTTGTTGTGGAATGGGGGAAAGAAATACAGAATGGGGAGGAGAACCTAATTAGAAAAATCGAGCCTTGAGAGCTCCCAGCCATGGAGAAAGAAAGGAATTTTTTAGAAGTTGTGATTTTAATATCTGCTGCAATCTGATGATTCATGGGTTTAAAATAACCCTTCCAGGTCACCAGGACCCTGTTACTTGCTGGCTTTGTACCTCTCAAAGGTCATTTGTTGGCTTCGTCTCTAACAATTTCCATAGTAGACCTAAAATTTCTGGCTGTGAAATCCCCTGTGTAGTTGGAAGAAGAAATAGCAAATCTTAGCTGCCTTGGACCTGATATAATTCTTTGTCTTCATTCACATGGTTTATCCTTCAAGGTTGAATAAATGATTCAACCTTGAATACCTTGGGAGTTAGTCAAGGGGCTCTAGGTAAGTGATTTTTTTTTTTAGGTGGAGAAACTGAGGTCACAGGGTAGTAAAGAATGGGCTCTAAGATTCAGGTTTCTGAATTGCATGTGGTTTTGTTGACTCAACTGCTCTTCTGTTGTTTTTTAGCCACATGCCTTGAAACAGTCCTCTCTCCCATGTTTCTTCATCAGCACCATTAACCCAAGGTATACTGTCCTCTCTTACTTTTCACAAGGTCTTGGAGTTCCCATGCCTTTGTAAGCATCCTTCCCCGAGAACCAGCACCAACCAAAATCACATTTGGAAAAATTGCTTGTTTCCCAAGAAGCTTTGGAGGGTATGATTTTGTATAGAACGGGTTCACAGGTTTTCTGTTCATTCTTCTATGGTGGAGTGTGTGTGTATGTGACTCTGTCTTCTCTCCATCCCTCTTTTTTGTTTTTTTGAGATGGAATTTCGCTTTCGTGGCCCAGGCTTGAGTGCAATGGCGTGATCTTGGCTCACTGCAACCTCCACCTCCCGGGTTCAAGCGGTTCTCCTGTCTCAGCCTCGCAAGTAGCTGGGATTACAGGCATGCGCCACCACGCCCGGCTAATTTTTGTATTTTTAATAGAGTTGGAGTTTCATCACTTTGGTCAGGCTGGTCACACAAAGTCCTGACCTCAGGTGATCCACCCGCCTCGGCTTCCCAAAGTGCGGGATTACAGGCGTGAGCCACCGCGCCAAGCCTCCCCATCCCCTTTTATCTCTTAAATGAATGTGGTCACCATCAAAGATGGTGCCCGACTCTTTTTTGTTTTCAATTCATCTTAAATTCACATATAATTCACATGTCATAAAATGTACCCATTTAAAGTGTACAGTTCAGTGGTTTTTTAGTATATTTAGTATATTTACAAGATTGTACAAACATACCAGTATCTTAATATTTTTATCATCCCCAAAAGAAACACTGTAACCCTAGCAGCCAGTCTCTACCCACCTTCCCCATAGCTCCTGGCAATCACTAATTTACTTCCTGTCTCTATGGATTTGCCTATTTTGGTTATTTCATATAAAAAGAATCATAGACCATGAAACTTTCTTGATCTGCCTTTAAGTTAGCATATTTTCAAGGGCTCCTATGTTGTGGCATGTGTCAGTACTCCATTTGTTTTTATTACCGAATAGTATTCCATTTTATGGCTGTACCACATTTTAGTTATCCAGCCACCGGTTGAGACTTGGTGCATTCTTATCCCAGAACATACCATATTCAGCTCCCAGTGACAGCCACATTCATTCCTGGGCTGCTCCATGTCTTCCAGCTATTTTCCTGGTCTCCCGTTGCCTCTGCCTACTTCAGCATGCTGTAGAGACATGGGTAGTAACTAAAACATTCCAATTAAGTGCATTGTACTTGGCCTTTTTATAAGAAGCAGTAATTAGAAAATATAGTGACCACAAGGTTGATATTAAAGTGAAAGATTATAAATACTTTTCTGCCTGAAGGTAGATGGCCTCTGGCCTGCCTCTTAATGGGAGGTTCCTCCAGCAGCTTGCAAGCATCCATTATTTGTTAGTCATCAGCTTAGCGGCCAAGGGGCATTAGCCTGTCTTGCTCTGTCTGCTGAAGACTTTGAGAGACATGGGAGGGCAAGGGCTGCTCCTTTTGAATTCTTCCAATGTCTTCATGTCCTTTAACCTCCTGGCTTAGGTACTTGTGTCCTGGTGGTGGAGTTGACATTTGTTTGGAATCCACAGCCCTTTGGGTGGGACTCAATCTTGGGGTTGCCTGAAGACTTTGAGATGGCTAGGTCTGGGCCTCTTTTGGTCACAATGGAACAAGACTGTCTCAGAGGCCAGAGTCTGTCTCACCAGCCCCCTGTCTTGGGACTGCACCATTGCAGGGTCTTTGCCCTCCCCTGGAGATTTCTCTCCTGCCTGGGCACCCATTGACCATTCTACCCGTAAGCTCAGTAGGGTGTAGACAAAAGAGTTCTGGCCTGGAAGTACCAAAGTCCTGCATTCTGGTTTCAGTCCCTCATAACTGTGTATAACTAAGTCACTTAATTTTCTCTGCCTCACTTTCTTCTGTTTTAAGATGGATTTGGAGATTATTGGCTTTGACCACCTAAAAAAGATGTAGTGACAATCAGTTTGGAGGTCTAAAAGAGCCTTTGAGGAAGTAAAATGGAATCTTCAAATGGACTACATGCTGATTATTGACACTGCCCTAGCACCAATAGTTGATGCTAATGACTGATCATCAGAATTGCTTGGCAAGTTGGAAAAAAATACGTACAGATCCTGGGCCACTACCAAGATTTGGAGTGCATCAGGAAAAAAGTCCCCCTAAACAAGCCAGCAAGGTTTGGATACTGTGCAACCATTTTTTTTTTCCTTTTGAGATGGAGTCTGGCTGTGTTGCCCAAGCTGGAGTGCAGTTGCGCAACCTTGGCTCACTGCAACCTCTGCCTCCTGGGTTCAAGCAGTTCTCCTGCTTTAGCCTCCCGAGTAGCTGGCATAACAGGCGCCTGCCACCACATCCAGCTAATTTTTGTATTTTTTGGAGAGGTGAGGTCTCACCATGTTGGCCAGGCTGGTCTTGAACTACAGACCTCAAGTGATCCGCCCACCTCTGCCTCCTAAAGTGCTGGGATTACAGGCATGAGCCATTGTGTCTGGCCCTACTTACCTTCTTTGTGTTAATTCCTGCACCATTGATGAGCTTATTGTCCCATTGACTGTGTCTTTAGATGACTTCTCTGGGCCTCAGAATATCTAGTCCATAGCTGACACAGAGCATAAGTTTAATAGTAAATGCTGCAGGAATCCATGCATTGGAGTAGAAAGAGATTTTTAGATCATGTTCCTCATTTCTTGCTACAGACTTAGGCAAAGAGGGGAGAAGAGGTTGTCCAATGAAGAAATGAAGTGACATGCCAAGTCAATGGAAGAGCTAGGCCTGGAAAATAGATTTCCAGACTCTTCCCTTTCTACCATGCTTTTCCTGGGAGTACGCACTCGTAATTTGAAGAGTGACTTTTGGGGGAGGGTGGAAGGAAGGCCTGGGCCTCAGCCTAAGGGGCCCATTCATTGGTTGTGAGAGGAGGGTCTGGTGAAATTCCATACCGATTGTGCATGTGTGAGCTGCTCTACCGTAGTCTCCCTGCAGAACCACTAACCTGGCAAATGCAGAAATAGTTTAGGGACAGGGCTGTTGAAGGATTGGCGGGTTAAAGAAAACAGTGAATCTCAAGTTTTGTTAATTGGATTTTTTTGTTTGTTAGTCATTTGTTTTGCTTCATTGTCTTCATCACACCAGGGGCCTCCTTAAATCTGGTAGAAAAATTTCCTTGGAAAACAATTCAGTGTTTGTCCATAGACTTGGGAGGGAGAGATGCTAGATGCTGGAAAGTCTTGCTTATACTTGGGAACACTGAGATGTTCCCTTCACCATGTACTTTGAGACACGCATCCTGGTTGAGTTCAGGCAAGGATGCCTAACAGTTGGTAAGAAAACTGGGAAAGATAGACGGGATTTGTAAGGTAAGTCAGGGTGAGTGAAAACACATCCGGTGTGCTGGAGCCCTAGGCGCTTGACTGCCACTCGCCCCGTCACTTCAGGCAATCTGGGTCTTGCTCTGTTGGCCTTAGTTTCCTCCTTGATAACAGGTTAGTTCCACCTTTCTGCCCATTTATTTTGTAGGGTTATTGTGGATGTCGTTCTGAACTCTAAAATACCCTCTAAATATGAAGTGAAGTTAGTGCTCTTTACATTGTTATGATTAAAAATATGTATGAGAAAAAGGTTAACTGTAAGGATTTCATTGAAAATCTTATAACAACCAACTGATAGAGATAGAAGATAAGGCTGTTAAATTGTTCACACAGATGCCTTGATATCCTACCTTTTTTCCCCTATATTCCTTTTATGTGAGAAATGAGATAGTGATTTAAGGGATAAACTTATGAGTTCCGACTATGTTGGTTTTTATTCCCTCAAGTCAACCTTAATATCTTACTTAAATCTTTCTTTTCTTTTTTATCTTTCTTTTCTTTCTTTTTTCTTTTCCCTGCCTCCCTCCCTTCCTCCTCCTCCTTCTGCTTCTTCTTCTCTCTCTCATTTCCTTTTCTCTTCTTCCTTTTTTTTTTTTTTTTTTTTTTGAGACTGGGTCTTGCTCTGTCGCTCAGGCTGGAGTGCAGTGGCACCTTCTTGGCTTATTGCAACCTCCGCCTCCTAGGCTCAAGTGATCCTCCCACCTCAGCCTCCCAAGTAGCTGGGACCACAGGCCTGCGCCACCACACTCAGCTAATTTTTTTTTTCTTTTTTGGTAGAGATCGGGTCTCGCTATGTTACCTAGGCTGGTCTTGAACTCCTAGGCTCAAGCAGTCTTCTTGCCTCAGCCTTCCAAAGTACTGGGATTACTGGCGTGGGCCACCATGCCTGGCTTGAAATTTTTCTGTGGCTTTATTCTTTCTCCAAGCACAGAGTCTACCCAACCTTCTGAGATCTTTGGTTTTCTTTTCCTAGGTAACTAGAGTACGTACTTATTTATGTTAAACAACAGCAATCACACATTTCTGAACTTCTTTTTCTATACAATCATGCTTTATAGGCAAATAAAGCCTCTGTTTTAGGCTCTCTGGGTTTTTTCAAAAGATGTAATTCCTGGAGTATGTTTTTACCTAGAGCAAAGCAGCCTAGTCTCCTATACCTTCTGTATCTGCAGAAAAGTTGGTCAAACAGACTTTGTAATGATGCCCCTTACAATTCTGAAGGGACTTGTGAAATAGTTTCACAGAGTTTCAATGTTAGGTATATTTGATCAATGCTAACTTTTGGAAGACTTTGGTGCCTATATGATTCAGAGGGTAGGGCAGAATATTAAATTAATCACAACTTCTTGTATTTTAACCATTCTGGGTAAATTGGGATTCCATGACGCCCAGGCAAAATTATTTGTTTATAGAAGATGGGCTGAATTTTCCATCTTCCATTTCTGAGAAATGAGGTAGGTTTAGAAAGAGACAATCAGGCCTCTTCTTTCACGGACATGTGTGTGTCTACTAGGTGTGTGTCACAATATGTGTTCCTGAAGAAATAAGTGTCCGCTGTTGGGTTGGATGCTTGTACTTCCTATTTTCTTACTTTGCACATTTTTCTGGTATTTCCCTTTCTATGGTGAGTGGCTTCTGGTCGTCTTTCCTTTTATAAAGTGTAATGACATGAGAGTCATAATCGTGGTGCAGTCTTTTGTGTTGCATATTTGTAGGGGTTCCGTATGAATGGCCCATGGTGAGGCTGCACTGAAAGGTTAGGAGCAGCCACCTTGATGTGGAGGAGGCTTGGTGACTTTGGACATGATGGGCTATGGCTGGCTATACTCTCAGCTTTGGACTCATAAGCAGAGTATTGATTTTGTATTTTGCAAAAACCAGAAGTACAACTTTCTGGCACCAGAGGATTAGGAAGATTTAACAGCAGAAAGCCATCATGAGGATAGTATCCAATTAATTCGGTTTTTTTGGTCGGGCATGGTGGCCCCCACCTGTAATCCCAGCACTTTGGGAGGCTGAGGTAAGAGGGTCATCTGAGGTCAGGAGTTTGAGACCAGCCTGACCAACATGGTAAAACTTGATCTCTACTAAAAATACAAAAATTAGCCTGGTGTGGTGATACACACCTGTAATCCCAGCTACTCGGGAGGCTGAGGCAGGAGAATCACTTGAAGCTGGGAGGTGGAGGTTGCAGTGAGCTGAGATTGCATCACTGCACTCCAGCCTAGGCAACAGAGTAAGACTGTATCTCAAAAATACCATAATTCGTCTTCCCTTCCCTTCCCTTCCCTTCCCTTCCTTTCCTTTTTTTCTTTTTTCTTTCCCCTCTCCCCTACCCTCCTTCCCTTTCCTTCCCTTTCCTTCCCTTTCCATCCCTTTCCTTCCTTTCTTTTCTCTCTTTCTCTCTTTTCTTTTGACAGGGTCTTGCTCTGAACCTTTTCCAGTCAGAATTGCTCAGGGATTTTTAGACTTCCATTCTGGAAAAGAGGGGGTAGTTATTTTGGTGAGATTGTGGTCCTGTGGTTAGACCTTGTGACGGGGGCCTCAGCCAAAGGGTTCAAATTTTTTTCCAAGCTTTTCCCTCACAACTTGAGTTAATCCGAAATGTTGCTATTAGGCCACCGGACATGCTTTTCTACATGCCTGTGTTTGGCTGTTTGGATTGAAGGCCCAGCGAGGGAAGGCACCCTCATCCATCTGACATGGGCAGGCCCCTACAATTTTATTCCTTAACCAGGGTATGACAAACTATGGCCCATAGACCAAAATTGGCTTGCCACCTGCTTTTGTCTGGCCAGTGAGCTAAGAATGACTTTTTATTATCATTATTATTAATATTTTTTTGAGCCAGGGTCTCGTTTTGTCACCCAGGCTGGAGTGCAGTGGTGCAATCATGGCTCCTGTAACCTCAAACTCCTGGGCTCTAGGATTCCTCCTGCTTCAGCCTTCTGAGTAGCTAGAACCTACAGGCATGTGCCACAAACATGTATCATCATGTCCAGCTAACTTTTGTTATTTTTGTAGAGTCTTGCTGTTGTTGCCGAGGCTGGTCTGGAACTCCTGGCCTTAAGCAATCCTCCGGCCTTGGCCTTCCAAAGTGTTGGGACTACAGGCCTGAGCTGCTGCACCCAGCACTTTTATTATTTTTAAATGGTTGAAACACATCAAGAGAGGAATAATATTTTCTGACACAGGAAAATGATATGAAATTCACATTTCAGTATCTATAAATAAGGTTTTATTGGAGCACAGCCATGATACGAGACATAGACTCACTGCCTGTGGCTGCTTTCGAGTTACAATGGCTGAGTCGTGTAGTTATGACAGAGATCGTGTGGGCTGCAAAGCCTAAGATATTTGCTGTCTGGCGCTTTACAGAAAAAGTTTGCCAACCCTGCCCTGAACAAATAAAGGGACAAATTCCACTTGCCCGTCCATCTGTGGAGCAGAGTCACTGAAAGGAAATACTGGAAATACTGGAAACCACATTGGTGTTTTATCAAGGATGTGAGGTTTCCTGGCAACTTTGTCGCCATATCATCATCATCATCACCATCATCACCATCATCATCATCATCTGCCTTTTAAGTTTTCTGCTTGTTTAGAAAAGAAATTTATACAGAGCCCTCAGTAGCAGCTGTAAGGGGTCAGGTTCTCGGAGCAGCCCATCCTCGACATTCTTGTTGCTGATGGAAGATTCTCGAGGATGAAGGCCCCTCTATGGGAGCAGGCTCCATCAGTCTGGCTTTAGTAGATGCCAATTTCTGCTAAGACTATTTCCTGAAGGAGCCTCTCCTCATTTGCCTTTTCTCCCTGTTTTCGTCGGGGCAAGTGGAAGAGGAGAAAAATAATTAGAGATGCTCACCTTTTTCTTTTTGCTGGCAATTTAACAGTCTTTTCAGCTGCTTTGATTCCTTTCAGGCCATTGGTGTTGTATATATTTCAAGATTTGCTCACAGGTCCAAAGCTTAACTTAAGCTCCCTGAGACATATCATAAAATATGATTTGGGGAAAAACCCTAATGGGCCATGATCAGAACATTATTATTCAACAAAGGATGAAATGCTTAAGCCAAGATGGCTTGCTTGCTTGCTTGCTTGCTTTCTTTCTTTCTTTCTTTCTTTCTTTCTTTCTTTCTTTTTTTTTTAAATGAAAGTTGAGCAGACTCCCTTCCAAAAGTTTTCAATGTAGGAATTCCCACAGCCCCATTTGATTGCAGTTTGTTGAAAAGTTTAATGTTTTTGTAGGCAATTCATAATTTCCACATTGAACAGCCTGAGAGGAAGAGAGCTGGAGCCCACTGTTGTTTTTGTAGTGGGATGGTGGGAACTTTTTTTTTCCCTCCCCCAAAAGGATATAAAACCAAGTCAGATGGTTGGGAAAACGTGGCACAGGGTTCCAGCCCTTTTGTAAATCTGAGATGCCCCCTCCTTTAGGTCTTCCTTTAGGACCCAACAGAATAGAATTTCCTGCTGCTTAATGTCTCCAGGAAGGAAAAAAATTTTCCTCTAGGCTGTAATAGTACCTAATTTCCTTTTTCTTCCCTTTATATATTTATTTTCCCTATTAATAAGGACCAATTGTAGAAGATGAAGGAAGCTGGGAAACCCATCACTTCTGGAGAAGGTTAATAGCTTCCTTTAGAAAATCCTGACATAATACTTATTTCCCCGAAAGGCACTTCATCAGCCTGAATGCCAGTTAAGATTCAAGGAACGGGCTTGGATTTGTGTGTACCCAGCGGTTCTGTGGCATCAAGTTGCACTGGGAAGGAGAGTTTGGGGCTGTCACTGCGGAGTCCCTGCAAGTCAGCAGGACCAGGCTGTCTTCCTGCACCATCTGGATTTGGTTAGCTCTCTCTGGGCAGTGGGGCCGAGTCTCATTTCCTCCAACAGTAATGTTATATAGGCAATGATCCTGGGCTGCCCTAACATAATTGAAAATTATGTGTATTGTAGGCTTGGAGCGCTGAAATGTGGGCTCATAAAACTATGTGGTGCAGGTAGCCTATGGAGATTGGATGTGGCACACAATGAAGCTTTTATGTAAAGTAAGAATTATAAGTCTCCATGTTCATATTGTATTATGAATATGACAGTTCTTGGGTGGGTCCTCAGGGCAGGTCTGTCACCTTCAACAAAGCCTGAGTTTCCTAATTCTACAGAGCTGGTATTTGGATGTAATCAAATCAGTTTTGCAGGTGGCCAAAGACGAAAACTTGTCCACCAATCCAGCTCTCCCCACTGAGGGACAGCATGGGGTGTAGACAGGTTCGACTCCATTTGGCGTTTTTGTTCACGGGTTTTTATGAGATGGAGAGGTGAGTGTTGGTGGGTGTCCATTTTGGTTGGTCTCAAGGAAGTGACTCTATTGAGTGGTTTTGACCAATGCAGCTCATATAGTTATGTGGTAAGTGAGAATGGGAAGAAGTTGGGATGAGACGGGGCAGTCTACATTCCCAGAGCCCTCTGGCCTGGGTTACAGATGGAGACTGGAAATATTTACTTTAGTGGTTCTCAACTTGAGATGATACTGCTCCCAGAGAAGGTATTTGGAAGTGATGAGATGGTAAGGATGACCGAGGGGGTTCCTGTTGGTATTTACTGTCTGGGGGCTTGGAGTCCTCGAAGTCCTTCAGTGTTTGGGGCAGACTCCCCACCTAATACCCTGTCGCAGATAGGACAACTCCTTCGGTACAGAGATGAAAAAAACAGATCACCGAAGCAAGGGGATTCAATGCAGGGTCTTGTGGCGAGATACAGACAGAACCAGACTAATAATTAGGTTGCTCACCATGGGAGGCCTCTAGGTGAAAGCTCTGAATTTGTAGCAGACGCACCCACCTTGTATAGATCCTAGATGTCATGGGAAAATCGACTGTGTACTTTGGCAGGTAGTTCTTGGGCAATGATCTTCCAGCTTTAGGTATAACCAAATTTGGTTTGAATTTGCCGAGCAGTCGTATCTTCGAGGAACTCCGTCGGCTGGCTTGTGGATGGCTTTGGCACTTCTGTCTCTCGTGGGATTTGTGCAAACCCTTCTTTCTGTATTATCCTTTCCTGTCTTTTTTCTTTCTATTGAAATTGTTCTGACCATCAAGACCTAACTCTGTGCAGCCTTCCCCAGTCTCTTGTCCCAGAAATTCTGTCATCTTTCTTGGTATTTCCTGAGTCCCTGAGTCTCTGTCACAGAGTCACCATATTCTGTCTTGATCTACCTGTGTCTGTAAGGCTCCTCATGCTGGCAAAACTCCCTGAGAGTGGACATCTTTGTATCTCCTAATGCTTGTCACAGCCTGTACACAAAGCAAGTAGTACTCAGTGTTCATTGAGTAAAGTTTTCTATAGAATTAATATTAAAACCAGCCATTTATTTTGCTTGAGGAGGTCTCCGAAATGACCAAGGTGTCTCCTTATATCTTATATCCCCTCCAAGCATTCATTAACTGATGGATTAGTGAGTTGGCCTTGGGAAACATAAAGGCTCATCTCCATGTGCTTCTAAGCATTGTGTCTAAGTTCTGTTTGGTTTCCTGAGGGAAACTGTCGTAATGTTACCAACAGAAGTTAAATGCCTAAGAGTTTCTTATACATGGGCTGAGTACCTCTGTGACTGGGCAAGCCACCTCACCTCATTTTACCTTGTCTGCAAAATGAGGAAGTGGGTCAACTCATCATTCAAATCTCACTGAAAGCTAGTGGATCACTTTTGACAGAAGTAGCTCCCTTGGGCCTTATATTCATTTCCTAGCTTGGAGGAAGGTGGGGACAGACAGAATTGACTTACACCTTTATTTGTATCTCTGTGGTAAACCTGTGCATACTGAAGCATTCCTCTGGTCTTTTGAGATGAGTGTATACGTTGTGTCTGGCACTGTGCATCTTTTACCAAGAAGTAAGTTTTGTTGAGTAAACTTGGGTCATATGAGGAACTGCATGCTCACCGTACTCAAATAGCTTTTGCTACCTAAAGGACAGCTGCTCATATGTACTTGACTTCCTTTAAAGTGAAGGATGATGACATTTGAAAAACGGAGGTTGAGAAGGAGCAGATTTGGAATTGATGGTTTCCTAGTACACTTCTGGCTTGAGATTTGTGTTTTACTTTCTTCCTTCAGAATAGCTCTATATTCTTTCCTCTCCCTCCCCACCTCTCCCACTCCCCTCCACCCCTCACCAAGTTAAGGTAGTAGTAATGAAATCATTTTTTCTGAAGCTACCCTGTAGTTTGAATGCAAAGACAAAAAATACAATTGCTAGTAACATTTGTCTTCTATATGTGTACTTATTGAACTTGAGCTCTAAGGAAGAATCTATTGATATTGCATGCTTTTTTTTTTTTTAATGATTATTTGCATGCTTGTATGTTTTTCAGTTTCTGACCCACGTCACAGTTATTTCTTGGGCTAGTTGTTCTGCATTTACTTTCTGAATTCATTGTTTTTCATTTCACTTTTGTTTCCTCTTGCCAGTATCTCCAGATGAAATGGCCACTGCTTGATGTCCAGGCAGGGAGCCTCCAGAGTAGACAAGCCCTCAAGGATGCCCGGTCCCCATCGCCGGCACACATTGTCGTAAGTAACCTCCCAGAGATGATGGCTTCCTTTATTGAGGGGGTGAAAAAGAAAATGCCTTTTTGATGATAACAGGCATTATTTGTCATTTTTTTTCTTCCTTTAAACACATTTTCTTTGGAAATATTCTTGGGTATAGTTTATATCTATAAGGTATTCATTTTCTGCTATTGGACCTTAATGATTGTAACCTAACCGGAAATTTTACAAACCTTTCCTCCACTCTTTTCCATGTATTTGGTTAGAATCTGGCCTTGCGGGCTGTAGTTTATAGGACACGATCACCATGGTATGGAGGAGACTAGAAGTGGTATCAAGGCAGTTATAAAAATACATTCAGGGCAGGTGAGGTGAATAAGAGGGAATTAGAAAACTCAAAAGGGGGTCCTGGATTTGAAACTTGCCTATTATCCTCTCCCCCAATTTATCTTAATATTTGTTGGTAACATTCTACACTAACATTAGAACAATTTCATCTGGGCTGGCTGATTTGTAAACCTAGAGTAGAAATGAACTTTGAAAGGCTAAAATGGAATTTAATTTATACATCCATGGCTTTGAAAGTATGTAGGTTCGATAAAGAAAGCATTTGTTTTTAGTACTAAGAGACTACAAGTGTGTGTCTACATATATTTTTAATGTGTTTTCTTAGGGTTTTGTAGGCTCTAAGAGCGGAATTTATAAATTAACCTCTTGAGAAGATAGCTCAGCCTTATTTGAAGATTCCCTTCTATACATTTATGTCATGAGCTGGACTTCATGCTTCTGAAATAATTAATGGAAGGCATATTTTTATAATGAATCCATCCATGACAGGTAGAATTATGCAAAGCATGAATCAATCATGTATTTTTCATTTAAGTATCACAAAATGTTAATCATAAATACATTTTACCTCTATATTGTAATTTCTAAAAATTGCAAAATAGGTTTCTTAAGTAGAAAAATCTTAAGATGCATTCTGCCATTTTGGGCTAACTGCCTCCTTATTTTGGAGCTTGCTGTAATTGAGCATGTGTTATTTAATGAGTTATACCTCTGTCATATGTGTGTGTTTATATCACAAAATAACTTATTTTTGTAAAACCATATTTTGAGTCATCATTTGTGACAATGTCTTCTTTTCTCTGGTATAAATGAGGCATGTAGGTGTCTTTAGAAAGAAGATTGACATTTGCTAGAAGCTTCCCCTTTACTCCAACTCCACAATAAAATGGATGCTCATAATTACGTCTGCTCCTATAAGGTCAAGATTTCAGGGCTGGAAGTGACCTTAGATCATTTAGGGCCAACTTGCCCTCAGGAAAGGAAACTGAGGCCCAGAGATGCCTTAAGTGAATTGCCCAATGTCACACGCTGAGTCAGTGGCCAGAGCAAGGCTTGAATCCAGTTCTCTGCTCCCTTTCCAAGCCTTGTGGTGTCTTCTCTCCTACAGGAGGTGAAAGTAACTTGCTGTGGCTGGTTCTGTTTTGCTGACTGTAAATTGGGTCATGGTCAGGGGGTCAGGGACAGTGCCTATGTGTAAAGAAGTTGCTGGTTGGGGGTTCTAGTGCAGGTTTCTCCGAAAGTGAATGCCCTGTTAAAAAAAATTCTTAACAGACATAGAGATTTTTTTTTGTTTTAAAGTGTGACAGTTCTAGACACCTAGAGAGTAAAGTGAAGAAGTCTGTTTCACTTTTCCCGCCTCCTTGAATTTCCCAGCATGGTCCAGGCTTTGAGATTTATTTCTCTGCTTTTGGCAATGGTTGATGGGAATTTCCCACATTTATTTTTTAGCTACAGAGAGAGGACATTATCTTTAAAATCTCTTCATTGTTTTCTCTCTTTGAGTGAGGAGAGAAGATGTGAATCCCGGCAGTGGTTCAGAGTGGACACAGCCCCTGTATTTGTGGCATAGGCTCTGTGGGCGGCCAGGGAGCATTACCCCCGTGTAAGAGTGGGGATTTGTCCATTTGGATAGAGCAAAGATCCTCCACCTCAAATCCCACAAGAACAGTTGCCACAACCTAGGCCCTAAGCATCTCATTTTCCTATGTAGAAATTAATGATCTGGAGGAGAATGCAAAACGTTCCTTCCAGAGCCTGTGTGGATTTTGGCCAGGGGTGCAGCAAGGGGGCTTAGGCGCCTTTTTCCTCTGCTGTGTCTTAGCTGGCGTGTTGACTATAGCAACTCCCCTGGGGCATACATACCATCTTGTAGATGGAGACCTTTGTCCAAAGCAGCCACAGCTGGCAGCTGTCTACAATCTTTTGTGCTTTCTGCTGTGCTCAGGGGGATCTGGGAATGGCCATTGCCTAGAGGGGATGGGCTGGTGGAGGAAGGTGGGCTCTGGGAGCTGGGGAGAAGGGAAAAGCCATGAACTTGGACAAAAGGACAAATGTGGTTTACATTTGTGAAATACTTGAATGCTTGTCATGAATGGTGACTGGTTCTATGAGTCAGCCCTGTGATGGGGCATTTCTGCAGTCTTCACCTGACACCGGAGATGAGAAGGAGGATATCTGGGGAGGAGGAAAGAGTTGAGGGAGATAGGAAAGTAGAGTGGAAGAAAGGCCTTGCGTTGTTGACCTCTATCCACCTGGTCACCTATAGTTTTTGGGATTGAGGACGTATACACCTTGGGACTACACATTTATGATTATATTTTTGCTGAACATAAGGCAATGTGC
Source organism: Symphalangus syndactylus (assembly GCF_028878055.3). Lineage (NCBI taxonomy): Eukaryota > Metazoa > Chordata > Mammalia > Primates > Hylobatidae > Symphalangus > Symphalangus syndactylus. The sequence goes on along the minus strand of NC_072424.2, from coordinate 25,435,845 downwards.
CAACCAAAACCAGCTGTACCTTGGCTGGTACAGTGTGTCTGTGTTTGTAGAGGGTGCATTCTGAATGGTGGCTGATACATCATTTGGGTCTTTGTACAGTTAAACATTGGCCAGAGGGTCTGGTTCGTGTTTAGAGTTGCTGATGAAGGGCTAACTTTTCTCCAGACACTTGGGGCTCTTGTTCACAGTTTGCTTTTCATTCTTTTAAGTAAGACAATTGTCACATCACAGCGTTTCATCAGACATGTTTCAAAATAATTGTCTAAGGATTGCTTCCTAATTTCTCTGAAATTTGTAATTGTTGTAACTTTTGGGCCAAGCTATTTCATAATTATTTCTAATGTCTCGCTTGAAGAATAGGGATGTATTCAGTGTTTATTATTAATCATTCGAAACTACAACTTTCACAGATTGCTAAGAAGAATAACTTCTTCCAGTACCCATTTGGGGCAGAATCTTCACGTGGGAATTGAGAGCATTTCTTTGGACTATTTTAATCTGATTGGATTATTTTCATGTGGTATGTGGGTTACCACATTAGAAAAAATTGATGTGTAGAGTAAATGTTCTTAACGAGTGGAGGTCAACTGATCAAATGATATTTAATTTAAGAATAGACTCCACAAATTTTAGTTCCTGTAGCTGATAAAGCATCTCGTTTGTTATAATCCAGTGATTCCTAATCTGTGTTCAGAGGAGAGAGGAAATCGATTCCAACAGGGACGATGTCTTCATTGGCTGGCCCAAAACTGGGAGTTTATACAAGGCGTCAGTCTTTGCCTTCCTCCTCCCTGCCTTCCCTCTCCCTTCTTCCCTCCCCATACCCCCCAACAGATTCATGGACTTCTTAACAACTCAGAGACGTTAGCCACAAGTTCCAATACACCCCCACCCCCGAGCCTCCCCAATCCTATTTTCGCATTCACATAACTAAGCTCTTTTTCTTTCTTGGTGGAGTTTTGAAATTTATATTTTTAATTATTTGCTCCTTTTTTTTCCTCTTACAAAATGAGTGCCAAGCAGCTAAGTTTTGCTGAGTGGTAGAGTTTGAGTCAGTCTTGGCTGGTAAGCTGTGGGGTTAGGAGCCGCTCCCTGGATACCACCTCCGGTGTCTTTGCTATACAAAGACTTTCATTTAGCCTCCTTTGTATCCAGCAAAAAAAGATTCTGTACCCAAAATGGTGGTATTTTGGTATAGTATGTATCTTACAAAACGGCAAAAGGCTTCAAAAGTTCCTACAATTTTATCTTGGGGATTTCCTTTTGAAGTCGATGTAGAATTTTACCTTGGGGTAGATTTTTTGTGCTTCTTGGTCTGGTGTGTTTTGTTGTGTAATGAGCATGGAGGTGTGGGATAAGAAAGCAGACTGAATCCCGAGGAACAAAGCCTGCCAGACTGTGATGGTGTACTTTTCTTGTTGTTATTGCTTAAATGCTGCAAGAGAGTGGAAAACTCTTATGAAATAATGCACGATGGGTAGAACTTCAGAGAAAATCTCTGCCGTCTACCCTGTACATTTTCAAGGAAGCTCAGAGGGCACGCTGAACCTTTGCTTTTTGTTTCTGAAGAGTTCAGGGGAACCTACCCATAATTAATTTTTTAAAACACTACCTAGAGAGCACCCTGTTGGTTATTAAACACATGCACTGTTTCGATGGGATGTTTGACCTGGATTGTGGATGCTTGCTGGGACGTGGCATGTGTTGGGAGGCTCTGTGCTGCCTCCTGAGCGCCAGCAAAGCCACGGTGGCCCCTACCTCTGTGGGAGGCCCTGTGCCAGGTGCCCTCAGAGTAGGGCCCATGAGGGTATGACCGGGGGGACCTGATTTCAGCTGAGAAGTTGGTGGGGATTACAGGCCTGGGCAGCTCCCTGAGGAAATTGCATTAAAAGTGAGATCTGAAGGCCTGATTGGGGTTGGCCCGATGAAGGGATAGGAGAAGGGATGGGGAGTGGGCAGAAGGAAACACATGTATGAAAGTCCTCAAGGGAAAGGTGCTTGGCTTGGACAGAGGCAGGAAATCAGGTAGGAAGCTAGAGGTCGGGCAGGGCTCCGGGAGAGTGACTTGGGGTGCAGTGTATGGTGAGGATCTGACACTGGGGAGTCATTTGAGCAGGTTGGCTGTTTCTGTAGGAGCGTGTGTTAGGCTGCTGGCGGTGGGGATGGTGAAAATAGAGATGTGGAGGAAACAGCAGCGGAACTTGCTGATAGGTTAGATATTGGCATTGAGGGAGAAAGGAGAGTCAAAGGTAGGTAGCTGGAGATGCTTCACTGAGTGGGGAGTATTGGAGGAGGAGCAGGTTTGGGGGGAGTGGAAGCGTTGTCTTTTTAGAGAGATTGTATTTGCCATTGATTGATTCATTCATTGTTTCTGCAAATATTTAGTGTGGGGGGAAAAAGCATTCTAGACTCCGAGAGAGTGGAGTCAATGAAGAACGATAACAGCAACAAAGACTGTAGCGCTTCCTACGTGAGGCTTGTTCCAGTTGCTTCAGAGGCTGTGTTACCTCTGTTCAAGAGAGGAGGAACTAGGCCCAGGGAGGTGGGGATTTGCCCAGTTGTGGGAGTCAGGATGTGAAACAAGGCAGCCTGGCTCCAGAGCACACCGTCCTCTCAACCACTGCAGAGAAGCTGGGAAAGAGACAATTAAGTGGGTGCTTAGAGCACAATGTGTGTGGTGTGCCAAGAGCAGCCGGGAGCCCTGGGAACCCCAGGGAACCCCAGCCCCACCTGGGCATGGTGGGCATCGCTGGAGGAGGCCTGCTGGCTTCACTGGAGAGTGGGACATGCATCAGGGTGGCCAGAGACTGGGCTTCTGGGTGTCATGACTGCTGCAAAGGGCTCGTTGACATATGGTGGGGAGGGCCAGCATATTTTCCGCGGGCAGGACATTTGGGGGATATGGAGTGTGACCCTGTACTGAGTATCCAAAATCTTTTACTTCTGGATTATCTCCACTTTCTCTACTGCCTATATACTTCCTTGTTTTTATTTATTTTATTCATTTATCTATGACTCAGCTAGACTCTCTAAAAGAGTTGACTTGTGTTTCCTAGCAGCCACTGAGTCAGAACTTTCCCATTTCGCAGTCAGGGCTGTGGTCAGGGTGTCTGTGTTGTCTAAGGATATAAAGCAAGCCTTCGGGCACTGCCAAAACATTATTTTATAAGGAGAACTATGAGTACCTAATAGGAAGAACCAGGTAATCAGGTTATCTTTTGGTGAGGAAGAAGTGGTAGATGGGATCAGTGGTGCTTTGAAGAGAGTGGGTGGTGTAGACTCCAGAGTGTACATGGGGCCATGATAGCGTCTATGGTCAGATGTCCAAAGCTTCCTTCTCTCCTCCCAGAAACTCTGTCCTCTGGTGAAGAATTTTGAAGCTCCTGAGGTTTGGGTTCATGGTGTGGCAGGTGACACCATGACAATAGAAAATATCCCATCAAGAAGGATTGTGTGACCTCAGTTGTAGCCCCTGCATATTGGAATCACAACAATTTTCAGGGCCTTAAAATCAAATACCATTTCACCAACTGCCCTCCCCCATTTTTTTCAGCAGTTTGGTAGCTGTCTGTTTCCCCTGATATTCTTGGACACTTCCAGAGATGGGGGCTCTATCTCCTGGTGGTAGACTGTTTATTTTTGGTACAATATGAACTCTTAAGAGAGTTCTGCCTTTAGGGAGCTGCAGTCTCTCTCCTGGAAATGCTCAACTCCTTAATTCATGTTTTGCTGTTAAATTCTGCTAATGCTTCAAGTTACATGTCTTGACAATTTGAAGTTAGCTATTGTACTCCCCGCAACCCCAAGTCTTCTCTTCAAAATGATTGTTAGTTGTAATTCAAATCATCAGTGACGGGTATCTTAGACTACTTAAGGATGAGAATTGCTAATTTTGTATTTAAAAGTTCTACCTCTAAAGTAAGGGAAATTTGTTTTTAAATGTAGCTTTCTTCATTCATAAAGTTTACGTTCATTGTAGACAGTTTGGAAAACAGCCCATAAGCTCACCACTCGGAGATTACATTGTGAATAATTTGGTGTATTTAGAAATACACCAAATTATCCTTTTTTCCTCTGAGTGTATGAATATTTATATTTGTTTTTAACATACTTGAGCTCATAGTGCTCAGTATTTCCAACCTTCTGTTTATTTAAGATGAAAATTGCTGTAGTTAATAAGCACTTCCCCATGTCATTAAAATGCTTAAGGATTTTTAATGACCACGTAACAGTCCATAATATGATGAAACCCCAATTTACTGAATCAGTGCCATATTGTTGGGTCTTTAGATTGTCTCCTTTTTTTTCTGCTACTGTGAATGATCCTATGATGATCATCTTTGTGTGTAAATCTTTGTCCCCTCGCCCCCTCCCCTTTTATTATTTTCTTGGCATAGATCCCTAGGACAAAAGGTAGAAAAGAACAAAGTGTTAAAAAATTTCTTGATAGATAGCCACAGATTATTTTCCTGAAAGTTCTCAGCATTTATAACTACCAGCAGTATGTAAGAGAGTTATGGTTGGAATGATTTTAATGTCTCTGGGGAATTTAACAACAAAAAAATTTCAGGCTTCCTTGGAGAGAGACATGCCCTTAACTCCACCCTGCCCTAGAACAGAGACCCAGCCCATCCAAGTCAGCCTCCCCAGGTCCTCCACCTTCAAAACAGGCAAACAAAATGATCGTTTCTTGAATGATTGGTAGACTTCAAGGTCAGATGTTTATTTTAGATAATTCACAGCGTAACTTTTATATGTTTTAGATACCTTAGCCCCTGAATATACTCAGTTCATTTAGGACTATTTTAGAGGTCTCGAGTTTACTCTTATAACCTCACATTTTTTGCGAATTTTTAGTTCTATTATCTTTGTTTTCATCGTATATTATTGGGCAAAGATATTATTTATTCGATGCTATGTGTGAGCTGGGTCAGGATTATGACCCTGAGTTATGTTTCTGGGAAAATGTACCCACTTGTCAAAGATGCCGTTGGCTCCCGTGATTAAGGTCAGCCCACAATGAATGTGGGGAGGGCTGGCAGCCTCTCAAATCAGCTCTTGACCATTTCTCAAGCTGGGGCCTGTTGTGCTTGGGGGAAGAGTCTTTGGCAGCTCAGCTCGGGGCTAGCGTTTCCTGACATTTGTTTCGCTGAATGTTAACAAGGTTCCTGGAAAAAAGGGTTCTGTCCTAAAATAGGTTTAGGGAAGCACTGGGGTATGTGAAGTGAATGAGTTTCTTTAGGGCAGGATCTTGACCACGCAGGGGGCTTGGAGGCCTTCCCTAGAGTGGGGCTTCCTAACACTGCAGAGCTCTTCCCAGCACAAGGGGCAAGATTGGGGCCTGCTTTGGGAAGTTGTTTTTGTTTCGGCACCTGCTCTGTTTACGAAGCGTGGGAGCCTGTTTTAAATTAATGTGCGCCTACTTAGAGCTACACTCATGGTTTTGACTATGTTTATCTTTCCAGTAAATAAAACAAAATTGTTCATTTGGCACCCAGCCTGTCCTGCTTGTCATTTCTTGTCTCGCTGATTAACTCTATGGATGGGGCATGTTTCTCCAACCAGATTGTAAGTTTCTTGAAGCCAAGGAGCCCTGTGGTTGATTTCTTCACATGTAGCTCTCTCTCCTCCCACAATGGTGCTTCGTTAATTAAGCAGAAAACCAATCTCTGGTTAGGGACTGGAGTTGATTTCGTTTGGAATGAGCGTGACTTCATCATGACCTGAAAGTGTTCAGAACCATCTTGGTTAGCACAAGGGCGTGGACTTCTACTTTCTACCTGATGGGACAGCATGTTTAATTTGGGGTTATGACACTGCATGGTTTGCCAGTAACTTGCTAATCCAACCTTATACATTCCAGCTCACAGTGGAGCGTGTCTAATTGCCACAGCAGCATTTATGTGGAACGTGGTTGCACAAAAGCTCCAGAAAGTCAGGCTGAGGGCTCCTATCTCTCCTCAATCTTGGTTTAAACCATCTATTTCTGAGGAATCCTGGGATGGGGCCACTGGCTCTGTAAGAGAGAGCCCGATTTGGAAATCTAGGACTTGATTGTTGACTATGGGCAATAGATACATTTTAAGAATGATGTTGTAGGCTCTATGAAGTCATTTGATGATTGTTTTGTTAATGGCTTGTAGGTCAGATTTTCATCTTTTTAAATTAATTATCATAGAAGGAGAAAACAACTGGATTTCAGAATTGTCCCTTGAGATGTACTGGAAACTAAGGCGCGAGGGACCCATAGGGATCTGGCTTGGAAAGTGTATTGCTATGTCCAGTTTACACATAAGGATGTGCAAATCCAGCAGGTTAGCTGAGCTGCCCAGGAATATCCAGGCAAGAATGACCATATTCTGATAATTACTCAGGCCACTGCCTCATCTCCGCCGCCCCCCGCCCCCTGACTCTCTTCTGAGTGCCAGGTTCAGCCTCCATTTGAATGCCAAATAGACAGGAAATTAGCATGCCCAGAATCCACATCTTTAGTGCACTCTCTCCCCAGCTCGAAACCTGTTACTCCTTGTGTTCAACATCTCAGTAAAGCTCAGCAACATCGACCCATTACTTAGGCCTCAAACCTTGGGTGACATCATTGATTGCTCTTTTCTTTCACACCCCACATTCAACCCATCAGCCCATCCCACAGGCCCAAGTGTGTCCTCTCTACCTTCAAAGCGTGTGTGGCATCCACTGCTTATCACCACCTCTGCCATTACCACTGGAGTCCATTGCCATCATCTCTCACTTGGATGTCACCAGAGTGTCTTTGCTGGTCTCCTTCTTGCTTCCTACCTTTGTAACAGCCTATCATCCATCTCTGGTCTCCACAGCTCACTCCCATACTTTGAGAGGGCCTTTGAAAGCCTTAGACAGATCATATCACAGACCTCTATACTGAAAGTCGGGATAAATTTTATCTCTGGAATGAGGCTCCAAAGCAGCGATGAGCAGATACTTTGTCCCGTCACTTGATTAAGAGGTGGGGCTTTGAGACCCAAGAGCTTAGAATGGAGAGCCTAGATGCCATTAAGCCGAGGCACTGGCCATGCTTCAACGTTTGTGCTAGTGGAGGAGAGATGGCTTGGGGACACCTGTAGGCTGAACAAGTCCCCGTTCATCAGACCCTGGCTCATCTAGCAGGACGTGGCTGATGTTTTCAATGTTGTACCCTGAGTGGGACCCAGATGCTTCCCAACTGTGCCACATCCGAGCCCTGCATGCCATCTGTCCATTTGCAGCCTGACTGCAATGTGAGGCTGCTGAAGAGCTCTGGATGGAATGAAGTAATCTGTTTTCTAGCCCGAGCCTACGTAGCCAGTGGATCCTGGACCGTGATTAAGTGCATCCCCTAGGCTTGAGTGAGATGGAGTCACCGTGTGTCCAAACAGTGGGATAAAGGCTTTACTCTTGTCTTCCTGCTCTGAGGGCACAAGCTGCTTGTTTCTCTCACAAGGACACTGTCTGTGTTGCTCAGGCGCTGGGGTGAAAAAAACAGCAAGCATTTGAAAAGGCTGAAGAAGGAAGGAAAGCTGAGAGCAGTACAGCCTTGGGGACTGAGCCATCCCATTGTCCCAGAGGCGGGGATGTTATCAAGACCTGTTTTTGAGCCATACCTCTGACTCTTCCTGGAAAGTTAGACCCAACTCAAGAACACACTAAGAGAAGTGTTTCCCCCCAGCCCTTTCAGATCGAAAGGAGACGCCAACCTCAATGGGTGGAGGTAGAAAATAAAGTCTAAAAACAGTGTCTTGTAACTGAAGGGGAACATGGCTGGGCAGAGGGCTTCTGGTGAAACTTTTGGGAGGATTCAGTTGGAACTCAGGAAAAAAAATTGTTTTTTTGGAAAGAGGTAGCAGCCCCCTTTAGCCAAAGCTCATAAATGAAGGAATGTCTGAGACTCAGAATTACAGTGACCAAGGCAAGACATTGTCAAAGGCTGAATAAGTGAGTTTGACTGGGAGAGGCCATCTCCATTTTTAGTATATAGCCAAGCATCTTTGCCCCAGTCTTTCTTGAGCCCCTTCCCATCCCACTTCAGAAAAGCACTGAGTTGGCCATTATTATGCTTTTTTCTTAAATTATGAAGTTGTTTTCAGGTATTGAGAATAACACCCAGATGCTGAACTCCCAGCATAAGAAATCAAGCATTCAAAATGGAATAAGGTTCTGAAGCTGACATCTGTCTCTACACATTTTTTTTTTCTGATAACAGTATTTCCTATCTCCACCCTCACTCTTTTCATTGTGGTGAACTACACTTCCCTTGTTCCACTCGGTTCTGTTGCACATGTGATTAGGCAAGGGGCAGATATGTGATATTTATTATGAGTCTTTTCCACGCAGAGAGGATCTAAATCTGGCTCTTTGCAATTGCCTTCATACACATGCATACACCACACACACACACACACACACACACACACACACACACATACATACATAGACACATATATGTGCACACACCCCTGACTTACTGGAGGACCCTCATTTGTAGAAGGGTAAAATGAGTGAGGTGGAAATGCCTGTATGGCACCATGGAGTTCTGTGTAGCCAGTTCTAATCCTGGGCTATTTGGTAAGGAATGAAGTTGGAGTTAGTTTTCTGTCCCATACAACCAAAGGAATTCTAACTAATAGTTTGCCAAGTTTTATGTTTATAATAAAAAATGACAGGCTTTTTCTTTTGGATTTTCAATGCTTTGAATTAAAAGTGCTAGAACATGAACTGATTCTTCTCTCGCTACATAGATAGAGCCCTGGAAGAGCAGAGCACGCGTGCTTTCTTTAAGAACAGGTTGGTTTGTGCTAGTCTGAGGACTGCTTTAAGGAGACTTATTATACACAATCATCCCCCACAAATGATTTCTAAAGAGAGACTGGTATGAAAGAAGGCGTTTCCATGATTCTCTCCTGTGGTTCTGGGGAATTCTGAAAATGAACTTTAGGTATTTTTGTGAAATTCTTATTTTCATATTTTTGGTATCTCAGAGTGTTCTTTTCTGGCTTCTGTTTAACATACTCCTCTTTGCCCTAAAGCTCTCTTATTTTTGCTCCTTGGGACAACTGAAGAATCCTTAGATAATTAATAGTATGAAATATTGCCCTTTTAGTTGAAAAATGTCACAATAATGTAATAACATAAATAAGGAGGTGTCGCTTTAACCTGTATCGTGTAGTCTCCTCTACTTATTAACACTTACTTGTATTACTAGAAGCATTATTTTTTAAATCATGGAAAATTGGTGGCAAGCTGAGCATACAGTTGTTTATTTCTGTTTGACCGATTATTACAACTTCACTATTTGATGAAGGTTCTGTACATTTTCCTTTAAGACACATAGAAATCGTGAGAAGATCCTAGAGCTCCAAAAGCCTACAGTGTTGATCCGAGGACTCTGAGCCGAGTGCAGTGTTTGTACCTGGACTGCAGGCTGGGTGGCGTCTGTGGGAGCAGTGTGTTGAGAGAGATTCTGAGGCCGTATGTGTCAGGGCCTCCAGGGGAAGGATGCAGTGATGGATTAATTTCTGCCAGAGCTGAAAGAGGAGAGAGTAAGAGGGCTGTAGAGGTGTCACAGCTGTCATTGCTGTTTTAGGCAGTCAAGCTTTTGGGAAAGTGTCAGAAATTGAGCCCCCTACTGGATCTATCGGAGCCCTGTCAAATGTCCATTTAGATGTCCTGGTGAGCAGAAGTCCTACTGACTCACCATTTAAAAACTTGTTCCGAATGAAATGATGGGAGAAAGGAACATTTTTCATCCGAACCCAGAGTGAGGATGTACCCAAGGAAAAGGACGTAGGCTCAGGAGCTGGACTGTGGCTCGGCTGGCTTCATGTATCCCACTTTGTTCCCCCCGCGGCTGGGATGTCTCTTTGCTCTCCATGCCCCGTGTATCTTGAGGACGTGACACATGGGCCAAGCTTGAAGTGCGGATTCATTTTTATGCATTCTACCTGTGAATGATGGCAGTGGATCTAGTCATATTTCTGAGAGTTACTCAAACTGGACTTCAGCACTGAACTCTACAGTTCTCTTTTCCTCCCACCTTTCTATTAGACATTGCATGATACAAAAATCAAGGTATTTCTAAGAGGGTGATAACTTCAATGTTATCTAAACTTTTAATTTGGAAGAAGAGGAGTTCTTTGTTCTTTTTAAAAAGATACAAATGAACTTCTTTATCTGATTCTTTTTTTGGTGCAAACCCGTGATGCCCTCTTCTCGATTTATCTGCTACACTGTGAGTTCAAGCCTGGCGTGGGACACAGGCACAGCTCTCCTGCCAACAATCTCATGGTTAAGTTTTGGAACAGAATTTGAAAAATGTAACCCATTGAGAGGCAGCACGGACATACGGTGAGCTAGTGCGTGTTTGGACGTCTGTGTGGAATAAGTGAGTGGGTAGAGAGGACATTTGTCAAGGAGCAGGAGGGCGGGCCATTGGCTTGGGGGAAATGGGCTGAGACTCTAGGGGTGGCCAGCACCGCATACAGAGGCCAGCAGGGTTGGGCTTGGCTAAGTGCTCTGGTGTCTGGATGCCTATGTGAATTTCCTCCAGAAGTTTTCAGTTGGCAAAGTAGAACCTGCTGGATATGTAGCAAGGGTGTGGATGGTCGGGATCCTGCTGGGTGCAGGCGTGTGATACCAGAGGTCAGAACAGAAGCTGAGGGATGAGGCTTTGGGAGCTTTTTGTCATGCACTGTCCTGGAGCCTCAGTTACTACAAAGTCTGCAAATGATAGACCGGAGCTTTGGTTCTGTCTCATGCTAGCTCCCCTATTCCTGATTTTTCTTTTCAATATTAGACTTAATCCCAGAATTCACATGTTGAAAGAAAACATAGAGGTCTAGTGATACAAAAGCCTCATTTTGATCGTTAGGGAACTGATGCCTTGAGAAATGGAGAGAAAAGTACAAGATCATGGTAATACTGGATGTTCACTGAGCACTTACTTGCTCTGGCCTTTTCTAAGTAATTTGTGAAGTTGTCAGGTTTAATCCTGACAACGCCCTTATGAATGAGCTATTGTTATCCCGATTTGGCAGATGAGGAAACTGAGGCTTGAGGGGAGGATGATGTACTCAAGGTCACACAGCTGGGAGGCAGCAAGCTGGAATTTGAACCCAAGGAGTCTCACATCGGAGCCAGGGCTCTCACCCTTCAGTGTTATGCTGCCTTAATCAGGCACACATACAGGCCGGGAGAGGCATGTTTCCGGACACCAGACCAGGCTGGTGCCGGTCAGGCTACACCAGGGAACCTGGAGGCCTGTCATTCTTTTGTGATGCTGTTAGTTCCTGTTGAGGAAGTGAGGCTTTGTGGGTTCCAAGGAGGAAAAGGTATGAACTCATGGCAAAAGAAAGGAACCAAAAAAGGGAGATTTGCATCACAATGAGCCTTCTATTCATCCGAAATTATACCTCCTTTTATATATACTATGTGTGTCTGCAAACTTGTGGGTAAATCACAAGTTCTGGTAAGTTACAACGGATGGAAGGTTTCTGCATTTCTCTCAAATCACCAACCATTTAATACTATGTGTAGTCACTCCCTAATCTATCTTTTGTATAAATTTGGATCTTTGAGTATTGGGGTTTTCCATGATGTTTGGCAGTTCCCCTTAGGGTGTCTATCTCAAAGTTTGTCACGCTGACAAGCTTTGCGGAGAGAAGTTAGAGGTGGGCTTCCCTGTTTTTAGTGGCTGTATCTGATTATTCTCTCTGTTCTCTAGGACAGGAGAGATTGATTGCTTTCTAGCTTTTTCTAAAATTAAAACAACAACAACAAAAAAATACAGAAAGGTACAAAGGATAACACATTCATGTACCTGCCACCTAAAATAATAATTATTAATCTTTTCCCCCTCCTAGCCCATGATCTTCCCTCCCAGGCTGTTATTAATATGAAAACTGAGTTCAGGTTTTTATACTTTTCGACATCTATTTAATTAACCTATGTATTGTAAATAATCTTAGTGGTTTTTAACTTTGACATAAGTGGCTTCACATTCCACATAACATTCTGCAGCATGTTTTCTTTTACTTTTGTTTTTTTCTTTATTTTTTAATTTTAATTTTGCGGCATGCTTTTCTTATTCAACATTACATTTGAATTTTATCAACATTTTACACTGACATTTAGCTCATTCTTTTTAACTACTATGTAGTATTTAATTGTATGGATATACTATAGCTTTCTATTTCCATATTGATGGTTAATTAGGTTGCTTACAGTGTTTTAAGATTACAGACTCTGCTGTAATAACCATCCTTTGGGCAAGTGTATGTAGGTACCTATATATGAGTTTCTCCAGGATTCATACTAAAGTAGAGGAATTGGTAGGGCACTGGTTTGCTGGTTTTAATTTTAATTCACATGCTGTTGTCAAGCTCTCCAGAACAACTGGATGAGTTGATTGGATCAATGAGTATTTCCATCACCAGCATATAAACTCTTTCCTCATAATCACACCAATGCTTGATCCTGTTGGACTTAAAATTTTTGCCAATTTGCTGTGTATGCAATGACATCTTACCTAACTTGCATTTATTTGATGACTCCTGAGGTTGAGCATCTGGTCATATGTTTATTTTCTCCTCTGTGCCTTGCCTGGTTTAATGCCTTCTTCATTTTAAAGAATCAGACAGTTTTCTGTTATTGATTTATAAGAGCTCTTTATATAAGTTGAAAACTTGATTATATGTGTTGGAAATACTTTTTCTAGGCTGTGATGTTTTAAAATATTGCTTTAGATGGGTTTTCATTTTTACCTTTTATTTTAGAGATGGAGTCTCACTGTATTGCCCAGACTGGATTGCAGTGGCTATTCACAGGAAAGAGCATAGTGTATTACAGCCTCCACCTCCTGGTACCAAGAGGTCCTCCTGCCCCAGCCTCCTGAATAGGTGGGACCACAGGTGCACATCACTGTGCCTAGCTTTGGATGGGTTTTGAAAGAAAGAAGTTTTAAATTTTAATGCCCTCAAATTCATCTGTATTTTCCTCTGTGCTTTTATTTTGTACCCAGTCTAAGTAGCTCCGAATTCTGCAGATAGTTGGTGTGGGAACTCTGATTTTGATTGGACATCTGCTCTCTAACAGTCACATTGAAGGAAATTAGTTTTCTTTGGTAGGAATCTAAGCAAGGGGTTGATTTTTAAACTAGGCTTTAAATATAATTTAAAGCAACTCACTTAGAGCAAGATACAAAAATTGTGGACTGGACCCGTATCTGGAAAATTTGAAAGTGCTAGGGCAATAAATAATTCTTGATCACGTACAGCCGAGGTCCTGGGCTCCTGACTCTGGGACAGAAGCTTTCTATATTTTATCTCATCAGTCTTAGCAACAGGCTCTCTTGAAGTGGTTTTATCCCCATTTTAGAGATAAGAAAACCAGAGCTTAAAGCACTTAGATAATTTATGAAGTAAGTGGCAGAGCCAAGATTCAAATCCAGACCTTTCTGACCACAAAGCTAGTTGCTGAATACCGCGCCCCATTGCCTTCTTGCGAATTACTTGGGATTTGTTTGAATCCCAACATCTTTATATGTGATTTTAAATTCGAATCTAATTGGAAGTGGGGCAGTGAGGGTAGAGGACAGGAAGAAGGGGAAGAGCTTGAGACTCAATAATAGAAACTAAAAACCCATTGCCAGGAGGGCGGTTCAAAAGGAAGAGTTCCATATTTCATGTAACTGAAACGTTCAAAGCCCAAATAATTGCATCATGCAAGTCTGATGCTGAGTAATCACCCTCCCCCATATTATTGGGGAGGTGGGGGCAAGAAGTCTGGGAAGCTGTTTTTGCCTAAGGAATTACATTCCAGGGGACTCTGAGGATTTAGGTAACCACAAAAGCCATTTATTTTGAGTACACTGAGATTTCTACCACTTTGATCCCTAATCCATAGCATAATTAATAAATGAAATGTGCTGTAGCATGGGTTTTTTACAAAGTGTACTTTTAAAATGGCTTTTGGTCTGACATGATTCATTTGCCACTTGGAAAAGCGTCATTGCCTCAGATGGGCAGGCTGGGAGAGGCTGCCTGGTGGGTAGCTGAGGGCGGTTTCCTGGGGCACAGTTCCTGCCTTGGGCCTCTACAGAGCAGTCTCGTCCAAACATCTCCCAGACTCTGCGTTTTCCAGGAAGCGTGCAGAAATAGGAGGCCAGGACTGAAATACTATCTGCTCTGTGTATGTCAGAAGACCACAAACCACTTATAACCAATGAAGATCTTTTTATTTGTTCTTATCCCTTTATGTCACTTGAGGAAAGTTGCTGTGAGTAGGTGATGATCATTACAGTGATTACTGGTTGCCCAAACTGAGAAGCCAGACATTTGGCTTGGTTTCTCTCCCTTCCTCTTGTCTCTCCTACCCTGTAAACACATACTTGGTGATTACCCATGGGGAGACAAGACAGGCTGGGAATATATACTTTTGCAACTTCAGCCTCCTGGGTTCCAGCGATTCTCCTGCCTCAGCCTCCAGAAGAGCTCGGATTACAGGTGTGCACCACCACGCCCAGCTAACTTTTTGTATTTTTAGTAAAGACGGGGTTTCATCATGTTGGCCAGGCTGGTCTTGAACTCCTGACCTCAGTTGATCTGCCCTCCTCAGCCTCCCAAAGTGATGGGATTATAGGTGTGAGTCACCGAGCCTGGCCCCAGGGAATAATACACCAGTGGGCAAGAAAATATTCTTGCTCTCATGGGACTTCTGTTGGGGGTCAGGGTATAGGGAGGAAGGCATAGAGACGAAAACCAGTATACAAGTAATAGGGGAAAAAAATTTAAATACTTTAATAAATAACAAAATAGAAATAAATCTGTTGGCTACTTAACAGGATGTGCCACATTCCAGATATATTACTTTAATCCTTGTGATCTTTGGGGGCTAAGTATTAGTATTCCATTTTACGGATGAAGAGACTGGGGCTCAGAGGGAAGGGAGGTGGCTTTTCACAGGTGGAAAGCCAGACGTTTTCAGTGGTCATTCAGTTCATAGCTAAGGTCTTATTTTCTGTGCTCTCTGTCGGCTGAAAATGGGCAAGATAATTTCACATAGTGACAGGAGCCATGTTAGAGAAAGGGCAGGACAGTGGGACAGAGAGGGACTGGGCCGGGGGCTGTTTGAGATGGAGGGTCAGGAAGAACCAAACTAAGATGTGAACGGTGGGAGGTGTTGGAGCTGTGGTGCTTGCCTAGAAGGACCTTCATCGAGCAAATAGAAGCTTCTAGCAGGAAGAAGTTAATGTCTTGCGTGTGCCCTATGTGGGTTCATTAGGGCCTTTAAAGGGGGAAGAAGGTGGTGGCTGTAAATGTTACAATCTTACCTTTGGTCCCTAGGGATTCTGTCTTTCAACCTTGGTTCAGTAACAGCTTGTGACTGCCCAACAGGGCTTCCTTTTGGGAGAGAATGGCTTGTTACATTCAAATATACCATAAAAGTATCACCATTTATTTCAGTGTCTGATGCCCCAGCTTGGGGAGCCTGAGCAGGCTCTGAATGGGTCTGAAGAGGCCCTTTAGAGTAGAGATGAAAGGGGGGTGGGGAATCCTCAATTCTAAACAAAGAGTCTGCAATGGGAAGATGGCCAAATGCTGTTTTTGGAGTGGGTGAGAGGGAAAAGGAAGGTATAGATGGTTCGTTGGAAAATGTGGTTTCATACAGGGTTTTGGTTTTGGGTCCCTGAGGGCAGCATGGACTCCACACTGTGATCCTCCTGGCAGCTCATAGCCCCAGCCTCTTCCTTTTGCTTCCTGGTCAGTTTGTGAAAAGAAGGGGTTGTGTCTCCAATCTGAGCAATAAGGGGTCTGAGGGGGTTTGGATCCATGTGGCTTTCCTGTGTCCTGTTCCTTGTAAAAGTTCCAGGTTTTGGGTCATGAGCTCTGTGTGTGTGTGTGTGTGTGTGTGTGTATGTGTGCTGAGCTGTGTGTGTGTGTGTGTGTGTATGTGTGCTGTACCTTAATATGGAGAGATGGGCTTGGGCCAGTGGGAGAGAGAGAGACCCGCAAGCAAAGAGTGACAGGGTTTGATAGTAAGCAGCAGGCCAGCGTTGCTGCTTTTATTCCTCCGTAAATCCTTGCACAATGCCATATGCTCTTGCATTCCGTAGCTGCTGCATAGGGTGTGATTTAGTTAATGCCCGCTCTGCAAACAGGAAACGGTGCTCACTGCTGTGTATGCTTTTCATGGAGATAAAGTGTCAGGAGCAGGACCCCAAACCTGCGAAATCACTAATGCAACCACCCCCCCATGCCCCAAAAGGGTAGGGGTGGGGGATAAAAAGAGTAGGAAAGTGGGGTGGGAGGGGAAGCTTTAGGGCCATAACTCAGACAATTTGTCAGGCAGTGGCATCAGCTGGGAGGAAAATATTGATGTACCCTTTTTGTTTTTGAACCTGAAGTTTGGGTTTTTTCGGATGCATTGGAAGACTTTTAAATGTTTTCGAAGTGCCAGAGTTTGGACTGTTAGGTCACCGTAGGTACCGGCTCGCATATCATCTCAGCGGAATATTTTCAAAACTCCATAAAAACATGCGGCTTTCAAGGCTGGGCCACTTGTTCAGGTCCTCCTCCCACCCCCCACCCTTTTTGGCAAAACCATGCAAACATTGGTATTCAAAAATATTTTGTTACTTTTCTTGGCAAAGTGTTCCAAGAAGGAATTGCAACACAGTCTCAGAGTTAGGAGGCAACTTTCTGGGGAAAAGGCGGGGGTTGGGGAGGTTTGGAGTTTGAATCAAAAACAGACACCGAAGCTTTAATAAAATAAATGAAGCGGAGCCCTTTCAGCTCACGGTGGACTGTGTTGGTGCGCGGGTCAGGCTTTAACGTGCCTAGTGGAAATTGACAGTCTGAGAACTGGGACATAAACAAAAATGTCAGTCCCTGGGAGTCTTGTTCACTGGACAATGTCTCAATTGTTCCTTTGGTTTTCAAGGCAGCAGGGAGAGTGGAATATTAACTGTTTACTGCCCAAAGCTGGCTGGGAAATTGCTTGGAGAAGGGGAGAAAAAAGACAGAAAATCACATTTTTTATTTAGAAACTATTAAACATGTCAGTAAGTGATAGGAAAAGAGCAGATTGTTTTTTCCTTAATTATCTGCCATTCACTTCCATATTTCTGCATACCATTTTTGGGGTGTGTGTGTGTGTGAAGGAACAGCAGGGTGTTTCTTTTTAAATTTGAATGTTAGCCTTGCATATTGTCAGTTTTTAAAGCTTGCTGGCATGTAGATTATCTGCCCCCGGTGGATATGACAGTGGGCTTTAGGAAAGGAAGCGTGATTTCTGATAACATTTACATTTTAGCTGTTCAGCGGATACCCTGTTAGTGTTTGTTCTTCTTCAGAATGCTCAGATAGAATAAAAATCAAGTGGTTGGAATTTTAAAAAACAAAATGTATTTGACTGTCCGTAAAAATGCATTTAGTGATAAAGGGGGGCAGGAAGTAACCATGTCTGAGAGAAGGAATTGGAGGCACAGAGGAGATCCAGAATTCTGTTCACACTTGAATTTACTTGATTCGAGAAACAAACAGCAAAGCCTGGTGTATTGGCCTTTATCTGGGCAAAGTTCAAAACTCAACTGGTAATTATGTCCTTAGAAGCCTTATTAAAAGGACTGTGTTGTTACAAAAGCAGTGACCGAGCTTACTTCTTCAGGACCGAATGCACTCGAGTTGTTTGTTAGATGAACTTATTTTAATAAATGGGGGTGTCGGGGAGAGGTTTCTGTTCTTGGAAGATTCCCTGATAAGTAGCTTTCTTCTCTTGGAGAAGTTCAGGACTTCTCTCCAAGCGAGGGGTTTGCAGGCAGCTAAAGTCAGCTTCGGCTCCTGCTTCCTGTCAGTCAGGAAGTCACTTCCTTAACCCAAATTACAAGCTAGAGCACAACTCCCCAGCCATACCGAAAAGAGCAGGTTTTTCCCAGAAGACTGTGTTTCTAGATGCGGAAGCATAAATTGGTACGCTGTGTGATCATGGAATGCCCAAAATACATAGGGAACAGTGTCGTTGGAAAGAGGCTGTGTCCCCAAGGAGAAGACGCCGCCCGGAATGGCTGGATCGGCTGTTGTGGCTGAGTGCGAGGCAGCTGTGGCTGGCTGCTGTGTGACGATGGCCTAGTAGCCACCCATGTGGAGTCCTGGCTGCCTCAGAACCCTATCACATCTAGGCAAAATCTTGCATTTTTTATCTGGGAGGCCTGAGGACTTCAGGGCTGGTGGATAGTAAGCTCCTTGGTTATCTCACAGATACAAGAGGTCTTGGGAATCCACGATCAAACTTGATGTGTGCGTTTACCCTCCTCCCTTTGAATCTGTTATTCAAATATTTAAGCCTCCAACCTTGTGGTCCCTACCTGCACCACCCCTCATCCCCCGACGGAAGTCAAGCTCTTGACCTCATGGCTTCTTTCAGTGACCCTTGGGGGACAGAGTTTCCCAAGGCTGGTTGCCGGCTGGCATGGTCGCCCGTTGGTGAAGTGGCGACTTGTGTTTTTTGGTCATTTCGCGAAGAGCTTATGGATGACAGCAGTTCTCTCTGCCTTGCTGGGACAGAGTGTATTCCGAGGTCCAGCATCTGCATGGAGATCTGCCTAGCCTTCACCTGGGATGCTCAGTAGATAACGCTGCCACTTTCCTATACATTTCCTCAATTTAAGGGAACAGTGTAAACTCAGCCCAGGTGGATTAATCTCTCCAGTGACTTGTGAAACTTCAATCTCCAATTTCCCTCTTATATCTAGGTGTGAGTGAGGATACGTGTAATAATTGTAGCAGGTATTAGTGAGAAAGGGTGCAGATCACACAAATATTTCACACGTTGTTAGTTGGACCAGACTTCGGAGGCAAGGGAGGGACGTGTCACCTAGGAAATTTGCTCTTCCGTGGAGATGAAAGGGCAGTGAATTAAGTGCCTGCTTTTTCTCCCTTTTTCCCTCTGACGGTTATTGATCCTCCCCCGGAACTGTACAGTTCACGTTCTGATCTTTTTCTTGACAAAGGGAATTCCCAGTTTGTTCGCTGGCGAACGCACTAGCAGGTGAGGAGTTAAAAGTTGGCAACGCCTGCCCTCTCGAGAGTGTCAGGATTTTTAGTCTCTTCCTTGAGAGCTAGAAGATGTTTCTGAAAGAATCTCTTTGGTGACTTAGAAGTGAAGAGAGCTTTAGAAGCATGGCACAAATAAAAGGAAGGAGGCAAACACCGTCATTCTACATCTGTTTATTTTGTTATTAACAAAAGGCAAGGCGATTTTCACTAAAGTTTTGCTGGGGTTGGGGGTGAGGGTGTAGAGAGCAAAAGTGTGAGTTGTACACCATGACTGGAATCGCTTGGACATACTCTTCAGCAGACATCGTGTGACTGTGGAAGAAATGAGTTTCATGAAGATGACTGATAGAATGAAGCCACTGAACCAGACCTTTATCACCTCTTCCAAGGCTAAAGTTTGGAGCCACTTGCAGAAGGCCCTCCTCAAACCCCTGTGTTTTTTGCCCACCCCCGCTGTTGCCACATCATCTTGGAGAGCTGGCTGCTTCCTTCCTCAACTAGAAGTTCCTAGTGCCTGCTTAGTTCTTGTCTCTCGATTCCCAAGTGCTCACAAAATACATCCATGTTAGCTACGAGGAAATGGACCACATAAGGTTTCCGTGAAAACCTTAGCCCTTAGGTCTAACACAGTAGGAACAGAAGTTAATGTTTTCCTGATGTAGAAGTTTCTCTTGCTGCCTTTGGTCACATTTCTTTCTTGTGTGGTTCTTCTACAGCTACTGCACTTTTTTTTTTTTTTCTTACTGTCTCCTCCTTCCCCCACACACCACCTTTTGGGGATAGGGTGGCAGGTG
The DNA here is from genome assembly GCF_028878055.3 of Symphalangus syndactylus. Lineage (NCBI taxonomy): Eukaryota > Metazoa > Chordata > Mammalia > Primates > Hylobatidae > Symphalangus > Symphalangus syndactylus. The sequence goes on along the minus strand of NC_072424.2, from coordinate 25,415,987 downwards.
AAAATCTAAACAGATAATGGTTAAGAGATAGTTTAGTCTTTCTAGGCCAGATTATTTAGTTTTTGCCATCTAGGTAAAATTCGGTCCAATTAAGCGTCCGTTAAGTGTTTTAATATAAGCTGGAGAAGGAGTTGAACCTGGAGGTCAGGGCTCCGTCGTCTATTACAGTCCCCCTGGAGTCTCCAGCCCAAGGGACACTCCAGGGTCTTAATAAATGACTGGAGGTTTCATTTTGAGGCCTTTACTACCAAAGACTGAATAATACATTGGGCATGATGGTTTTGTCCTAAACATTAACAGCCACAAAAGGTAGAGAGTGTGTGTGTTTATAGATACACATGTATCATGAATAATTAGTTGGGGACTGTGCATCAAGTCTTTCATTTTACATTTGAGGAAGCAATGCACGGAATGAATTCTGGACCTGCAAACTCTGAATTTCAATTCTCTGTCTCCTAGTTTTACTAGAGTGCTTGCAAACAGTACAGTGTTTTTGTTGTGAAGTTATACCATGCCTGTAATCTCTCTGCGGGTGGCCCTCCTAAGCCCTACTTCAAGAAATAGCTCTAAGCTCATGACACCCGCCCCACCCGATGCCTACATAAGTCTTATATCCTTGGAGTAGTGTTTGGGGTTGTAAACTTGACTTTAGGGAGACATACTCTCTGATGATAGGCGAATGCTTGTATTTACTAATAAACTTCCTTTTTGATGGCCATGGGCTTCGGGGAGCCCCCAACCAAACTATGTGGCTGCTTTTATGTTGGGCCAAAAGACAGGCTCCTTGTGTCCTCCCAGTTTCTTAAACAATGAAGTCATGGCATTTTACAGTGCTGGTGAGTGGATTGAGATTGTGGTGGCCCTGGAATGTGGCACTGCTCTGGCTGGAGGGAAGATGAGAGGGAGGGATGGAGAGGAGAGGAGAGCGGGAGATGGGAACCTGGTGGACACAGGAGGGAGTGTGAGTTCTGAGGGCCAAAGGAAACTTGACACCGGATGGGACATTAATCTGATTCTGTTATCTGAGGCTGTCACCAGTCTTCCCTGTCCTCCTGGCATGCTCCTGTTGAAACCCCCACACTTGGCTGATTCCTTGCCTATCCCAAGAAGCCGGAGGGTGGAGAAAGCAACAAGAAAAAGGAGCCAAGAAAAGAGTAATGAAAGAGTTCTTTAGGAAAAGGGGAAGGTCCCGAGAGATCTGGTAAATGTTAAACTGAAGGGCCAGGCATGAGGAAGAGTAGGCAGTGGGAGAAGAGTGTATGTGTGTGTGCGCATGGATGTGGTGTGTGTGTGTGTGTGTGTGTGTGTGTTTTGTTGGATGGATGGATGATGTGTCATCCAAGCAGATTCAAGGAGGTTCCTAAAAGGCAGTGAGGTTCCTGAAATGGACAAGTCTAGGGAACTCCTGCGAGGAAGGGGAAGCGTTTATTGGTATTTGGGGAGATTGTTAAGAGCTTGCTGGAGTCAGGCGGAGTCCCTGCCATTTTGCCTCTCATCTCCTGAAGAAGGACTGTTTCTTTTGGGATATCTAACAGGCTCCAGTCAGGCATCACAATTTTCTTGCTTGAGGTGTTTATTCTTTCACTCAAGCTAGCCACAAGGACCCTAATACCTGTCAGGAACTGCCTCCTCTGGGAGAGGGAGGGGCCAGGCCCAAATGGTGGCTGCAGAGGTATTTACCAGCTGGTTCCGTGCTCTGCAGGAGGTTGGTGAACATGTAAATGCGGGTAGTAGGCTCACATCTGCTTCTGTTTTTCCTTTTTCTGTAGGCCAGGCTGAAAGCTTAATAAATTGTACAAAACCCAAGTAAGCATGGATGTTAAAGAACATTAAATAAATTATATAAGTATGCCTACCTGTAACACTTTTATAAGGCAAATGCACATGGGTTATTTTGCCATAAACGTGCACATGGACCAAGATTTATTCTAAAGCCCTCTTGTTTCAGCCGTGCTGCTGGTGAAGGTACTACTGTTCATCAGCTTTTCCCTTTTTTACCTGGCGTGCACTGTAGCTGGTCTTGGAAAATGCGATAATGATGCCATAAGTACCCTCGTGCAAAAGTTGTTTTTTGTTCCAAAACATTGCCAGTTCACGGCATATAAAACAACCACGGATGCTTCAGCCGGGTTTCTTTTTCTCCAAATAAGGCAAGCATTAATGAAGCAGCTGAGGGCCTGGGAAAATATTTTGTCATTCCCAAAATGAAATTTCTTCCTCTATCTAGGCCTGCCCATTGATTTTTCAGCTGAAGCACAAGTGTCTGGCCAGACTTGATGAACAGTAGGCCTTGCAACTAAACTTGTCAATTGCCATTGTCACCTCTAATGACCATTGATATAAATAATGCTCAGCCTTCATATTTCCGTGCATATTCACCCAGAGACCTTTGTGTAGAGAATGGTGGGATCATCCCATTCCACAGGGAAAAAAGGGCCAGGTTCCCTGACTCCACCTCTCATTGAATTACAAGCTGGGAAGCTGGGCCAGGCAGAGCTCCAGTTGCCAGACACTGTGGCCACTCTGGTACCAGCTACTCCTAGAACCCAGTGTGGCCTATGAGGATGCTGTTTACCAGGCAGCAACCTCATGAATAGGCAAAAGGCCTGTTTTGAATGCCTCCTGTTTAGAAGTCTGAAATGTCACATCCAGACAGTTTGGAAACATTTTGGATGGAGTCAAGGGCAGAGACCAGAAGACATTCATAGATCTGCAGTTGCAGATGGAGACTTTGTTCCAGCTACCCGTGGTGTGAGTATACCTTACGGGTGCTATTTGGAATAGGACCTTATTTTTGTTCAGTATATTGGAGAAAGTAATTCCTGCTTCCAAACTCACACAGTATTTATGTGGCCCCGGCTGTCTGGGTTATCCACCTGCAGCTGTGGAATTACTTATGAAGGGCTTAATACACAGCTTCGGTTTCTTTATCTGTTAAGAATCGGGATAACTGGGGCTTCTGAAGGGGTAGGGCCATGTAGCCTGGTGGTTAGGAGCTCTGGCTTTAGAGATGGACAGGTTTTGGTTTGGGCTCTGGCTCAGCTGCCTCCTTGCTTTATCGGCTTAAGAAGTTACTAATCTCCAAGTTTCCTTATCTGTAAAGTAAGGAAAATAATAACTACCTCCCTCATAGGTTGTAGTTAGGAAAAAGATGTCGTGAGGCTCAGGTGGTCTGAGGGATATAGAATTGCTTCTCAAACATGATGTGTTGCTTTGCCCAATGCTTAGGAGGGAGTTGCGGTTAATAGTTGAAGTGTTTTGCAAGTAAGTCTTTTGGATCAGTATAAGGCTGTGATAATTCTTATTATTTGGTTTGTGTCCGTGCATGAAAGCACAAAGCAGCCAGAGGAGTCCATGATTCAAGGAGCATGAGAATTACTGTTTGCAACACCATGTTTTCTGAATTCCAGTATACCATCAGTTGTAAGATATGCTTAAGGTTGGGCGCGGTGGCTCATGCCTGTAATCCCAGCACTTTGGGAGGCCGAGGAGGGTGGATCACTTGAGATCAGGAGTACGAGACCAGCCTGGCTAACATGGTGAAACCCTGTCTCTACTGAAAATAAAAAAAATTTAGCTGGGCTTGGTGGTGCATGCCTGTAATCCCAGCTACTGGGGAGGCTGAGGCAGGAGAATTGCTTGAACCTGGGAGGCAGAGGTTGCACTGAGCTGAGATGGCGCCATTGCACTCTAGGTTGGGCAACAAGAGCAAAACTCCGTCTCAAAAAAAAAAAAAAAAAAAAAAAGATATGCTTTTAATCTAAGAGCAAATTTTCAGGGGAGAAAAAGAGCACAGCTCTCTAAAATGTATCTACTTACCATATGCATCTAAATTTCAGATGTGTAAAAATGTAGAAACAATGCGAGTCTTCAAATGCAGGAAATAATGCCTGTGTGCTTATATAATTTGAATAAAAGCTGTGCTGTTGGGAGCCCTAAACTTCAAATGGATGACATGTTAAAAGCTTCCAAACCCACTTTTGATCAAAAATAGGTGGAACCTATGTGGACCAGATTTTTCAGCTGTGCTGAAAGAGTAACAGCAAACCAGAGTCATTGGGCGTGGTTGTGCCAACGATCAGCGCTTAGAAGACCATACCAGTCACATTTTACAGGATTCTATTCATGAAGATTCTGCATATCTGTTTCCATGTTGTTTCTGACCATTAAGGAGAGTTGCCGGTATTGACAGGTGAGGAGGCTGGGCTGCCCTGCAGCTTGTTTCTCCATAAGCACACCATCAAAAACATGTCCACATTCCAGCCTCACCTTAGCCCATCTCCTCATTGGGAGGAGTTAGGCTGCAGCGTGAATGGGAACAATGAATACGGAGGTTTCTTCAGAAGGCGATATTATAGCATTTAATGTACTGCTGTTCTTGTGTATTCTATTGGGAAGAATGGGCAACCGCACATTAACCTTACTGTAAGTGTGATGCATTTGAACATACAGTTAAGAACAGCTCAAAGAATATGCATTTCTGCTGTGAGTGGTTTTGAATAAATCAACATAATAGCCCATGGTTATTAACACGTTATGTGAATTGGACAATGATATATACTTTGAGGACCTTGAACTAAATCCACCAGCTAAGAGCAGCCCGTAGGAGAGGCCCCAGAAGGACCGGAGTTCTGGGTGTTGAGGTTGTCATACAAAGAAATGAACAACAGACCACTGGCAGAAGAATTTTCTGGTAATACTCAACCCAAAGTCAATTTTCAAATGCTTGGACTGCAGCACAGAATTGACTAATGCCAGATTAATTGAATTTGGACTTCTAAATGTGGGTCAGTTTGGGTTGGAAGTGATTTTATTATCCAGAAACTTCTGCGTACCCCTCTTCCCCTGCCCCCCGAAAGATTCAGCCATAATTTTCCCCTGTTGCTGAGATTCTCTTGCGAAGCTTCTGAGAAGCAGTGAATCTTTCTGTTAGATTTCATAAGAAGTAGTTCTAGGCTTTTGACATAATTATGTTTAGATTTCAAGGAAACTTTCAGTGTGTTGAAAAATACATTCTAAGGCATAAAGGGGAAGGAGTCCTCGGCTCAGACCCAGACAGCCCGAGTCCTTAGCCCAGTTAGAAACTTGCCATGTGACCTTGAGCAAGTACTTGGCATGCTCTACCTCATGGTTGAACATTTTTTTTTAAGTGGGGAGGGTTATATATGACCTTCTTTTTGTCCGTTTAGTGATCTGTGGGCTTTTTTTGTTTGTTTTTGTTTGTTTGTATTTTTGGTGGGGGGGGCTATGAGTACAAAATGGAAAAGAAAATAAGTAGATAGGGCCTCATAATCTTTGAGAACCAGGATTTTCCTTAAATTGCTCTCTTTTGAATCTCCTGGTACCCTTTAAAAAACCTCTTGGCCGGGCGCGGTGGCTCACGCTTGTAATCCCAGCACTTTGGGAGGCCGAGGCGGGCGGATCACGAGGTCAGGAGATCGAGACCACGGTGAAACCCCGTCTCTACCAAAAATACAAAAAATTAGCCGGGCGTGGTGGCGGGCGCCTGTAGTCCCAGCTACTCGGAAAGGCTGAGGCAGGAGAATGGCGTGAACCCGGGAGGCGGAGCTTGCAGTGAGCCGAGATCGCGCCACTGCACTCCAGCCTGGGTGACAGAGCAAGACTCCGTCTCAAAAAAAAAAAAAAAAAACCTCTTTACCTGGGTGTGAGTCTTCTTCGTGACACTTAATATGACTTTATGGACCTCAGTTAGACTCTGATGTCCTTTTCAAAACAGTGTTGTTTTTTAAAGTATGAAGTGCTTATTAAACCCACTTAGGAGTTGCAGTCCTAGGAAGCCATTGATCACACGTGAAAACACTCTAGATATAACTCTCCTTTCAAAAAAGTGGCTAATGAAGCATATACCACCTTCCTATTTTGAACAAAGCGCTATGACTGGACAAAATAGAACAACTTTTTGGACAAAAGGGCTGCTGGAGCCGCTGCCGTCTCTATTCTTGCACTGCTTGCTGTTGACAGCCCACGTGTGAGGACACTTTGTTAGTGACATTTAGCCAATGATTGGCCCATCCAAAAGGCAGTTACCCAGAAGCCCTCGTGAGTGAGCCAGGATGCTGGGAGAGGGATGGCAGGTGGCCTTTTGGGAACAAGGGGACATGGCTGGGTTCTTGTAAGTCATGTGGAGAGTATGATACACCTCTACCCTGCCATGCCATGGCAGCTGGGCCTCGCAGAGATGGACACCAGAATTCACAGCACCGGAGTTCAAACACTAAACACGGGCAGCTGGACATTGGCCCTGGGAGGCCCGGACGTGGAGCACTGTCCTGGACCTCGGGCTGTTTCAGGGACCTCCGTGGCAGGAATTGACTACCCTTCTCTTTCAGGCTCAGACATGATGTGCTTGGCTCTTCCCTTGGGCTGTCTTTTCTGGCAGCTTGTCCCATCCGCAGGCCCCCTCGCTGTACTTGTACCTTCACTCTCCATCTCTCAGCTTCTGCGCACTCTGAACTTTGGCCATTCACATGCTGCCAGACCCCTTCCAACTCTTGGACTCCTCCTTACATCCCTTTACCTTTGGCTCCCAATTCTTTTTTTTTTTTTTTATTTCCCAATCAAAACAACAACCACCACCAAGAACAAGAATTAGGCCTTGCCTACCCTTCTTTGGATGGGGTGTTTGTGCCAAGTAGCATCACCAACTGCTGTCCGTCCTTGACATGGGTGTCCTTGGGTCAGGTGTTTCCTCTGGCCCAGTTAGCAGGGAGGAATGTCACATGGTTTAGAAAGGAAGGCCCAGGGCTGGCCATCTCTTGGAGGGGCCTGGGATGGGGTAGGCCCCCTTGGAAGGGGATAGTGGGTGCGGTGGGCACTGTAAATGTTGTGTCCAGGTCAGAGGGTGCAACAGTGTCTATAACTCATATTCTTTTTTTTTTTTGAGACAGAGTCTCACTCTTACACATAGGCTGGAGTGCAGTGGTGCAGTCTCAGCTCACTGCAACCTAACCTCCCGGGTTCAAGCAGTTCTCCTGCCTCAGCCTCCTGGGTAGCTGAGATTACAGGCGCCCAACCACCACGCCTGGCTAATTTTTGTATTTTTAGTAGAGACAGGGTTTCACCATGTTGGCCAGGCTGGTCTCGAACTCCTGACCTCAAGTGATCCACCCGTCTTGACCTCTCAAAGTGCTGGGATTACAGGCGTGAGCTGCCGTGCCCGGCCAGTATCTATAACTGAAGGCTGTTTATTTCTGCTTGCCTAACCCGTCCAGGAGGATGTGCTGGGGCCATCTGAACAACCATTGACATTCAGACATTATTTAGAAATGGAATTGGGAAGTGTTTAAAAGGCGTAGACCAGTCTGGCCTTCTACCCGTTCAAAGACTGTGTATGTAGTCAGTGTATAGTGTATTCATTGAGGGCCCCTCGCTGGATGTTTCAGCCAGTCCCTCAAAGATTCTCGTGTCTGCTTGGTACAGTTGAGATCTGCAAGAGCTGATTCATCGGCCTGATTGAGATTCCTTTGTAAAACCAGATATTGAGGAATACTAGTGGCAAGAATGCTTTGGTGAGCATAAGATAGCAGCTCCCACTGGATCACATGGCTGGTCGGTGTCAGGGAGATCACTGTGGGAGGTAGCAGGAGTCAGTCTTTAAAAAAATTATTGAGCCGGGCATGGTGGCTCACACCTGTAATCCCAGCACTTTGGGAGGCCAAGGCAGGTGGATCATGAGGTCAGGAGATCAAGACCAGCCTGGCCAACATGGTGAAACCCCGTCTCTACTAAAAATACAAAAATTAGCTGAGTGTGGTGGCACGTGCCTGTAATCCCAGCTACTCGGGAGGCTGAGGCAGGAGAATCCCTTGAACCAGCGAGTCGGAGGTTGCAGTGAGCCGAGATGGCACCACTGCACTCCAGCCTGGCGACAGAGTGAGACTCCGTCTTTTAAAAAAAAAAAAAAAAAAAAATATATATATATATATATATATGAATTAATTAATTTAATGTTGCATTAATGAGTGGTGTAAGGTTCTTAGCCCTTTGTCTGGTATCTGCTGGGTGTTCAATATCCGTTTCCTTGCTTTCCCTGCATATTTTGAGCTAATAACTGTTTGGGGACACCACTTTCCTATAGAATCTCATGTAATCCCAAACAGATCCTAGCTGCTTGCTGTGGCCCATCTGCTGGACCCATATCAAGGCCTTCCCACAAAGGAGAGCCCTGCGGGAATCGCCATGTGCCAGGCACTGTGCTAGGCTCTTTAGGTGCATCTTGAAATTTAATCCTCGTGACATTTTGGAGTAGATACTATCATCCCCACAGAAGGTACTGAAGTCTCAAGCACATTAATAGCTTGCGTAAATATTGCTAAGGGTCTTCCAGATGACCTTTAGGAAATTTTCAGCCAGGGGAGAGTGAAAGCTCTATTTGCTATAGTTAAAGCAAGGAACTCCCCTTCTTAAAAAATTATAGAGTTATTGAGATATAATTCACATACCTTACAATTCGTCCATTTAAAGCATGCAATTCAGTGGTTGTAGTATATTCAGGAGTTGCGCGAGCATCGCCACAGTCAATTTTAGAACATTTGCATCACCTTCCACAAAACCCCCGTGTCTCCTAGTAGCCACTCCCCATTTTCCCTAAGTCCCACAGTCCTAGGCAACAACTAATATATTTTCTACATCTATGGATTTGCCTATTCTGGACATTTCATATAAATGAAATCATAGACACATAGTCTTTTGTAACTGACTTCTTTCACTTAGCGAATGGAAGGGTTTTTGATGGAAACTTAGCTCAGATGTCGCCCTAGCCTTGGCCTTCTGGAACTCACTGTTCTCTTGCTTCCTTCCACCCTGCCTCCCTACCCGCTTTGCTACAAGAAGACAGAAGGTAGAAACCCCAAGTTGACTTTTTGAGTAGAAATGAGCCATGTTCTATTTAGTGGTAGAATGTTTGCTGGGTTAGCCCAGGACTTCAGATGGAGAGCTTCCTCCTTTTTAATACCTTGTGACTGCTGTGTTGGCAAGCAGAGGGTTAAATGCTGCAGGAGGACATTGGAGAGTTTCTGCTTTGAGGGTCCACTGGAGCAAGAGAAGCTTTGAGGGTCTGTCTCTGAGATCCCAGAACAGACGTGAAGATATGGCACCGATTCCCTTGGTGCTAAAAGGAACTCCAGGGGAATTTCAGGAAACCCCTCCTTTTCTCGTCTTTATTCTCACCCCGTCCCCTCGCCACCTCTCTCCCCAAGTTCACACTCAGGAGGGAGGAATCTTTTACCTTTTCCGTTCTGGGCAGCAGCTGTAGGGAATGTTATCAGTGTTGGGACTGGGCACGGGACCAAGCCTTCCTGGTGCCTGGACTGCAACCAAGCTGAGAGCTGACATGGCAGGGCGGGTTGTGTGTGAGTTGGCTGCCCCTAGGCTCATAGGCCTGGCACAGTAGAGACCCTGTCAATGGAGATGGCACAGACACTATCAGGCAGGTCACATTGGTGCAGATCCTTGGAGGACTTCCCCCCACCCCCCATGAGTGGATTTCTCCAGGTCAGGGGCTGGCAGGGACTGTGGATGCTGGAGTAAGCGGAATTGTGGGTGCACTCGGCTTCAGCAATACTCTCCAAGGAGAATGATTGTTTTAATAAATTACTGTTTTAATAAAGGAGGTGGAGGAGCTTTTTAATCACTTGCTTTTTAAAAATTTTTTATTTTAATTAATTAATTAATTAATTTATTTATTTTTTGAGACGGAGTCTTGCTCTGTCGCCCAGGCTGGAGTGCAGTGGCATGATCTCGGCTCACTGCAACCTCTGCCTCCTGGATTCACGCCATTCTCCTGCCTCAGCCTCCAGAGTAGCTGGGACTAGAGGCACCCGCCACCATGCCCGACTAATTCTTTGGATTTTTATTAGAGACAGGGTTTCACCGTGTTAGCCAGGATGGTGTAGATCCCCTGACCTCGTGATCCTCCCACCTCAGCCTTCCAAAGGGAGGGATTACAGGCGTGAGTCACCGCGCCCAGCCCTTATTTTTTATTTCTTTTGAGATGGAGTTTTGCTCTGTCACCCAGGCTGGAGTACGGTGGGGTGATCTCGGCTCACTGCAACCTCCACCTCCCAGGTTGAAGTGATTCTCCAGCCTCAGCCTCCTGAGTAGCTGGGATTACAGGTGTGTGCCACCGCCTCCATCTAATTTTTGTATTTTTAGTAGAGACCGCACTTCACCATGTTGGCCAGGCTGGTCTCGAACTCCTGACCTCAGGTGAGCCTCCTGCCTTGGCCTCCCAAAGTGCTGGGATTATAGGCGTGAGCCACTATGCCCAGCCAATCACTTGCTTTTAAACTACTTAAATAAAAAGAGCCAACCCAAAATCTTGTTCATGCTTGGGAAACTGGCAGTGGAATATGAGTTTTTATTTGTGGTGCACACAGGTGACTCGGGGTGCTGTGTACTGGTTCTTGCCTCAATCTGTAGCAAGAAATCTGTTGTTTCTTGCCTGCCTTTTGGGAAGAAATGAAAAAAGAAGCAGCATGAGTCTCCATACATCATGGTTGTGATGGGACTGGGCCTGAGACCTTTTCTGCTGTCCAGGTAAAAGTGTGAAGACCATGGTTCTTGAGGTTTCTTAATAAATTCAGGTGTTAAGTGCTAAGTGACGCTCCCAGCCCCTGAGCTAGAGCAACTACGCTGTTCATGTCCCCAGGAATGGAAGTGGACCCTAGTTAGGTGCTGGTGGCCAGCCATGTGTACCTAGGGCAGGGCCAGGTCGTGTGTGTGTGTGTGTGTGTGTGTGTGTGTGTGTGTGTGTGTGTGTGTGAGAGAGAGAGAGAGAGAGACAGAGAGAGACAGAGAGAGACATGGAGGTGATCGGCACTCGGACATCCTGTGTGGTCCACCTCGCTTCTCAAGCAGGTGTCTTTCCAGTCTACAACTCGTTGACCACAGGTGGAATTCATAAGCTCTGTTCCCTGTCCTGCTTGGGTCCTCCAGAGAAAGAAATGTTGAATTATCATCTTGGTGATGGTCAACTCTGAAAGCCTAAATTTTCATGATCACCAAAGTGTTTGGATTTAAAAGGGTGGCTCACTCCTGTAATTCCAGCACTTTGGGAGGCTGAGGCAGAAGGATCACTTGAGCCCAGGAGTTTCAGACTAGGCTGGGCAACAAAGCAAGACCCAGTCTCTACCAAAAAAAAAAAAAGAAAAAAATCAAAAAAATTAGCTGGGGGAGGTGGTGTGCTCCTATAGCTCCAGCTACTCAGGAGGCTGAGGCGGGAGGATCACTTGAGCCCAGGGGTTTGCAGCTGCAGTGAGCTGTGATTGCACCACTGCACTCCAGCCTGGGCGACTGTGAGACCCCATCTTTAAGAAGAAAAAAAAAAAAAAGGTCACAAGACATTCTTGGCTCCGCCCTGCAGAGCTGCTTCCCGATCTCCTTTGTATTTGCTTCCCAACCTGCGGGCCTCAGTGTGACTCACCACACCAGACTGCCTGGCCCTGCTGCCTGCCGCCCATCCTTGCGGCCTGGACGACTCCATGTGCGAGTTGCTGTTGCAGCGTCCAGAAAACAGACCACACCCCAGGAATGATGATACGTTATAGCATTTCTCTGCTCTGTAAGAGAGGCACCAGGGTCGTGTGCTGGGTCTGGGGTTTGTCCGTTCCACATCCGGTGCTGCTGTTGACTCTGGTGTCGGCCGCTGGTGAGCTGGCTGTAGCTGGTCACCTCTGGGTGGTTTCTGGGGCGGTTGCAGGCTGACTAACACACCAAAGGTCAGCCAGGGTGTTGAAGCTGGCACATTTCTTCCTGGAGCACAGACGTCATCTTGGATCTTTTAGACACTTGGACTTACTTTATGCAGAACATTCTGGATTTGTGAATTAGATGGATTCTTTATTATTTTGTACTTTGGATTCTTTCTTTAAGGAGATCAGAGATAAAAATATCATTGTTTTGCCAGTTTGCTACCACCAGCCCCCACCCCTCTTCCCCTTGTCCAAAAAGGGGGTGGTTAGAGTTTTCTTGAGTGACTGGGCTATCTATTATGATTAGCAGATTACTAAAACTGTGTGATTTTAACAAGATGTAAACACATATGGGAACCCCTCCTTCCATATCTTTAGACATATTAATCTTGCTAATGTCAATCCTGTCAATTCATACATTTATAAATATTAGGGACACTTAAAAGAGTTGTCGGACTGTGCGGGACCTTGGCACACTGCTGACAGCTGCACACTCATCACTGCGGGGCTCATCACACATTGACACCAGCACCATATTTTGCTGGGTTTCCTGATCTCTGTTGAGTACTTGGATTTGAATGGGATGGTTTTAATGTTGCTGCTGGCTACTGCAGTGATCCAAATAACCTCTAAAGCTGGGGCCTTCACACCATCGGCAAATTTTCATGCCAGTTGCCTTTACCTCAGTGGTTTTCAGCTGGGGCAATTTTGTTCCCCAGGAGACATCTGGATACAGTGTTGGTTGTTAACAGCTGGGCAGGGGGTACTTCTGTCATCATCTCATGGGCAGAGGCCAGGGATGCTGCTAAGGCAACCCCTCTCCCTCCCAAAGAATTATCAAAAACATCAATAGTACCAAAGCTGAGAAGCCCTGCTTTAATGTGTTCATTGAGCAACTAAAGAATAGACTCAGATACAGGAAAGTATTTATTTATTTAGAGACAGGGTCTGGCTCTGTTGTCCAGTTCATAACTCACTGTAACCTTGATCTCCTGGGCTGAAGCAATCTTCTCATCTTAGTCTCCCAAAGCATGCTGGGATTACAGGTATAAGCCACGGTGCCCAGCCTGAAAAGAATACTTTAAATGGATGGGGTATGGTGGCTCATGCCTGTAATCCCAGCACTTTGGGAGGCAGAGGCAGGCAGATCACCTGAGGTCAGGAGTTCGAGACCAGCCTGGCCAACATGGTGAAACCCTGTCTCTACTAAAAATACAAAAATTAGCCGGCTGTGGTGATGGGCACCTGTAATCCAAGCTTTTCTGGAGGCCGAGGCAGGAGAATTGCTTGAACCTGGGAGGCGGAGGTTGCAGTGAGCTGAGATCGTGCCATTGCACTCTAGCCTGGACGACAAGACCGAAACTCTGTGTCAAAAAAAAAAAAAAAAAAAGAAAAAGAAAAAAAAAAAGAGTATCTTTAAATGAATGGCAACGCGATTTGCAAATGTATTTTTTTCAATGTTGCCAATTACTTTATGTGTTTAAAAAATATCTTCCTGGTTTACTAGGGTATTCTTTAAAAAAATAAAAAAGATTAAAACTGCACAAACATGATGATGTAAAAGCTAGTAGCTCCTCAAGCTGTGAAAGGTCTGTGATGCAGAGAATAACTCCCTGTGAGCTGAATTTTGTTTGCTGTGGTCCAGCATGGGTTTAGATCCTGCCTCGTTCGTGAAAGAGATAATGTGAAGTCATTGCATTTGCATTTGTCAAAATCCTAGTTTTCGACTTACCTAATAGTTTTTTTTGTTTATTTGTTTTGTTTTGTTTTGTTTTTAAAGACAGGATCTTACAGCCGGGGCCTGTAATCCTAGCACTCTGGGAGGCTGAGGCGAGTTGATCACCTGAGGTCAGGAGTTCGAGACCAGCCTGGCCAACATGGTGAAACCCTGTCTCCACTAAAAATACAAAAATTAGCCAGGCGTGGTGGCACGTGCCTGTAATCCCAGCTACTGGGGAGGCTAAGGCAGGAGAATCACTGAAACCCAGGAGGCGAAGGTTGTAGTGAGCCGAAATCACGCCCCTGCACTCCAGCCTAGGCAACAGAGTGAGACTCCATCTCCAAAAAAAAAAAAAGAGACAGGATCTTGCTCTGTCACCCAGGCTGGGATATACTGGCTTGATCATAGCTCACTGCAACCTTGAGCTCCCGGGCTCAAGCAATCCTCCAGCGTCAGCCTCCTGAGCAGCTGGGACTACAGGTGTGCACTACCATGCCTGGCTAACTTTTTTGTTTTTTGTAGAGACAGGGTCTTACCATGTTGCCTAGGCCAGGAACTCCTGGCCTCAAGTGATCCTCTTGCCTTTGCCTCCCAAAGTGCTGGGATTACACACGTGAAACACCACACCTGAACTAGTCTTTTTGTTGTTGTTAAAGTGAGAGACCCAGACCAAAATCATCTTTCTTCTCCCAAAATGCCAATTATTATTTGTTTTAAGTTATAGCTCCAGATTACCTTCTAGGATTATCCACATTTTGCTTTGTAAATGCTGTTCTTGAAAGGAACCATGTATTGACAGTACATCAGAAATTGCATGGTTCCTTTATGACATTTCTGGGGAAGTAAATGAAAGGTGTAAATTAAGAAAAGCAAGTGTTTGCGGTTCCCACTTTAACCTTGTGTTATGTTAAGTGGCTTTGTTGAAGAGGGCTGTCACTGTTCTTGAAAACTTGGGAAAATCCATAGCAAGCTGTGCCATTAGTTGCCTTTGGGAGCACAGGATGTTTGATGTGAAAATTATATGGACACATCTAATTGGGTGTATTTTCACCCCACCAGATACCAACTAAAGAGGTGACTCTTCCCCATCCCCTGCGTTTTTAGCTAAATTGTTTAACCTGAGTTTCATGCTATTAAGAATTACATTTCAGTAATCCACCTGCCATTTTTCAATGCCTTTTGTTTAGTAGCATGTCTGTATGATCCACCTGCATAACATTTCTAGACATCTGGCAAGAGCTAGTTATCATCCCTTCCTGATTTGGGGTGCTAAGACCTGTGGCCCCCTTCTTCCACCATAATTTACATTCTTCCCTGAGTCCTGCAGAAACTCAGCCAGGCAGTGGAAAGAAAACAGAAGCTCTGTGGACCTCTGCTTCCTGTAAAATGGGAATAATAATTCTTATCCTGCCTGTTCCCCAGAGTTGTGTATTCTTTTCCAATAAAAGGTACTCAAAATTAAAATACAAAGCAGTTACACAGAGATAAGATAGTGGTAATTATGCCGATTTAAACTCCAGAATTAAAAAATAAGTTTAGTCACATACCATACAGTTCACCCATTTAAGGTATATAATTCAGTAGTTTTTCGTATATTTACAGAACTATGCAACCCATATCGCCATTGTAGAACATTTTCCTCACCCCCCGAAAGAAACTGTACCCATTAGCTCTCATTCCCCATTTCCCCCACTCTGCCCTCTCCCCCGTGCCCAAGGCAACCATCAATCTACTTTCTGTTTCTATGGATTTGCCTGTTCTGGCATTAGGTATATACATGAAATCATAAAATTTGTGGTCCTTTGTGACTGCTTCTTTCACTTAACTTAAATGTTTTCAGGGTTCATCCATGTTGCTGCATGTATCAGGACATCATTTCTTTTTCTTTTTCTTTTTTTTTTTGAGATAGAGTCTTGCTCTGTCACCCAGGCTGGAGTGCAGTGGTATGATCTCAGCTCACTGCAACCTCTGCCTCCCAGGTTCAGGCGATTCACCTGCCTCAGCCTCTTGTGTAGCAGGCCCATGCTACCACGCCTGGCTTGCTTATTTATTTATTTATTTATTTATTTATTTATTTATTGTATTTTTAGTAGAGATGGGGTTTCACCATGTTGGCTAGGCTGGTCTGGAACTCCTGACCTCAAGTAATCTGCCCTCCTTGGCCTCCCATAGTGCTGGGATTACAGGCGTGAGCCACTGTGTCGGGCCAGGACTTTATTCCTTTTATGGCTGAATAATATTTTATTATATGGGTATACCATATTTTGTTGACCCATTCATCAGTTGATGGTAAGCTTCAGAATTAAAAAAAAAATTAAGCTAGTTCATATTTGCTTTAATTTTCCAAATGATCCCTTTCCTTTTATTGCAAGTTAAGTGTTCCTATGGTAATGACTGTTATGGGGCAAAGATGATCAAGTCTATGAGTGGTCCACACATTTCAACAAATATGTACCTCAGCAGACTACCTGGAACCAGACATTGGGTAAAGATAACTTTAGAATTCATGGTCTCCCTGAAACACTAAAGACTTTTTAATCAATGCAATTAGTAACTTTCTAGTTACTGTTACTCTTTTTATTTTATTTTATTTTTTGAGCAGGATCTCACTCTGTTGCCCAGGCTGAAGTGCAATGGCCCAATCATGGCTCACTGCGGCCTTGACCTCCTGGGATCAAGTGATGGCTGAGACTACAGTCATGTGCCACCACATCCAGCTCTTTAAAAAATTTTTTTTGCAGAGATGGGGTCTCACTATAGGGTGGTCTTGAATTCCTGGCCTCAAGGGATCCTCCTCCCTCAGCCTCTCAAAGTGCTGGGATTACAGGCATGAGCCACCACACACACCCAGTTTGTTGCTCTTTCTGTAGGTTGGCTAAGGATTAAGATGTTATCTCCAGTGGCTGAAACATGCCTCTGATAGTTGCTGTCTCCCTTGTCTTCATTTTTCACTCTGGTGGTAATCCTGGAAGCCGCAGGGATCAGTCAGATGGCAACAGCAGATTCTTTTTTTTTTTTTTTTTTGAGATGGAATTTTGCTCTGTCACCCAGGCTGGAGTGCAGTGGTGTGATTTCATCTCACTGCAACCTCCGCCTCCTGGGTTCAAGTGATTCTTCTGCCTCAGCCTCCCGAGTAGCTGGGATTACAGGTGCCTACCACAATGCCTGGCTAATTTTTGTATTTTTAATAGAGTCGGGTGTTTCATCATGTTGGCCAGGCTGGTCTCAAACTCCTTACCTTAAGTGATCCACCCATCTTGGCCTTCCAAAGTGCTGGGATTACAGGCGTGAGCCAGTGCGCTGGGCCAGCCACAGCAGATTCTGATCAGGTGATGCCCTTGCCAGCCTGGGGAGCCTTTTGGTTTTGGATTTGGTTTTTAAATTTGTTACTGTTTTGGTGGTTGTTTTTATCTGTTGTAAATATTAAGAAGCCTAGGCACGATGATGCTCTGAAGACAGGAAAATTTGTTTTGTCCCGATTTGCCACACAGACTCTTGCCTGCATCTGGGTTGATGCAGCCACACGGAGAGCTGCTCTGCTCAGGAGATCCAGCCCGGGCCAGCAGCTTTATAATCAGTTCTGATCACCACCCTGCAGGGCTGCTTCTTGGCATTAATGTCCCATAAGTACCTTCAGGAGAAAGTTTTCAAGGAAAACCTGAATTTGTTCTTTATTGGCTGCACACGTTAGACATATGAAGATGTCTTTCACTTTACAAAGCAGGGGGAACCCTCAACAATCTTTAAGAGAGCCCTAAAAACTGAGGATTGTCTCAGAGCCATCTAAATCCAAGAACATTGGACCTATTATGCTTATTCTGGCAGATGGGCCCATCCCTTTTTTTTCTGAGGCAGAGTCTCCATCGCCCAGGCTGGAGTGCAATGGTGTAATCTCGGCTCACTGCAAACTCCACCCCTCGGGTTCAAACGATTTTCGTGCCTCAGTTACCCAAGTAGCTGGGATTACAGGTGCCCGCCACCACGCCCGGCTAATTTTTGTATTTTTAGTAGAGATGAAGTTTCACCATGTTGGCCAGGCTGGTCTTGAACTCCTGACCTCAGGTGATCCGCCCCCCTCCGCCTCCCAAAGTGCTGGGATTACAGGTGTGGGCACTGTGCCTGATCCCCATCTTTTTATTGGTGAGAAGAAAAGGGAGCAAGATGAGGTTGACCCCTGCAACTTATGTGTGTACTGTCTCTGCCTCTGTACACACACACATGCACCACAGACACACCACACACACACAGCCCACACACACAGCCCACATACACGCACACACAATTTAGGTTTTTCCCCTTCTCACAAAAATCCTCTTTAACGTGATTTTTTACTAATAAAGTTATAAATGTCTGGAGTTAGAAGATAGCCAAAGTTTTGGGTGGCGCAACAGATAATTCATCCCAGACTCCACACCCCTTATGTCATGAAAACTTCACCTCTCCTTTTCAAGCTGGGAAACCCCAAATGCACTACAAATACATTACAGGGCAGCTGCCACATCACCATAGGCCAAGCAGAAGGCATTGTGGATGCCCTGGGTATATACTCTCTGACACAGAGGTGACTGCCTAAGCAGTCAGATTTGCGACAGGGTGATCCTTTTTGGAATTCATATACTGGGGCAAGTATTGGAACCAAGGTTGCCAGTGAATGGGGCTGGCAAGTCTTTTTTTGAGTTTCCTTGTGTGTTCCCATTCTGAACAAGGTGGTGTCAAGTTGATCCTGCCTGTGGGAATGCACTGTTCTTGAATATTTATATCTTTATATGCTCCCATTGGGATTTCTCCTTTCATAATGTCTGAAAAGAACTTGTTTTCATTAAAGCCATTTCAATTTCGTACATTTTTATGCAATAATTTAGTGTTTATGGTGTCTCTTAACCAACATGGCTTGTTTTCATAAACACCCGAGAAGGTTTAAATAACATTTTCTCATAAATTAGCCCTCGTTTGCACAATTATTCAGTTATTGCATCATGAAGACCCTCTGGAGTTTGATGTTGTCAGTAAACATATTAGCAGAAAATAGTGTGTTATTATCTAATGCTAATAATTGGTTAGTGGAAATGAGAAAAGAGGATATGTAATTGGGGTTCCTGTGGCTAACAAGATGTGAATTATGAAAGCATTTCCAGGAGAAATTCCAGGGGTATTCCAGGAACCTGTTATTTACATTTTAAAACATTTGATTCCCATTGAAAGGAGAGGAGGGCGCTGTTTACCAACACTGCTTTCTTTTTCAGAGCAAGTCCATCTAAATTTCCTGAGTGGTAGCTAAATCTCCCAACACACCTAGCCCCTATGTTGTCTTGACTTTGCAGTCCCATTTTAGGCTACTAACTTTCTTTTTGTAAGAGTTATGTTGGCTTTTAAAGAGAGGATTACCTAGTATACATGACAAGTCCTGATCAGACCCTCTTCTCCCTCTTGGCACCTTGATTCTGCCCAGCCATGTTCACAGTACACAACACACACCAATACTACTTCCCAAAGGCTGCTTGGGAGAAGGAGCGTCCCTTTAGCAAGAATCTCATTATAAGCACAGTATAATGCTTACTTCATTAGCTAGATTCACAAAGCTTTCTGCAGCCTGTGCTGCTTGAACCCGAGCTTCTGCTTAATGTTCTTCCATAGCCAGTCATTGCTGAGTAAGGTAGATGGGCTTCTGTGTTACACTTAAACATGTGAAATCAACTCCTATTCTCTCAAAGTCATTGATGAGCATGGTTTTTCATGCTTGCTTGCTATTGACTTGTCTGGAAAGATTATACTGTTAAGGACAGAGACTCTCTCAGTTGCATATGGAAATAATGGATATAAAGGTCGCAAGGAGAAGCTTCATTTTCCACCTGCTTGAGGTCACATTGAACCTCATCCCTGTTGCGGAAAACAAATGGGAGTGATAGCTGGTGCCAGCTAGTGTATGGATGTCCTCGAAATTAGATGTGCCTTCAAAAAGACGTGATTTAATGTTAGCCGGGTCTGTTTGAACTTCATCATCATCATCATCATCATCATCATCATCATTATTATTGTTATTATTATTTTGAGATGGAGTCTTGCTCTGTCACCCAGGCTGGAGTGCAGTGGCATGATCTTGGCTCACTGCAACCTCTGCTTCCCGGTTTCAAGCAATTCTCCTGCCTCAGCCTCCTGAGTATGTGGGATTACAGGCACCTGCCACCACATCTGGCTAATTTTTGTATTTTTAGCAGACACAGGGTTTCACCATGTTGGCCAGGCTGGTCTCGAACTCCTGACCTCAAGTGGTCTGCCTGCCTTGACCTCCCAAAATGCTGGGATTATAGGTGTGAGCCACTGCCTTTTTTTTTTTTGCATGTCTTGGTTAATATCTCAAGTTCAGATAATGTGAAGGTTAACTACTTCATCTTATTACCTTTCATTCCAGTAAAGCCTTGACCTTCACGTATAAAACTAATTTAGTGTTGATACAGTTAAAAAGTCAGTGTCTCCTTTATTCAGAATTACCCATATAACGGCTTTTTTAAATAACTTTATTCCAAACTTGAAAAAAATTATTTTTACCCATTTTCCCTGTACTGTTTATGATACAATAATAAAAAAAAATCTTATTTCCAATTTCTTAATATTTGATAGGTACACTTCCCCCCCCACAGGAAAAAAGAAACAGTTGACAAAACTTTGTTTTAACCAGCAAGCACCTTTTGAAATGATGCTGCGAATTCCTATTCATGATGCCATATTTCTAAAATACTGTTTTTGGTCATGTTGAACTTTTATTCAGTAAAAGAAATCTTCACTCTGTGTGTGTGCGCGTGTGTGTGTGTTCATGTGTGTTCGTGTGTGTGCGTGCATGTGTGTGCGTTTGTGTGTGCGTGTGCACATGCACATGCTTGTGGCCTTTTCTCCTTGAATGTGACTTATTTTAATAAATTTACCCTCTTATTATATAATGACCATGTCCAGAAATCGAGGTGCATTGCTTCTGTATGTAGAGAGTCAAGGCCCTAACAAACCTGCTCCTCTGTGTTCTGCCAGCCACACAGAACTGGAGTGTGTTGGAGATGGACACAACCCTTAGAAGTCATCCAGCAGCCAGCATCTGCACATGCTGTGTCAAGCTGAGCCCCAGAAATTCAGAGAGTACAGCTAGTCAGTGGGAGGGTGTCAGTGGCAGTGACACTGAGGCCCCACGCTCTGTCTGTGCTGAGGTTGAGGAGGGGTGAGCAGTGCTTTGTAAAGGTATGTGAAAAAGTGGTCTCTTTCTATGCTCATTCTGTTTTGCCTTCTGCTTAGAGCCTTGTCTTTTTCTCAGGTGAGGTCTTCGAGGGCTGAGGTAGACTTCATTTCTGCATGCCTTGAGTACAGAGATGGTGATTACATTCCAACTCGTGCCAACTTTGAGCAGAGTGGCTGTGTGGTATGGAGGTAGTAAGGGAAGAGGGAGGTGCCATGTGTGACCTGGACACTTGGCCATTCGTGACTCTAGGACATTGCCCTCCACATATACTGACAGACACACACACACACACACGTGCAAGTGTGGGCCCATACTCACACCTTGCCACTCGTACATGCTAACATTAAAGAAAATAATTATGAGAAAAAAAGGATTGCATACATCTGCCATGTGAGTGATGATATCCCGGTCTGGGGAGGAACTGGGCTTGTCTTTATGATAAAAATGGTAGCTTATCTGGACCCCCGATGGCAGTTTCTTCGCCTTTGCAGTAAGTTGACAGTGTATTTCAGATGTAATTAGTTCCCTTCAAAGTTACCTCATCTTCAGAGGTGAGAATTATCGATGGTGCATAAAGCTGGATCAGTGTGAACTGTAAAGACCTAGCCTCTCTCCAAGGTTACGTGTGTGTACGTGGGGTTGGCTGGTTTGTTTGGATGGTTGCTCTTTGTTTTTTGGCATCCTTGTGTGTGAATACATGATAAGAAATATGAGGATGTTACCTTCTCACCAATTTTTAAAAATTGTCAGTTCAGTACTTTGCTTTTTTAGTGCAATGGCCCTTAGCAATATCCTTCTTTTAAATGGATTTCTTATTGTTCCAAAGATGTGGCATTTCCAGAAGAAAATTCTTCCATTTATGCATAGAACCTTGAACTCTAGTCTTTAAAAAGCTAGACTTTAGTTTCAGCTCTTTTTTAGCTGTGTGGTCCTGGACAGGCCCTTTTACATCTAGACTTGGAGATTTAAAGAAAATCGTAAAGAATTAGATGAGATGATTTCTAAGACTCACTTCATTTTAAAACTCTGATCTTTCAGAGAGGCACAAATCCATTCCCTCTTGCTGTGGAGGAGAAAATACATGAAAATCCAAATTCACATGCATTTGACAGGGTTCTCCAGAGACACAAAACCAATAGGATGTATGTGTTTATGTAGAGAGATTTGCAATAAGGAACTGGCTCACCCAGTCATGGAATTGCATAATCTGTATCATCAAGTGTCATGATCTGTAGCTGGGAAGCTGGAGACCCAGGAGAGTCCATGGTGCAGCTCTAGTCTGAGTCTAAAGGCTGGAGGACTGGTAGAACTGACGGTGTAATTCCTGTTCGAAGGCCGGTGGGCTCGAGCCCAGAGATGCTGCTTTAGCTCAAGCCCAAAGGCAGTTACTCAGGAGGATGCCCCCTGATTTGGAGGAAGATCAGCCTTGTATTCTATTCAGGCCTTCAGCTGATTGGCTGAGGCCTGCTCACATCAAGGAGGACCATCCGCCTTACTCAGTGAATGTTAAACTTATCTAAAAATATCCTCAGAGAAACATCCAGAATAGTGTATAACCAAATATCCGGGCACCCTGTGACTTAGTCAAACTGACACATGAGGCCAGGCATGGTGGCTCACGCCTGTAGTAATCCCAACACTTTGGGAGGCCGGGGTGGGCGGATCACTTGAGACCAGGAGTTGGAGACCAGCCTGGCCAACATGGTGAAACCCCGTCTCTACCAAAAAAATACAAACATTAGCCAGGAGTGGTGATGCGTGCCTGTATTCCCGGCTACTTGGGAGGCTGTCACGAGAATCGCTTCAACCTGGGAGGCGGAGGTTGCAGTGAGTCGAGATTGCACCCCTGCACTCCAGCCTGGGTGACAAAGCAAGACTCTGTCTCAAACCCCGCCCTACCCCCCCTCCCCCCAAAAAAAGCCAAACCCTGACACATAAAATTAATTACCACCAGAGTTTTCTGAGGCAAAGAGGAGTAAAGCTGTTGCCTTTTTCTTCTTGCCTATGAGGTTGGTTCAGATTCTTCTAACAGCCAACAGGTGTTGGCCAATTTTACTCTCAATGACACCTTTCTTTTTTTTTTATTCAGGTTTCCCTCTGTCACCCAGGCTGGAACGCGGGGGCACAATCATGGCTCACCGTAGCCTTGATCTTCCAGGCTTAACCAAACCTTTCACCTTGGCCTTCTGAGTAGCTACAGGCCTGCACCACCACATCTGGCTAATTTTTTTTTTTTTTTTTTTAATTTTTAGTAGAGACGAGGTCTTGCTATGTTGCCCAGTCTAGTCTTGAACTCTTGAGCTCAAGCAGTCCTCCAGCCTTGGCCTCTGAAAGTGCTGGGATTATAGGCATGAGCCACCACACCCAGCCTGAGTGACATTATTTCATACAAAATCCTCATCTCTGGAGGCCTTTGTATTTTTAGGGGTTTTGTTTTTCAAATGCTTCTCACCTCCGCCTATACTTGCTCATTTTTAAATGTTTCCTGGCAGAGCAATTAGTATTTTCTGGCTTACTAGGTGCTATTTTGATTGCATTAGCATTTGAATATTACCCAGCTAGTTGTGGAGTGGGGCAGTAAGCTCATAAAGAAGCAACACAGTAGAATACACAAATATTACTATGACTTTATGGGTGGCACACCTTGATTCTTGATCCATGTGGCTGTGTTCAGATCTGGTTAGCACACGTTGACATCAGGGGCTGAGCCACCAGTGAGACTCAAACCCAGCAGCCCTGTCAGTCTACCTTCTCTCTTGACTTGATCCAGCCTTATAACTTCAGTTTCCGCAGGAGAAACACGCCTCTTGAGGTCCTCTGTCACAAATAGGCATTGTTTCTGGAGAAAGCCAGGAGGCAGATTTTAGTGCTGTTTAGCATCTGTGGTCTCTACTTTCTGGATCTGGTACATTATGGAGACCATGAAATGACATGAAATAGCTCAGTGCTGCCAGTGGCGGTGACAGGGACACTAGAGGTGAAGGAGGGCCCTCGGGGCAATTCCAGCAGGTGGGTGGTGGCTGAAGGTCCTAGTCTTCTTTCTGCAGAGACTGGCCACCTGCTTCATTCTTTCAAGAAGCACCAAATCCCTACTTCAGTACTTTGCCCACTCATCATGTCAGGAGCATGAAACTCACGAGGCCTTCATTTACTTTTATCCTGTAACACCTTCAATTTTTCCCATATCCTCCCTTGATTTGTGGATGGACAACTATGGAGGCCAGTCTGGCTGAGGTGAGGACTGCTTGAGTCTAAATTCCTCTCTCCTCAAACCCAATTCAGACTGGCCTGAGCAAAATGAATGTATTGATCCATAACTGGAAAGTCCAGAATGATCAGGCATCAGGCATGGCTGGATCCAGGGGCCCATGTATTAGAACCATCTCCTTCCAGTTCTGGGCTCTGCTTGCCTCCCAGTTGGTTTTACTGCACAGAGGCTTGTTCAAGTCCAGAGAGATCTTATCTTTCCCTACAAGTCTGTGACCTTGATTCTGGACCTGCGTCTATGGAAAGGGGTTGCAGTGTCTGAGTGAGCTTGGACTGTGTAAACTTACCCACTTATGAAGCTGGGGGTGGGGTTCACTCCACTAAGCTACATGGCTCTAGAGTCAGGGGGTTGCCCCCTAAGTAACTGGCAATAGTGTTACCAGAAAAATCATGAACGGACACTGAGCAGAAAACTCAGCAGATGTTTATTTCCTGGTCTTTAGGATTTGTTGAAGAGTTTTTTATTTGTTTGTTTTTTAAGAAAGACTCAAAAGGAAAAAAAAAAGAAACTATAGTTATTTTCTCATGGTATAAAGAGATTTTATAGTTGTATATACATTTGACCTTTTTATAAGACATCTCCTACCCCCCTAAAATTGGAAGTCATTTATTAAGCCTTTGTATTCTGTAAGAGGATTGGAAATGAATAATTAAGAACATTAAAGAGGAAAGCAGAGGGCGGTGGTGAAGTGTGGTCTTGAGGGGGTAATAAACCTCCTTCAGGCCACACACACACAAGAAAAAAAAAAAAAAAGGGAAATAAGTGTAGCCCAGTAAGATAAGGTGGGGAATAAGGTTAGGGGTAAGGTTAATTCTACAAGTTCAAAGCCGGTAGCCCCTGATGCGATGTTGGACGTGAACTATAAATTTGGCTCTGAGGTTCCCAGGCACGGAAGAATATCTAGATCTGTACAGAGAGGTTGTGTGTGTGTTTAACATTTCCATAATGTACAATTTCCTCTACGAGTAAAGGCCATGAGGAAATGCCCGTGGAAGATAAAGGAGACCATGTGGCCTGTGGCAACCATGGATGCATTTCTTTCCTAACGCATTCTCTGGGGCACTTTGGTAACTCTGCCTCTTTGCTCTCAGCATTGTGTTAGAAAATAAAGCAAGCAGACGAGGATTAAACCCTCATGTTGCTGGGTTCCTTCTAGAAACAATTGGAGGGCTAATCAAGTCACGTTTGGTGGAAGGCAGTCAGGTGAGTCATTGCTGTGGCTGGACTGAATAGGATAGCCTTAGCTGTAAAATTGGGCTGATCTTTCAAATGGACTCATGCTTGCCTAATGACTCACGCTCCTGTTTACAAATCAGCTCTGTGAAGAAATGCAGAGTGGGAGGCTCTGCTTCCCAGACGGAGACCTTAGACCTCCAGGGGTGGAGAACCAAGTACTTCCTCTGGTGCTCGGCTTCCCTTCCTGGGGGCAGATCTCTCAGCTTCTGGTTGGTGGCTCTCAAAATCCAGACACAAGGTCAGCTGCAGCCAGCATGGGCCCTGGAGTAGCTCCAGTTATGGGGCAGCAATGGCCCCCTCTCATCTTGAGAGCTCACTTTGCCTGTGGATGGTTTTAATCCATCTGGATAAACTTGAGGCCCATGGGAATACCGTATACTATGTACACACTGCTCTAAAGATGTGGCTGCTGTTGTATAAATTTTTCCTTTATTTTTATCAATTTCCTATTTTCCAGAGTCTTGCATACCCACTATGTCTACTGTGATAGTGAATGTAAAAACGTACAAGATGATGGTGTTATCCTCAATCTCTTATTCTTAATCCTGAACAAATTACGTGAAAAAATGGTTCATGGAGTTTTTCTTCATATAAAACTTTTTACAATGAACATAAAGGGCATAGCTATATCTCTTTTTAAAAAAAGAAAGGTAGAATATTATTTCTCAGTTGCAAAATCATCCTTCTTGGACCACAAGTTGTTTTTTACAGCCCTAAATTCTCTTGTTTATAGAGCCTGTTTATAGAGCCATAGACAGGCCAATGGGTCTCTACAGCAGGCACTTGCATGAGTTGACTGGGACCCGGGCTATATTCCCCCTCTGCCATTTACTAGCTGTGTGACCTTGGGCATGCTCCTTACAGTCTCTGAGTCAGTTTCCTCCTCTGTGAAATGGGCATGATACTACCTACCTCATAAGGTAGGGGTGAGGATTAATGGAGTAAGAGGCATGCTCCTGTCTAGGGCCCCAGACAGAGTAGGCTGTCAGTAAACTGTAGCAGCTATTGTGATAGGGTTTGAAATTCAAATTAACACATATTTCTTGAGCACCCAAGGTGTGTGCTGCCGGATCTTTCAAGGGGTCCAGAATTGGTAGTATAGTTGCTTTTCTCAAAAGACTGTCGCCTGGCAGAGGAAAAGCTGTTAAGGTATGAGTGAAGACAGATCAGCCAGGCCTGGTGCTGCTTGCCTGAGATCTCAACACTTTGGGAGGCCAAGATAGGAGGATTGCCTGAGCCCAGGAGTTCAAGACCAGCCTGGGCAACATAGCAAGATTCTGCCTCCACACACACACAAAAATAAAAAGATTAGCTGAGTGTGGTGGCGTGCACCTGTAGTCCTAACCGTTTGGGAGGCTGAGACAGGAGGATTGCTTGAGCCCAGGAGTTTAAGTCCAGTCCGGGCAACATAGCAACACCCCATCTCTTAAAAAAAAAAAAAAAAAAGATCAGCTCCCCAAACAGCTGAAGTATTAAGTGGAACCATATGTAATTGTATTTTTGTAGGACAGAAATATCAGCAATTTCACATAACTAATAGATTCAGTAAGGTAAGTTGAGAGAGAAAATGCTAGCTAGCTGGTTCTTGAGAGGCTCAGAGGAAGGGGAGGCCATGCCCATTAGGAGAATGGTGGGTAGGGGTGGGAGTACACAACAGGAAGGCTGCCTGGAGGAGGTTGCATTTCAGATGTTCCTAGAAGGGACCCTGAGCTGGATGGCAGGGAAACAGGAGAGTTCTGATTCGTGCTGGGGACTGTAATCCTTCTGGCATGGAGCTTCTATAGAAATGTGGGTTAGGGCAGAAAGGAAGGCTGGGGGCTGTGTGTGCCTTGGTGACGTGTCCCCCTCGCTCCCGAGCCTTACTCTGTTCCCCTTTCTTCCTGGCAGCAGAGCCCCCTCCCTTGCTGCACTCAGGGACATGACTGTCAGCACTTCTACCCCCCCTCAGACTTCACTGTCAGCACTCAAGTCTTCAGGGACATGAAAAGGAGCCACTCCTTACAAAAAGTTGGGGAGCCCTGGTGTATTGAGGTAGGTCTCGGAGCAGAATGACGGTATGAGATGAGCTAGCTCTAAAATGAAGCCGCCCATCCAAAGTTTACCTCTCTTTAGGGCAGGGCCCATCCACTGCGATCCCTGAATTCTTGTTGGGTCACTGTCATTTTGGGTGCCATGATGTCTGGGTGTGCTGACCACTGATAGGGATATCACAGCCATAAAAACGCCTGTTTACAAGGAGAGGGTGGAGGGTGGTGCTCCCATGACTCCAGGATGCCTGGCTCCCAGTGAAGGCCTCGTGATCCAGTGCCACACGTAACTTCCGTGAAAATGAGGAGCACAACATTATCCCATTAAACTTGGTCCCAGGAAGTGTCTCTTGGGACTCTTCACAGTTCACAATGGAGGAGAAGTTACCACCTCAACTTTGCCTTCGTTCCTAGTAATTTAGAACTTAAAGATTTTCTTTTAAAATTCAGGGTGCTGGAAAATGCCCACTTTGCCTCGACAATACCTACAGAGGCAGCCGTGAATGGCTTTACTCGCAAATGTTGCTCTCCAAGGACAGGAAGCATTGTTAATTTCCTTTAAATAATTCAATACAGTGTCAATACCCCACACTGCTCAGTGCTTGGGAGTGACAGTTCTCTTCAAATTAATAGTCCTGAAGAAAAAATAACATCTAGAACATGCTTTTATCTTCAGAAAAGCAAAAGTCAATGCAGATGAAACATTTTCAAGGAACTCTTAGGTTTAAACAGCAAATGATTTAGTACTAATGTTAGCTTTTAAAAAAAGAAAAGTGAGTATTTATGAACCAATTAATAAAGCCTCTGTCTTTAAAAACATTTATTGTATACCTACTGGGTG
Organism: Symphalangus syndactylus; assembly: GCF_028878055.3. Taxonomy (NCBI): domain Eukaryota; kingdom Metazoa; phylum Chordata; class Mammalia; order Primates; family Hylobatidae; genus Symphalangus; species Symphalangus syndactylus. The sequence goes on along the minus strand of NC_072424.2, from coordinate 25,387,962 downwards.
CTGTGCTATGTGTTGGAGCCATAGGAACAGAAAGCAGTGCCTCCAGCAGGCAGAGACCTGGAGTAATACATATGTATATAAGTCTTGCCGTTGGAGAGAGAAAACGTGGAATAAGTCATCTTTAAAAGTTTGTTCTGGTGTAGGAAGTGATGAATAGCCATATAAGAGAACTAGAAACTGTAAAAATATATAAAGAAAATGTAAAATACCTATACTCATTACCTATTGATAATCTCTCTCTCTTTTTTGAGATAGAATCTCGCTCTGTTGCCCAGGCTGGTGTGCAGTGGCGCGATCTCAGCTCGCTGCAACTTCTGCCTCCGGGTTTCAAGCAATTCTCCTGCCTCAGCCTCCCGAGTAGCTGGACTACAGGTGCGCGCCACCAAGCCCAGCTAATTTTTTGTACTTTTAGTAAAGACAGCGTTTCACAGTGTTAGCCAGGATGGTCTCGATCTCCTGACCTCGTGATCCTCCCGCCTCGGCCTCCCAAACTGCTGGGATTACAGGCGTGAGCCACCGTGGCTGGCCTTTTTTATTTTTTATTTTGAGATGGAGTCTCACTCTGTCTTCCAGGCTGGAGTGTGTGATCTTGGCTCACTGTGTCCTCCGCCTGCCAGGTTCAAGAAATTCTCCTGCCTCAGCCTCCCGAGTAGCTGGGATTACAGGCACCTGCCACCATACCCGGCTAATTTTTGTATTTTTGATAGAGACGGGGTTTTGCCATGTTGGTCAGACTGTTCTTGAACTCCTGACCTCAGGTGATCCGCCTGACTTGGCCTCCCAAAGTGCTAGGATTACAGGCGTGAGCCACTATGTCTGGCCAATAATCTCTTAATATTTGGATACATTTCCAAATTTCTAGTCATTCATGTGCACAAACCTTAAAAGTGTTTTGCAAAATTGGTATTACACCTCATACGGTTTTGCAATTTCTTTCTACTTTTAATTCTAGGAACACTTTTTGACACTATAACGTGTGCCTAATTCTCTTTAGTAACTTCATGTACCAAAGTGGAAATCCTCTGGTCCACCTATTCCCCGTTAGCCAGATGTGCATAAAACTGAAGATGTGGCTGGGTGCAGTGGCTCAATGCCTGTAATCCCAGCACTTTGGAAGGTTGAAGCGGGCAGATCACGATATCAGGAGTTCGAGACCAGTGAAACCCCACCTCTACTAAAAATACAAAAATTAGCTGGGCGTGGTGGCGCGCACCTGTAATCCCAGCTACTCAGGAGGCTGAGGCAGGAGAATCGCTTGAACCCGGAAGGAAGACAGAGATTTCAGTGAGCCGAGATCGCACCACTGCACTCCAGCCTGGGCAACAGAGCGAGACTCTGTCTCAAAATGTTTCTGGAATCTTTCGGACTTTTCACTGTCTTGCATTCTTGCCTCTGATCTTGCATGTTCTTGGGCCACGCCTATGTCTTGATTACCTGGAGCTGCTGTCTCTGTGTGTAAGGAGCATTCCCTTTAACTGGCCTGGGTCTGATAGAGCAGTGAGGACCCCTTTTCTCTGCATTAGCCATGGCCTGGTAGAAGATTTTTTTCAGTAGCCTCTCATTGGTTCAGCTTTTAATAAGCATAGCTGTTCATTCTGGCTATTTATGATAAGATGATATGAATTAGCTATTCTCCCATCAGAGCCTGGCACATGGTAACTCATTAATCTTTGGCTGGCGGCAGAAGGTAGATAAAGGAACCAGGCACCCATTTTAAGTATGAGGAAAATGAAACAGAAAGACTGAGTTTCTTCCTTATAACTCAAGATCCGCAGGAGCTGATTAGATCCCTGGCGCCAGTGAGTGAGCATTTCTCAGCCTTGTCGTCAGAACCCAGAAGCATCTCCCAGGGATGCGCCAAAATGCCACGTTTCCAGGATGTCATCTAAATCTGTAAACTGTGAATAGGTGAGGTACAAAGATGACACTTATGGGCTGTGCCAACTTGAGCAAGTTACTCGACTGATCTGTGCTTCAATTTCTCCATCAGTGATAAAGGTTCACGTACGGGCTGTATATAAAGGGGGTGCTTGGTGAGAGAGCTGGTGGGCTCAGACTGGTACAGGCAATTAGCAAGATTCTTGAGGAATCACACCCTGATGGTGTGTCTGTGTGATGGGCCAGTTGCTGCTGGAGTAGCTCAGTTATGTGTTCCATGTAGGTTTCCGTGGAAATTCACATGTAACATTCCTAGTACCTACTTCAAGAGTTTTGGTGGTGGCTGGGCGTGGTGGGTCGTGCCTGTAATCCCCAGCACTTTGGGAGGCCAAGGTGGGCAGATCACGAGGTCAGGAGTTCGAGACCAGCCTGGCCAACATGGTGAAACCCCGTCTCTACTAAAAATACAAAAATTAGCCAGGCGTGGTGGCACATGCCTGTAATCCCAGCTACTTGGGAGGCTGAGGCAGGAGAATTGCTTGAACCCCAGGGTGCGGAGGTTGCAGTGAGCCAAGATAGCACCACTGCTCTCCAGCCTGGGCCACAGGGCAAGACTCCCTCTGCCAGGGGGGTGTGGGGGCAGGGTAAGGATTTTGGTGATGTCTGAAAATCCTGATCCCACAGCCTGGGTGTGATAGAAATGGCTCTGCGGAGTGTGGTGGGAACCTCTTGTGACTGGTCGTCAGAACTAAGTTTGAGTCCAACTCTCACTGTTTTGGCAAGGTGCTTCCCCGCTCTGTGATGTAATGGGGTGGTCGTGGGATATTCCCGCAGTCTGCTCCACTGGGTACCTACAGAGATCCCTTGACATTTAACACAGACTTCCTGTGATCCAGGAACTACTGTAAGAACTACTGTAACTACCTCCTATATTAACTTTTCCAAACCTTGATAGCAACCTTATGAGGGAGGTGCTGTGATTATTCCCATTTTGCAATTAAGGTAACTGAGCCAGAGAGAGAGAAAGCAACATCCCTAAGATCACACAGCTGAAGGGTGAGAGCTATAAAATTGCTGGTAATGAAGGGCCATGGTTCTTGGCCATGGTTCAGAGCTGTGATACCAACCATCTTCCACTTGTTCAGGGAGAAGGTGTTTGATCCTTTTCTTCACTCAGCCGCCTTAGGAGTTGGGAGGAAATTTTGGTTCAGGATACCTAAGTTCTTACAAGTCTCAACAATTGTACTTTCTGTCTCGTCCACATTTTAAATTCATTGTCCCTTCTCTTTCTTTCCATGTAATTCAGCCGGATTTGAACCCTTTAGATCCCTTCCTCTAGGGAATTAAGGTTGGTAGACCAGCTGAGTAAATGTGACTCAGAAAGTCAATATCCACCTGGGCAGAGATGAGTCATTTCTTTCTAGTTAGCTATTCATGTACATTGTAAAGCTCACCACACAAAGTCATTACATTGAGGCTATTAACATGTTTAATAGTGACAATAATAGGGTGTGACCCATGGCATATAACTGCATTCAGATAAGAAGAAAGAGTTTTCTTTTTTTTCTTCCTGTAATTGCTCAGTCAATACCATTTTCACGGAAGTACTTGCAAACAAACTTTAAAAAAGTTCTTTGTCCAAACCCTTCCCTGATTCCTTGTTTCCTTCCTCTTCAGGGGTTCTATAAACTTTTCCTGATCAGTGGCCAGGGATTAGCGAGATGGTGCACTCTGTCCTTCTGATTTTGTGGTTGACCTACCCTTTTGCTGGTGTTGAGCCTGTTTTTATTGCATTTTTTTTTGGGGGGGGGGTGTGTGCGTGCCCACGCATGTGTGTATTTTCAGGAGGGGCACATTATTGCTGCTACTTGCTTATTAACCTCTCAATCTAGAAATTTCAGGGAAGAAGAGACTTCCGCTAAATTTGCCAAGCTAGACACATAAGCAAGGAGTTAGCCATTTTGGTGAGAGGAAATGAAACTTTTCTTGGGTTTATTAGACCACATCCTATGTGGCTTATTATATGTCTGATTTCTAAAAAGCATGTCATCAAGGTCAAAGTTTTATTTTTGCTTGTTAGTCATTTGAAACAAATATAGATGTTGCTTCATTTCCTGGGTACTGTATTTTTCAGTACGTGGTATGTATGGAAAATTTGGATTTACACAATGAAGTGCACTAGAAGGGAAGTATTTGCTAATTTAGAACTCTCTACATTATAACTTTGGATTAGCAAGCATTCTGCTAACTAAATATTTTCATTTATCTCCTACCCCTGATTATATAAAGAAGCAGATGAGACAACCAAAGAAATACCCCTCCAAGACAAAGTGAATATTTTGAAATACTTCCTCTCAGTCGTTTAAAAAATGTGATTTAAAAATCATAGCTGGGATCATACTGTACATGCACTTGTTTTCTGTTTATTTTACATCTCTCTATACTAGAAACACTTCCCTATGTATGCCACAAAAACTGTGAAAGTACTAATGATTATCCCTCCTGTCCCTTAATATGCTTAGCTGTTGCCCCAATGAACACAGACTGTTTCCAAAGTTCTACTGTTGGCCGGGCACTGTGGCTCATGCCTGAAATCCCAACACTTTGAGAGGCTGAGGCAGGTGGGTCACTTGAGGCCAGGAGTTTGAGACCAGCCTGGCCAACATGGCAAAACACTGTCTCTACTAAAAAGTACAAAAATTAGCTGGGTACGTGGTTCCAGCTACTCGGGAGGCTGAGGCAGGAGAATTGCTTGAACCCGGGAGGCAGCGGTTGCAGTAAGCCGAGATTGCACCACTGCACTATAGCCTGGGTGACAGAGCGAGACTCCATCTCAAAAAATAAAAAAACAAAACAAAAAAACAAAAAACAAAGTTCCACTATTGATAGTGCAACTGCATCTCATGTGGCAGAGGGTGGAAGTTGCAAACAGTGAAGAGAGAGTGATTCTGGAACATTCCATAATGCCCCCTTGATGTATGTGACCCATCATCGCTTCGCATGTATAGCCCCGGATCGATCTGTGCAAGTGGGCCAGCAAATTCAACTCCTCGTCACCCCCTCTCTACCGCAGTTCATGCTCACTGGGTAGGATGGGAGGTGGGACTGCCAGATTATTTTTATTTTTTCCTTTCCCACATTCTCTATCTGCCAATATTTTTTTGTTGAAGTCTTTTAGGCTAAATGAGCGGACAAATTTTCTCTGCTGATCAACCGCTGTGGTAGCATCAGTGGACACTGCAGTGCCTCCCTGGGAATTTTTAATGCCTCAGTGAGGTCATATTCCCAGTGTAGAGGGAACACGAAGTAGTCCCACTCTACTTATCAGATGCAGAGCTTGCAGAGCTTGCCACCAGGAAAACAGACGCAGAGAAGCCGGGATCATTTCTGGCCCCATTTCCCTCATTGTTCACCATTCTTTGGACTGCAAAGAGATGTCATTGTAAACGCTATCCTTTTCATTTTGTATACTAAGCAGGAAGCCCAGGCACTCTCCGTGGAGGTCTTCCAAGGAGCTCATCCATGCAGAAGACAGGAGTGTTCCTGCATCCTGCATCCTAGCCTCAGTGAGCCCACTTGAAAACCCCCAGGGTGCCCCAAGCTGTGCCTGTGTCTCTCCACGTTAGTGGCTACCTCCCTTTTCCCCCTTCGTCGTGAGTCACGTATTTTCTTTGCGTCTCGTGTGGCAGAGGTATTCGTAGACAAGATTTGGGCCTTTAGTGTGTGACATGTCATCCCTACAGTTGATTGTTTTGGCTCCTCCCCTTTTGTAATGCTGTGAGGTGACAGGTCAGTTTTTTAATGTGCCAGTCTGAGTCAAGGGAGAGTATAAATTAGCCTTAAGACTTTGTATTCCATATAGGGTCTCCCATATGAGAATATGCCGTTAGCACTTAGGGAGAGGGGTAGACGCTGCAGGGGTGGTTTTGACTTATCTGCCTATCAGTCAGCGTCTCTGTTGATGTACCTGTTTCTCAGATATCAATCCCTTCTATGACGTCAGCAAGGTAGACGTTTGGAATTTGGAAATGGAGAGGAACCATATTTCAGCCCAGACTCTGTAACTTAATTTACTCATTTTTATTAAGGGCAGTGATTATTAGGCAAGCAAAATAGCAGATCTGAGTTCTTATTCTTCCTTATAAGGCCTGTCCTATGGACCTTATTGGAAAGGTATTTATTGCATCAGCTGCTGCTGGTTTAGCCAGGAGCGCCATCATCTTTCACCTTTTACTTCACACCCACCCAGTGTTCTCTGTCACGTCTCTGAAAGGCCATTTCAAACCGGTTTGCATTAAGAAAAATCAGTAGTTTCTTTTTTTTCAGTGTGGTGGAAGTGCCGTAGGAGGCCAGATTTGCTTTTCCTGATCAATGTCTGGCCTCTTCTATGGGGGCCAAAAATGAAAGAGGAGCAGCCACACCCTTTTAGATTCTGGCCATGTCACAGCACACTCACCGCCAGCTTCAGAGGCCAGTGCAGCAGGGAGAAAAGCTCTTGGCTGGGAAGATCTAAATTAGAGGCCTGTTTGTGCTCAGAGTGAAAGTTTCTGTTTTGGAAAAGCCAGCTCCGTCCAGAGGGGAGGGTGGGGATGGGAAAGCAACGAAGACACCAGAGAAAGAAGAAATAAGAGGGAGAAGTGAGGAGGCATGTAGTGACTGCAGGACATGGGACCCCCCTGCTCGGCTTCTGCTCCCATTCCACCGGTCACTGGGTCAGACAAGCTTAGCCTGAGCCCCGCATCACCATCCCTGTCCTGGTGGTAGCCTCTTGCTGTTTAGAAAAACAGAGTTGGGGGAGATGACAGTAGCTTGCCTGTGATCTACACACAGGGCAGGTTGGGAGGGGTCCTGCACACTCTGTCACTTAGTGCTCATCCCAGCTCCTGCCTGCTGGGTTTGTGGCAGCATTTGTGGTAAGCCTTGTGGTTCGCCAGGGGCCAGGGTGACAGATGAGAAGTCCACTTGTTCCTGAGAAATGAGCTCCACTAGAAAGTAGGAGCAACTTGTAACAACCAGGGGGAAGTCCAGTGTGTAGGTTGTCACAACTCTCTCTCAGGACAAATTTCTTTCCTCTTGCCAGTTGTGGAAGAACCCATGAGGAGGCCAGGCGCGGTGGCTCACGCCTATAATCCCAGCACTTTGGGAAGCCGAGGCGGGTGGATCACCTGAGGTCAGGAGTTCGAGACCAGCCTGGCCAACATGGTGAAACCCCATCTCTACTAAAAATAAAAAAAAATTAGCCAGACACAGTGGCAGGCGCCTGTAATCCCAGCTCCTTGGGAGGCCAAGGCAGGAGAATCACCTGAACCCGGGAGGTGGAAGTTGCAGTGAGCCAAGATTGCACCACTGCACTCCAGCCAGGGTGACAGAGTGAGACTCTTGTCTCAAAAAAAAAAAAAAAAAAAAAAAAAACCCATGAGAAAGATATATGGAGGCGAGAGGGAAAGGTGTTCCCTGGAGGGATTGCTTATGGCATCTTTTACTGGCTTCAGAAACGCATGTCATGGCCAGACGCAGTGGCTCACACCTGTAATCCCAGCACTTTGGGAGGCTGAGGCGGGTGGATCGCCTGAGGTCAGGAGTCGGAGACCAGCCTGGCCAACATGGTGAAACCCTATCTTTGCTAAAAACACAGAAATTAGCCGGGCATGGTAGTGCGCCTGTAATTCCAGCTACTCGGGAGGCTGAGGCAGGAGAATCGCTTGAACCTGGGAGGTGGAGGTTGCAGTGAGCCAAGATAATGCCACTGCCCTCCAGTCTGGGTGACAGAGTGAGACTCTGTCTCAAAAAAAAAAAAGAAGAAACACATGTCGTACCTGAAGGGAAGATAGGTCCTTTCCCTGCCCTTCCCCATTTCCTTGGTAGCGGCAGCAGTGTCTGGCACAGGCTCCTGACCCTCATGATGTAGTGATATGTTGGGGATGTTTGTTTCTTCTTGGACCTTTCCGGTTTGGGACAGCAAAATCTATAAGATCCAGGTCTCCGTTGGGGCTTTCCGCACTGGGATCTTCCTTGGTCAGGTCACTTGCAGCTGTTTTTCAAATCTGCACTCAATGGCATGCAGTTCTGTGCCCTGATTTAAGGTATGAGGGTCAAGTGCGAGACGTGGGATTTTTATTAACAAAATTGTATTTTAGGCTGGGCTCGGTGGCTCACACCTGTAATCCCAGCACTTTGGGAGGCCGAGGAGGATGGATCACAAGGTCAGAAGTTCCAGACCAGCCTGGCCAATGTGGTGAAACCCATCTCTACTAAAAATACAAAAATTAGCCAGCCGTGGTGGTGGGCGCCTGTAGTCCCAGCTACTTGGGAGGCTGAGGCAGGAGAATCGCTTGAACCCGGGAGGCAGTGGTTGCAGTGAGCCGAGATCGCGCCACTGCACTCTAGCCTGGGTGACAAAGTAAGACTCTGTCTCAAAACAAAACAAAAAACAAAAAACAAAAATGTATTTTAAAATATATTATGATCATTGACTTTTTCTTTTGGTCTCCAGTTCTATGAATTGTAATATAAATTCGTATTATTGCCGCCACATAGGACACAGAATGGATCCATCGCCCTATACGTGTCTAGTTGCTGCCTTTGTGTAGTCACTGGAGATGTGGGTTTTATTATTTTCTCCATGTGATAGATAGTGCCGACTTGATTCACTTCACCCATTCCAGGGCTAATTTTTCATTGTTGATTGTCAGGGGCTCTGCTCTGCTGTTTCTCCAGCCCTCTCCTGCGAAAGAGATGTAACTGCAGTGCCATGGTTGTCAGCTTGTTAGTTATTAGCAAGTTTTGGTTGGATTTTCTATTCTTCATTGTAGGCTGTCCTTGCCTGTACACCTAGCATGCTCTGGGCCCCTTTGTGGATTTATGAGAATTCAAGCTAATTCCAACAGTGGCCAAAGAAAAAATAGCGAGGGAAATATGTTATTGCTGACCATATAGGCCTCAGAGTGAAAACAGCTTTTGGAGTGTTCTGCTTTGAATTATTTATTTTACTCTTTCTCAGATGTCGGGACAGATTTTCAAGATTGGGGCATAATGTTTAAAATGAAGATGGTATGTCTGTAGATTTTATTGACCCAACTTGGTCCTCCCAGGCTGTCCTCACCTGCCCCACTACTTAGATGAAACCAGGAATGGCAAGAGGAGAGCATCCAAGCCGCCTGCACCAACCCTCAGTGCATCCCCACCCAGGCTCTGGAACGAGCTGCTACACGCACGGGAAGACCAGAGCTGCCGTCTTCCTGGCTGTTGTTCAGAGCTTATGCTTTCTTAGGGAAAAGTGCAATGTAGGGCTATGTGTGTGGTGGGGATCTTCTGTGTGTGCTTGTCCTCCCCCTGGGAAATGATGAGAGGTGACCCCCGAGGTCCCAGCTCAGAGTGTCACACTCGAGTGAACAGTAGATGATGCTTCTGCCCTGCGTTTCGCTGGGGAAGGTAACAGCCATCGCACACATGTAAATTCTTGTGTAATCCAATTCCTGTCTTTGTAATTACTTGGAGACTTGCCATCGCAGCCAATTGAGAAGTGGGAGCAGTGACCCTGGGCAGAAAGCAGAAATTGGAGGGGAGGGGAGGGGAGGGGAGGTGGCATCCAGAATACAGTTGTAGCTCTCCTAGCTTTACAGCATCTAAAATCACTTCAGGATCAGGAAAAAGCAAAAACATTGTAACTGCCCTCCACGCAGGTACCCCAGCTTTTCTGTCCCAAGTTCCTTCTCCCTCTACCTCTCTCTTAGCGGGCTGGAGGAATTCTCAGCACGTGTGGTAGAGTCAGGTCATCCGTGACTTAGCTGAGAGGAAGGACTTTTACTGATAAGAAACTCCCATTGTCTGGCAACAGGTTTCTGTAGAGGAATGTCTTCCAGGTGGGAGAAGAATGGCTTTCATTTTTAACAACCACACACTATAAACAAAGCATCCCGAGAGCCCAGGTACTAGCAGAAGAACAAAGTAGCCAGGAAACAAGTTGCTTTTCAGCATCCCCATTGAAATGATAGGGTACTTTAGAAAACGGGTGGTGGCATTCTTTCCACAAGTACAGCAAGTTTCACTGTGGGGTCTTAATTCTCTCGAATCTGCCTCTGGAAGGCAGAAGGCAGAATGATCAGCTCTGCTCTGGACGTGTTTGCCATTTGTCTGATCGAAGTTGGAAACATGATGTCACTTCTGCAAACACCCACGTGAGAAGGTATATATTTTTTTTTTCTTATTTGGGTGACAGATTGCATGTTAGGGCACTAAAAGATGAAAGCACTAAATATTTGCTTTAGAAAAACACAGTGGAAGATTATCTCATCTTCCCTGCTGAAAACTTATGGGCTTAGAATTCCATTAACCAAAATAAATGTCTGCAGTTAAACTTACTGCAACCCTCTGGGCATGATTAACAAATCAGGTGGAAAGGGAAGGTGGAGGAGTATACGGGATTCTTTTTTCATGTTGTGTGGAATAGGGCACTTTAGTTGAAATTGAGGTTCAAGTTAGCCAAAAGAAATTCCATCCTTCAGCCAGGCGTGGTGGCTCGCGCCTGTAATCCCAGCATTTTGGGAGGCTGACGCAGGTGGATCACCTGAGGTCGGGAGTTTGAGACCAGCCTGACCAACATGGAGAAATCTCGTTTCCACTAAAAATGCAAAATTAGCCAGGTGTGGTGGCGCATGCCTGTAATCCCAGCTACTCGGGAGGATGAGGCAGGAGAATCGCTTGAACCAGGGAGGAGGAGGTTGTGGTGAGCTGAGATCGCACCATTGCACTCCAGCCTGAGTGACAAGAGCAAAACTCCATCTCAAGGGGGGGAAAAAAAAATCCATCCTTCTTCAACGTGTATCTTATCCTTCTCAGCGTTTAATAGGACGTTCTACTCAATGGATTTGTCCCCTCCCTATAAAAAGGAGCATTTTGTTATTCCCTCTTTCAGATTTAATGATAAAGTCATAATTCCTGCAAGCCTTTTGAGGAGGATATATCTTATCTCATAAGATAGCTGGGCACAGTTGTTCACACCTATATTGTCAGGGCTTTGGGTTGGGAGGCCTCAAGGATCACTTGGGGGCAGGAGTTTGAGACCAGCTTGGGCCACATATCAAGACACCATCTCTACAAAAAATTAAAAAGTTAGCCAGGCATGGTGGTGCCTGCCTGTAGTCCCAGCTACTTGGGAGGCTGAGGCAAGAGAATTTCTTGAGTCTAGGAGTTCGAGGCTGCAGTGAGCTCTAATTGAGCCACTGCACTCCAGCTTGGGCGGCAGAATGAAACCTTGCCTCTTAAAAAAAGAAGAGAGGGGCCAGGCATGGTGGCTCACGCCTGTAATCCGAGCACTTTGGCAGGCCGAGGCGGGCGGATCACAAGGTCAGGAGATTGAGACCATCCTGGCTAACACGGTGAAACCCTGTCTCTACTAAAAAATATAAAAAATTAGCTGGGCATGGTGGCGGCCGCCTGTATTCCCAGCTACTTGGGAGGCTGAGGCAGGAGAATGGCATGAACCCAGGAGGCGGAGCTTGCAGTGAGCCGAGATCGCGCCACTGCACTTCAGCCTGGGCAACAGAGCGAGACTCCGTCTCAAAAAAAAAAAAGAGAGGTGTGGTGGCTCATGCCTATAATCCCAGCACTTTGGGAGGCCAAGGTGGGTGGATGGCCTGAGCTCAGGAGTTTGAGACCAGCCTGGGAAACATGGTGAAACCCCGTCTCTACTAAAATACAAAATATTAGCCAGGCGTGGTGGTGTACGCCTGTAGTCCCAGCTACTCGGGAGGCAGGAGGCGGAGGTTGCAGTGAGGCAAGATTGGACCACTGCACTCCAGCCTGGGTGACAGAGCGTGACTCCATCAAAAAAAAAAAAAAAAGAATGTGGTTTTGGTACTCAGTGTCAAGGACGTCTGTTTAGTGGGATGGTTAGGGACATGTGCCCCATACTCTTGAGCTCAAACCTTGGCTTTGCCTCTGACCAGCTGAATGACCATGTGCAACTCACTGTTTATGTTTAAGTTTTCACATCATAAAACCAGGACATTATTATGCCTATCTTCACTTATCAGTAGATTTGAATGAATTACAGTATATAAGGCGAGTGACATACATGGAAACTGGCAAACATCTGTTTTGTTTTTATTTTATTTTATTTTTATTTTTTATTTTTTTTGAGACTGAGTCTCGGCTCTGTCACCCAGGCTGGAGTGCATTGATGCACTGGTGCTCACTGCAACCTCCACCTCCTGGGTTCAAGCGATTCTCCTGCCTCAGCCTCCTGAGTAGCTAGGATTACACATGCCCGCCATCATGCCCAGCTAATTTTTTGTATTTTTAGTAGAGATGGCGTTTCACCGTGTTGGCGAGGGTGGTCTTGAACTCCCGACCTCAGGTGATCTGTCTTCCTCAGCCTCTCTAAGTACTGGGATTACAGGCATGAGCACCTGGCCATATCTGTATTTTTTAATTCACTTCTTTGATTTGGGAGGAAAGAAACCTGAACCCTCTTCTTAGTGGGAGTGGGATAGGCTTTAATGTTAATACTATGCGCCACGTATTAAAAATCCACTATCCTTCTGGCACTGGATTAAGCTTTTCATAAGTATTATTGTTTCACCCTTACAGCTACCACAAGAGAGAAAAACCAATATTATTTAAAGTTTATGTATAAATAAGCTAGTCGCTAACATGTACTCAGCACTTACTGTATACCAGGCTCTGCCTTAAGTGGTTTTCATATATTAACTCATTTAATCCGCTCAATTTGTAGGAACCAGTTTTTCTCATTTTATAGAGAGGAAAACTGGTGCAGACTTTTTTTTTTTTTTTTCCTTTTTAACAATTTGTCCTTGGTTCCACTGAAAGTAATTGTTAGGACTGGGATTTGAAGGCTGGGTCTTCAAATGTTGTCCAAACCAGGCTGCCCACCTCCCCATCAATGACAACCTTCTGTCCTGTAATGTGGAAGTGGGCCCAGCTGTATGAGAAGCTCAGAGCACACAGATGCTGTCCAGATACGCTGGCTTATGATCCTTGCAGAGAAAAAATCTTTTATTACCGGAAGTTGTGGCTTCTGAGCCTCTCTGCGATTGGCAACATAGATTTTTGTTTTGTTTTGTTTTGTGTGTGTGGTTTTGTTTTTTAAATAATTAGAAACAGTTCTACAATTGTTACCACCCACAGTAAAAAATTGCTTGGATCCCGCGAAGAAAGAAAAAAAAATAGGCCATTTGGTAGAATGATTAACAGGGGGCTTTAAAGAGGAAAGTCTGCTTTGGAGGGTGAGCTTTGGATGTACAGATGCTGGGACCCTCGTGTTTTTCAAGTCCCCCATTTGCCTGCATTGAGAATCAAATGTGAACGGTGGTTGCCAGTGATAGGAGGGGTTACGAGGCATGAGATGGCTCTGGGAGGAAACCCACATTTTTTCGTACTTATTAATGGTATGTCTTTTGTGCGAGTGGCTGTGAGTACTGAGAGCATCAAGTGTATATTTGCACAGTGTGTGGTCCTCGCTGCTGTGTTCCACTCCCCATGATGGTGGGCTACACTAGGAGGAGAAGCAAGCCTTAGCACAGCTTGACAGTTTCCATTGTACGGATGGAGTCACTGAGGCAGGAGCAAGCCAGGCCCTTTTCCAGGTCAAGGGAACTGGGTCAGTGTAGCTGGGGCTCTTGGTTTCTTAGCACTGTGCTCTGATTATCAAAGCTACGCCCCCACTTTTGTGGGAATAAAATCAGTGCCCTTGCGTATAAGTTGTTCCCCTCACTCCCAGCCCCCTCCTGAGAATTAGGGTGGGCCAAGATCTGAGTTCGATGCCTTTGGTCCAGTAAGATGTGCTATTCGTTGGCGATCCTTCCCCCATAGTTTCAAGACTGTAAGTGGTCACATGGGCAAAGAGATGATTTCCTAATCCTCGTGGGAGCTTGAAGGATTTGCCTTTGTTAAAGGAGGAACACCACGCTGTAGGGTTGTCTGTCTATGTGTCCCACTTAAACCACACTGCTTTTGACTTCCCCTCTGTGATGATTCCCAGGCAGCCTCCTCTTGCCATCCTGACTTGTTTAAATTTATGGGTTGTTGGCAAGCAATTTTTTGATGCTATTCTTCTCATAGCCAGAGGCCAAGATCCCTTGTGGAGCAGTGCCTGAATTTAATAGATGTCATCTGGACACCAGGGAGGGGCATTGAGAAGCAGTGGGGGAAAAGTCTTAGAAGTGAGATTTTACCCCTAACGCCATCTCCCAGCCTCTTATTTATCCTTTTCAGGGCAATACAGCCTGTGATTTTTTTTGGTGGTACCACAGTGTCGTATACCATACTCTACAATTCTAGGACAAAGGACACAGTGTCCTAATGGTCTTGCAGATGGCCTAAAATACATATGGTAAGCCACTTATTTAATTTGATCTCAAATATCTCAGCATTACTGAGCTCTACACCTGGATGTTTACAAAGCCTGAAGATCTGTACCCACTGCTGTAACATCAGGTGACACTCAAGGAACACAATTCTACTCTTCTGGCTGTCTGGGGGCTTGGGTCCCAGGCTAGGGTCTAAGGCAGACAAGACAGTACCATCCCATTAGCTTGGTACATGAGGGTTGAACAGTTCCTCGAAGTCATGGGGTGAAGGAGGGCACAGTTAACTCAGCCCCCGCTTATTCAAACATCAGATTGCTGGCTGATAGCCTCCCTCCCTGCAGTGTTGGCAGGAAGCAGAAAAGAAGCGAAGATTGTGAAAATAACTGTTGCAAAGGCCATTAACTTGACTTTGTGGGACAGACATGTTGGCCTCTCTTTACTGCTTCTGGACACAAATTATGGGAAAGCCTGCACAATAGGTCTCGTTAACTTCCAGAGTGACATGACAAGGGACTCCAGCTTTTGGGACAGCTTGAGTCCCTTTAGTAAAATGTTATTGAGGACTTCTGTGCCAGGCAGGGTTCTGGTGTTGGGGACAAGGGTGTGAGTGAGAGGACTGAGTGGCTGCCTTTAGGAAGTGTACTGTCTAGCCAGGAGTGACGGCTTGAGTCAAAGTCGGCCCCCATTGGGTCTCTTAGGGAGTCCCAGTTTGCTCTGAGGCCTGCTCCTCTCTGGGAAGAAATCACCTTGAGAGCTTCTGGGATTTGGAACTCCCTGCATGGTTGGATCCCTTCCATCTTCATGCGAATCGTCTTGGTAATGAGGCTGCCCAGGAAAGCCATAACACAGGGACATTTGGTGGGCAGGTCCATTTTCGAAGTTTTGGGAGTTTCCATGGCTGTTGTTCTGACTGCAGTCTAGATGCTCCCAGGCCCATTTCTCTCCTTTTTCACTCTTCAGTTCTGCCTGGTGACCAGGGAGGTGCCCCGCACCTCACCCGTCTAGTGGGGTTTCCCACCACACTTCCAATTCTTGCTCATTCAACATCAAGTCTTTGCTCTGCCTTTCTTCGAATCACGAAGATCCTGTCTGCCAAAAGCATCCTGTCCAGGTTCCAGGCAGTCGAGAGTCTCTGAGCATTGCAGGGTCTTACAGTTTAGAAAGAGGAGAGAGCAAGATAATCTTAAAAGCACCGTAAGCTGGAGCTGTTTAGAATAGAGCAAACAGCCCTTGGGGCTCTGGCAATCGATGTTTGTAATTAGTATCCTGATTTATTAAGAAGAGTTTGTTGTCTCCAGGATTAAAACAAAACAAAACAAAAAAATAGATTCTCTAGGGAGATTAATTGGGACTGTCCTGTGGGTAAGGAGATAGTAAGAAGATAGCAGTAAGTGGAATGTTACCTAACAGGTAAGGTGCAAATGGGCTCTGAGGTATTCCCTTGAACCTGGGCTTCTGACACAGGAAAAGTAAAATAACTCAGGTCAGGGAAATGGACCTGAGTGCACTGAGAATATTAATGCAAACAGACCCCAACCAGAGTAATGTGTTCACTATGGTTGGGGTGGGTGGGTTTGTAGAATCTGTTACAGAATCTTGGAATTGTGAGAGCAGACTGATCACTCTAACCTGACCACTCTTCAAATCCTCTCTTGAAGAGTGAGGAAGCAGAGGCTTAGAGAAAGAAGACTGCTGTAAGCACAAGCATTCGTGTGTAGCCAGACAGTGGGAGAATCAAGACTAGAATCCAGATCTCTTGGTTTTCCTCTTTCCCCTCGGCCACCTCCGATTCAAGGGAGAGTTTAATTTTGTGAACCATTCCTGTTAAGTGCCATTAATTTCAAGGTCTTTCTGGATTAGTGTGTGAAATTCAGTGTGTTCAGTATGAATTCACTGATTTTCCACTTGAAATCCTGATTTTTCTCAGGTGCCCGGGGTGTTGATGTGATGATCAGGAGGCTCGTGATGGTGATGAGGATGGATTAATATAATCATCTCTGCTAAAGGTTAACTAGAAAGCAGTGAGCTGGAATTGATACATAAAAAATACTGAAAACTTTTCAAGCAGTGAATGTGCTTTAGCGATACATAGACAGTCAGATCTTACCATTTATGTGTGTATTTTGAATGATGAATGAATAACTAACTGGTCTTTCCCAGAGGACTTGTATTTGGGAATCTTTTTATAAAGTGTTGCTTTCTGGGCTTTCATTAAAAGCTCAAACATAGAAATGTATGAAAATGATCCTTTGAAAACAAGTTTGGCACCAACACTATGTGAGAAAACTTGAAAAGTATATAGGGCGTGGATCACCAGTTCTTGAACTCAGAACCACCAGACTGAGTTGACCATGATCAGGATGGATGCAAGAGTTCACTGGTTTTATAATTTTTCCGAAGAGCTGTCTTCTGCCCTTAGCACTCCCATGTCCTGTAACCAGGAAACAAGCTGGTGCCCTGGGTTGAGTTCAGCAAGTTTGTTTTGACTTGCAGCCCATGATGGGAGTGAAACTCTCATTATGTAATGTTAAACTGGGCCTGGAATGTCAGCAGAGCTTGGCCTGCCAAAGCTTGAAGGGTTGGTTGGGAATGGACTATGTTTAGTGTGACTAATCCAGCTCGGCTGGGTACTGGGTGGGTGGGTGGCTCTCTGAGGAGGGAGGTATGACTTGAGCTATTTCAAATCTTAGCACTTTGTATAAACTCTGTAGTCCCTCCCCTCACCCCCTTCCCCTCCCACAAAAGAAGTTGAGCCTTACTGACCAACCAGTACAGTCAGGGGCTGTTGACTGATACCCAAGCCTTGATGTACAAATTTGTGGTCAAGACATCAAGGTGCAGCTGGGCACGGTGGCTCATACCTGTAATCTCAGCACTTTGGGAGGCCGAGGCGGGTGGATCACGAGGTCAGGAGATCGAGACCATCCTGGCTAACACAGTGAAACCTTGTCTCTACTAAAAATACAAAAAATTAGCCAGGCGTGGTGGCGAGTACCTGTAGTCCCAGCTACTCGGGAGGCTGAGGCAGGAGAATGGCGTGAACCCGGGAGGCGGAGCTTACAGCAAGCCGAGCTTGCAGTGAAGGGAGATCACACCACTGCACTCCAGCCTGGGCGACGGAACGAGACTCCGTCTAAAAAAAAAAAAAAAAAAAAAAATCAAGGTACATCACTTGCAATTAGGGAAATAATGCTTTTGGGTCCTGTGAAATAATGGTATTTCTTAAAGCAGCCTATATCGGTCAAGTGTTGCTGGCAGGGGCACTTAGTAATTAAAGCAATTACACAAAGTAAACATTAGTTTCCTTAATAAAAATAGCAGTGAACCCTAGTAAAAACTGAATGTAAGGAAAGAGGTGGGCTATTTTCCTAATAAAGATTCCAAAGTATAATTTAGGGTCTGTTGGCTGACCTTCTTGGTCTTCCTTTGAGACCCTCCAGCCCCCTTTGCCCCCATACTTCCCCACCAAGCTTCCTCTTGGCTCTTCTTAGGGGACAAAAGAATCCCGTTTTTATGCAAATGTTTTTAGCTGGAGGTAGAATAATCAGGAACCATGTTTGCACAGTGATCCTTAAACACAATGTGGACCCCCACCCCAGCAGGCAAAGGTTGCATTTTGGTGGGGATGGCAGAGCCCCCAGCCTCTGCTCTGCCTGAGGTGAAGTGGGGAATCGCTTTTGTCCCTTCCCTGATGAATGGGTGTAAAGTGTTCACTGAACCTGGAAACACGTCCTTTTGTGTCCGGTGCTCTCCTAACACAGGCCGTTAAACTTGGGGCAATCGCTCATGGTGGGGGATTGAATGGGGCCATTGTAGAGGGGAGGGGTGCACACTGAAGCCATTGTGGGCATAGAGATGCCATTGTTTTCTCAGTATTAAGAAAAGGAGTAGGACTCTAGGGACCTCCAGGCATCAGTGTAGCCGACCACTGCACTGACTGCTTTTCTAGGTTTGCATTATCCCGGAGGAACCCCCTAACCTGAGAGGTTGGGCAAGGTCAGCCTAGGCTGGCAGCACTGCGGAGCGCCCCCTGCAGTATGGACGTGGTATTCCCTTTCCAGCCTCTGCAGGGCCAGGGCGCTCCATTTCTTCCCAGGACTGCCTGCCTCTGGTCGTGGCCATCATTTCTGCAGGGAGGTTGCTGTTTTCCTCCAGGCATCGGAGTTAAAAAGTAGTTGTTCAAAAATCACTTCTTCCACTTTAGGAATAACATATTCTCCCATTCCCTGCCGGTGACTTTTTCATTTAATTTTCGTTTTGCCATATGGTCTTTCAGAGGCACTCTGATCTTAATTATAGTATTCAGCCTTTGTTTATTTAAAAATCAGAAGGCAGATAGGCTATTGAGGGTTTATCTGTACTAATTGTACCACCATACCTGCCAACTGTCCCCTTAACCACTACAATCCCTGCCGACAGTGTGTATACACAAACACACGCGCGTGCACACATGCGCCACATAATGTAATGTGTTGATCAGAAAGGAGCATATTTCCAGCTTTAGAATTACCGCACTGGCATTTTCCATCATGAACCCCTGCCATGTAGTGTTGACTTGAAGGGGATTTAGCCATGGGATTGGGAAGAGCAGGGAGTTAGGGTCAGAAGACCTGAGCTCATATCCTGACTCTGCCACTTACGGTGTTATCTTGGGGAAACTATTTTATTCCTGGAGTCTCAGTTTTGCTATCTATAAAATAGGGATAGTGCTATCAATGTCCCAGTAAGGGTGTGGGATTTATTTTTTTATTTTTTATTTTTTTGAGATAGGCTCTGGCTGTGTCACCCAGGCTGGAGTGCAATGGCGCAATCAAGGCTCACAGCAACCTCCCCTCCTGGGTTCAAGCGATTCTTTTGCCTCAGCCTCCCAAGTAACTGGGATTACAGGCACCTGCCACCACGCCCAGCTAATTTTTGTGTTTTTAGTAGAAGCGGGGTTTCTGCGTGTTGGCTAGGCTGGTCTCGAACTCCTGACCTCAGGTCAACCACCTGCCCCAGCCTCCCAAACTGCTGGGATTACAGGCATAAGCCACTGCGCTGGCTGGGTGTGGGATTTAAGTGAGATATTATGAAAGGCTGGCGGATGTGTTAAGCATCCTGACATCTGGTGTTCAAGGGTTAGAAAGTGAAGCCCCATACAGCTTTTATAAGCAACAGGCTTAGATGCAATGGCCTCAGTTGTTTTTTGAAACATAATGTGCATATAGTTCATTTTGCTGTTTTACCTGCCTCTTTGATAACTTAAATATTCTAATTAAATCATGGCTTATATCAGAATGTATAATATTTTATAGATCTTTTAAAAAGTGACTTGTTTGAAGATTATAACATCATTTCATACAGAAAATAGCTTTGCTATGCTTACACTTTGAAAACACCTGTTGAAGCCTCTAAAGAAACATGTTTAGAAAATGTTAAACACGTCAGTTATATTTTTGGTTTAAAACAAGCATGATAATTCTTGACTTCTTTCTCTGAATTTGGGAAACTCTTCTGTTAGAGAAATCAATTTTTTTCCTCCCTGATGCCTGAATAAAGTTGCATTTTAAAAAATGTTATCTTTGTAGATAATAATGAACTTTTAGCTGTTATACTGGGTTCTAATAACTTTTTCATCAGGCCATCACAATCTCAATAATTGTAAAAAAGTGAATTTTAGAAACTGTTTAAAGAATTTCCAATTCTAACATTTTCTTTGAAATGTTTGAGATTGTCTACTGGGTTTTGTTTTTTTTTTTAAGAATTTTTTCCTGAAAGATTTTTCAGAAGCAGTGTTTTCACATGTAAATATCTGCAACAAACAGCACTTAACCAGTCCTTAATTGGTTCTATATATTTATACTTAGGACACAGCAATAAACATGTAGTATACACATGTCTTTGGTAAAGGAAGCTCTTCTTCTCACAAGCCTGGCTGCCCCAAAATTATAGTGAAGGACAATGTCGATTCTAATTGCTGGCTTTTGACCCCACATCTATATATTTTACCTAATTTATAGTTGGAAAAGCAGCTAAAAATGTTAAAAGAGTTCATGCCAGTAGTTTGAGTTGTTGTAGTTTATAAAGCCCTAAAATTAAGTATGGAAGTACAAGAAAGCCTATACTATGTACTTGGTCAAAGAGAAGAAATCCAAATTAATATTAATTGGTATTCATGAGCAATCCCTGAGTGCCCGTAATGCTTCTGTCCCAATCATAGACTAATCTGGCCAATTGTGTGGGTCAAACAAAATAGCCAACAGCTCTGAGTTTAGATTGGTATGAAAAAAGGGGATGTGACTGTTAACACCATATTCCCCAAGTCTGTAATGTTCTCTGACCTCCAGTGCAAATAGCTGTTCATCTTTAGATGATTTGACAGCATAATTTAGCATTTGGGATTCCTTTTTTTTTTTTTTCTAAGTGGTGATTAAAAACCTGTGCTTCTTCTCTAGCATATAAATCAAGCTTTTCAGTTATATTTTCCGGGACATAGAATAAGTGAAGTGAATTGAACATTGGGCTGGATGGTCATAGAACTGGTTTCTGTTAGAGTTTAATGGACTTTGAGGAAATTATACCATCAAGGTACTCCAGGGGTGTATCTCTCAGCTTTTTGACAGTTGTAAATAATTATCTCCCTCTCTAGATTATTAATTCCCTGAGGGCAGGACTTTGATTCACTGATATATCTTTCTATCCCTAGTGCCTAGAACACAGCCAGGCATGAAATAGGCGCTGAATCAGTATGTATTGAACCAGTGAATGAATCTCCTAGTGCACCTAAGGGAAGGATACCAGGAAGACTCTACTATGTTTATGGAAACAGCAGCAATAATTCCTCCTCCTCATTTTCATTTGCTAAAATCACTAACCAACTGGGTGCGGTGGCTCATGGCTGTAATCTCAGCCCTTTCAGAGGCCAAAGCAGGAGGATCACTTGAGCCCAGGATTTTGAGACCAGCCTGGGCAGCATGGCAAAACCTCATTTCTACAGAAAATGGAAAAATTAGCCAGGCGTGGTGGCATGTGCCCATCATCTCAGCTACTCGGGAGGCTGAGATGGGAGGATCACCTGAGTCCAGGAGGTGGAGGCTGTAATGAGCTGTGATCACGCCACTGCACTGCAGCCTGGGCAACAGAGTGACACCTTGTCTTTAAATAAATAAATAAATAAAATTATTAACCAGCTAATCTCAAATCAGTTCTTCTAAATCCTCTGAGCCTGTTTTTCTGTCTGTAAAATGGGGCTGTTTTCATGTGAGACTTAGATTATGAGAAATAGTCACGCCTAAACTTCCTTGAAGAGATGCTAGACAAAAACAAGATGGTTTTGAAAAAAATAACACCACTGTCCAGACTGTACTAAGATGCCTGGTTGCATTTGAAACCAGTTTCACGGTCTGCTTTGGGCAGGTGATTGCGACATGCTTTCCATCTGTGCCTAATGGGAGCGCACTCCCAGCTCCACATGGCAGCAGGAACATTGGCAAGGCTCTCCTGGAGAGAGGAGAGAGCCAATAGGCGTTGCTATGGTGGAGGCATGACATAATTCAATTTTACTTTATTATTCACTGGATGTGCCCATCGTATGTTAGCCTCTGGGTATGTTTACAAGGAGCTTAGGAAAGAGGTAGAGGCTGTGTTGTCTGTAGAAGCTGTGCTGTCAGCAGAAGGGGCCAGGCATGTTCACACACACACATGCACACATGTGCGCACATGCACACTTTTCTTCCCTGGCATGCAGCACCAATCTTGGGGCAGAGGTGAAATCACCACCCGGCTAGCGACTGGCAAGGCTCAGAAGGACTTGCTCTCCTAAAATCTCTTCCCCTGGCCTCATAACTCCTTGTAGCAGCTTGGGGCTTGGGTGTGTGCACACCTAATTTCTCTAAGAACACATACGTGTTGTAAAGGGCACAGCAATTTCCCGTGCTTACATAATAGTGTTTAAATCAACTTACTGGATTTGGGTGCCTTTCCTTGCCAACATTCCTAAACTTCATGTGAACAGCAAAAGTTCAAAGTCCACCAAAACATCATTTATTTGTTAATGAAAACCAAGCAATTTCAGAATGGGATCGTACTGTCCTGTACTGTCACCTTCTCTCTGATGTTATGGAGGCATGTTGTCTTTCTCCAGAGGCAAGTAATATTGTATTTTAAGCTTATGAGGCAATCATGGGAGGCGAGTTTGGCCAGTGTTTCTGTGTATTCAGATCCTCCTCCTTTTAAAAAGAATAAAACAAAAGGTAGAAGGCTTTTCCCTGATTACGCTTTTCTGGTGGGTTTCTGTTTGTCATTGTGGTTTATAAAATGGCTTCTTCTCCTCTGCTTCCAATTCATTTGTTAATATTAACTCTTGGTTGTAGCGGAGAGTCACCGTTATCTGAAAAGCAAATTCCGTTATTTTTGTCATATTGATGTAGTAGCAGTAGTTAATTAGGGACCCCATGAGTGACAGGAGTTTTTGGGTTCTGTAACCGAAAACCCAAACACTGGCCATCCAGGTCTGCCTTGTCAAGTCGGTGAAATCCTGACAGCTTGCAGTTTCTTCAGCCTCCCTCCCTGCACTTCAGTACAGGAGCAGCCCAGTAATAGTCCTGATCGCTAATAAGAGCCCAAACACCCATAAGCAGGTGAATTGGAAATATTGTCATTTTGACTACATCAACAACTTATAACTTACCAAAGCAACTTGATGTCCTTACTTAATTCTTCCCCCGCACCTCCCCACCAGTGCTTGATGAACGAACTGGTCAGTGGCTAT
This sequence comes from Symphalangus syndactylus, assembly GCF_028878055.3. NCBI lineage: Eukaryota > Metazoa > Chordata > Mammalia > Primates > Hylobatidae > Symphalangus > Symphalangus syndactylus. The sequence continues at coordinate 25,365,006 of NC_072424.2, read as the reverse complement.
GTAGACGTGAATCACAGGGCATAGGACATCCTCATAGGATGAGCTGCCTGGGCTGGACACACTGGCCAGGTTGATGACTTCTCTTGAAAAGGGGGTTCTGTGTTGCTGGCACCTTCACCTAGAAGGAGATGTGAGGCATTTCTTAGAGCAGCATTCACCCCCTTTAGAATTTGTGACCCTTTGTCCTTGTTAGTCTTGGTGGCTTCCAGTTCTCCAAGCCCCAAAGAACTGTGTGGTTTCTCTTATTTCTGCAGCATTTAAAGAAATTAAATTAGTTTTCCTGGGCTCCTCACCATCTAATTTGTTTCCCATTAGAGATAAATAATGACATTTGGGGAATCATAAACCCAAGGATTTCTATGTTAGTTTTCCAAGGACCTTTTTTTAAGAGAGAGGGGAATAAAAATATTTGGGTCAGATGTTTTAAGATGTTAAATATAAAAATCAGCCTTTTAAGAATCAAATGCAAAGCCAGTCACTTAGCCTTGAATTTCCCACTGTGATTCCACTTTTCAAAACCCAGGATGACCATCATAATGGGTTTAGTTGGACTATCAGTTGTTACAGGTCAAATCATAGTTTCATGATTGTTAAAATCTTAATAAGGCCCCCTCTAATCCTGGGAGTTTTCAGAAGGAAATCCCTGTGAACAATCCTGGAATTGCTTTGCCTGGTAACATCTTATTTACTGACAATATCCCCAACTGAGCTCTCTTGGTTAATATGTTTGCTCTGGCACTGTAGTTCCTTTTTAATCAGAAATGCTTATCAGTAGGTTGCATGGTTGGGGAAAATGGCATTTATTTTGTAGCATTTTCCCAAGGAATATTGGGTGAATGTTTCTTTAGTACTAAATGTATAATGGTCTTTGTCTTAAGAACTTACTAGCATTGAGATTTCCGTGTTGGAATTTTCTTTATTGATACCGGTTTGTAGGTTCCGGAGAGTCCAACTGATATTTTTTTGCATCTCGATCAGAAGCTCTGACTTTTTGGTCCTTAGCAGAGAATACATCCCTTGATAACTTGGAGGCGCACTTAGTGGAGGCAATGGTGTGTGGGCTTAAGGAGAAGTCAGGGCATTAGCAGGTCTGTATTTTCCTCCAGCATGGAGGTTTGTCATTTCTAATGATGACAATCTATCAGTCCACATGGTTCAAAATGAAGATAAATTGAATTAATATATGTGAGTTAAGTGACTCATTGATATAATTACACTGTGAGGATTTCTTTAGTGTAACCTAACACATTTAGTAGTGTTAATTGTAACGGCTTTGCATGGGAGCACTTAATTTCCTAAGCAAACAGAATAATTTATTAATTCTCAAAAAGCGATTTCAAGGCCTAGACTGAGATGGAAGGAGTATGTGTTTTACTGTAGTCTCAGTTTGCTTTGGCTTATCGGATTGAAAATTGCTAAGAATTTTTTTCCAGATTCCAACTTGTTATTGCTACATTTCCATGTGTGCCCAATTCAGTAGTGTATTGAAATGAAAGTAGGAAATAGGTACCATCCAGTAAATCTTAATTAAGTTATTGAAAATTGAAGAGCACTGAATAATAAAGCAGTTCTAATTGCAGTTAAAACTATATTGGCAGCAGATATGCTTGAAGAAGGATGATAGAAGAGCTGAGGAAGAGCGATGGATGGCAGAATCGAAAAAGGGTAATACACAGATTAAATGCAAAACTCAACTCAAATGTTTTGTGAAATGCAGGCATGCTGTGTAAACCTATTTTTTGCTGAAAAGCATGTTTTCTCTCATGTCAGAAATGATCACAGGAATCCTTTTAATATTCATTTAAATAGTTTTTAATTGGCTTCAGAGAGTTTAAAGTTCAGCACGAAGGTGAGATCTAAGCTTACTAATTAGATCGAATGCAGTTTGACTTAAAGAGCAGACTTGATAATTAAAGAATTTCATACCAAATATACATTTTGAAAACATTTCTTTTCACATCCTTGAGGTAAAATGAGTTTTCCTGAAATTTTTCCCTTCTTTTCAAATAGAAATTTCTCTTACAGAAAGATGATCAAATCTTGTATCGCTTGTTAGAAAATAACAAACCTCTTATTTGTTTGTCATTTAGCCAACATCCTGTGTTCAGGTTATTCTAATTTTTTTTCCCATCCAAGTAGAATTTTGAATTGCACGGAACGTTGTGATGAACACAAGTTGTTGTGTCTTGTGTTTTTCCCCCCACCAAGTTGTTTGATGCTGTTGAAATGGAAGGCTGAAGTAGAAGGGGCACTTAAGCAGTGAAGGGTTTTTCTTTGTAAATAATAGATCAAGAGCACTGGATCTGTATCTAATGGAGCTGTGTGCGGCCTCCGTTTCAAGGACAGCGCACGGTTTTAAAAACCACAACTACCGACCATCCCGTCCGCAACCTGTGGTCAGTTTTGTGAATGTGTGTGCGTGTGTCTCTGCTTGCCTCCTCTAATTCCTTAGCACCCTTCCCCCTTAAACAGGCTGCTGTCACGTCATATTTGATTTCATAAACTTAAAAATAGAAACCTCAAACAACATAAAGATATATATAGATGTAGCTCCTTACCTGTCTTCTAATATTATGGAATGATTTAAGGAACTTCAGTCCTATTTTACTCAATGTGTGAATGAGCCTATTTGACTATCGTATGCTCTCTAAGAAAAGATAGATGTATGTAGCTGACAACAATGCAGAAATGTTTGTCTTAGGAGCAGAAAAACTGGATTGGTTGTGTATAGGTTATCTTGATAATCTGATGAAAAATTAAATTTATCATTTTCTCCCTCTTTTCCCTTCCCCTTCCCCTTTTGTAGGTTATAAATATGTTCTTAGATTTGCCAGTTTGAACTTATGTTTGAAAATCATAGATTTGATACTCTCAAGTATTGTGGTGTTATTGCATACAATTCCTAAAAGCATAATAGGGCTTTGTTCCCTCTGAATTTGAATTAGTTATATTTTATCACTTATAATCTAAATTAGACCTAATTAATATTTTCCCTTGTAGTGTAATAGTGCAAACATTGCCGGTATCTTAAAATATGTAGTCTCTGTTAAAAGCATATTTGAAAACAGAAAAATAAACATTATATGTTAAATGTCAAGTAGGAGGTCTATGTAAATAAAATAGAAATAAAAGTGCAGATTAAGCCTGGGGATCCTTTGCTTATTTCTGAAATCGTTGTTTATAAGATTACAAGGGAGTTACAGTAAATTGAAACATTTCTTTTTTTGCTCCTTTTTTTTTCCCCCTAAGTGCATCCTACCCATTTGGGCCTATTTTTTAAAAAGGGTTAAATAGTCTTTCCTTATAAAATAGATCCATAGATAATCTAGGTAAATAGATTTTAAATCATACATTTTAATATTTTTTATTACATACAAAAATAAATGTTGAAAGCTAATGTTCCTAACACACTGCTTTCTTGAAAGAAAATCATTAATCTTCTCAAATGCAAGTGTAAAGTTGATCCATTTTAGCTTTCTTGTCCATAAATTGTTGATTATTGGTTTTGAAGGAAAACGCAGTATGAGTGTGGTTTGAATTTTAACATTGAAATCATAGATGTACAACATGTTCATTGCAGTCAAATCACAAGCAGAGAGAACCCATTTGAAACAATATTTAAAGCATTCCTGTTGGGGCATTATTTAATGGGAATGATAAGTTTCAGATTTTAGGTTTTAGAAAGTTGAGGTTGGCCGTACATCAAATCTACGATTTAACTGCTTTGAAAGAACGGCTTTGCTTGTCTTCAGGGGGAAACAAATAACTTAGGGGACATCAGTTCATTCTCTAACAGTCTTTCATCCCTAAGTATAACAAATTGTTTCTTTTATTAATGTGGTACTTGCGCTATGGAAGCAGTTCTTCGGGGAAAATAATCAGGAAGCTATGCTTTGCTTCTCCTAGATGCTACAACCTGAAATATGTTGCTACCTTCCTTGAAGGGATTTTCTCTCTCTCTCTGTCTCTCTCTTTCTCTCTCTCTTCTCCCCCCAACAAATATAGCTAACGTAATAGAAATTACGAACAGGATACAATGAGATTTCTTTCCCTTCTCTCACAGCACGTTTTGGTTGGCCAGGAGAAGGCAAGGTATTGGAATATGATTATCCCTATTTAAGGAAAAAAATGATATAATTTGTCATCTTACCAGTTCTCGGCATTCTTTGTGGTACACGCTTAGTCAATGCCGGGAAACGGCGGTCTGACAGCTAATAGATATCTCTGCCCTCAATTGTTTAGACATTTTTTGTCTTTTGTGACATTGAAGAAAAGACAAGGAAGGGAATGGAAGCAACTAAAAAATGTCAAAAGATCAAAAAATCAATGGGCCGCAGGAATGCAATCTGTTTACCGGGGTGTAGCTGCTGTTTCTGCTCCGCCACAAGTCCGATGCGGTGTCTGGGGCAGGCACCGAAGTTGCGTCGCCTCCCTCCCTGGGAGCTGTGATACGGCACACAAAGCGGGCACATTAGCTTGCTCGCCCCCACCCCCCGCCCCCATAAATAAATAATAAAATAAATACAAGCTTTTCTCTTAAGACTGCAAAAACCGAGTTTTTTTTGGTGCTATGTTTTTCGGTCCATTTCCAACCATTTCCAGGACGCACTGGGCTCAGCCCAGCAGACGGGTTCGAGGATTTACTGGTGGCGTTTTAATTTTCTGGCCAGGGGAGAACCCTTGATGTTTTTTATTATTTATTTGTTTGATTTTGGAGAGAAAAAGTCAATTAAAAGCAAATGGGTGATAATTAGGGGAAGCACATTGGGCAGATGAATAATGGTTTTGTCTCTGGCTTGGACTATTTGGACGAGGCTTATATGTCTGTCTTGAGGTGATCAGTGGGAAGAGGGAAAATTTTGTTGGAAACTTGTTTCTTAAAGAAGAGAAAGGGGTATGTGGATAGTAAGACTTATTTAGTTTTATAGGGAGGGAGAGTGTTGTTTTTTCTCCATAAAAACATTTGGGTTTTGAATGACAGACTTTGTTGCCTTTTCTTTTTCCTTTTTTAAAGTTTTCAACCAGCTGGTCATCTGGGGTGTGTGTGTGTGCGTGTTTGTTTTTGTTCACCTACACATTTGCCTGGAGTATAGTGAGAACCCAGGAAAATGGATGGGCCCTACCAGGAGAGGCTGCAATCTGTCGGGGAAGTTTTTTTTTGTTTTTTTTTTATTCCCAAGCCTTGGTTGCTATTTGATAGTAAGTGTGGTCCAGGCTGCATATTTTATAAACTTTCTATTAAAGTTGTGGCATGTTATCATAAAACTCAATTGCGATACTTTGTATTATGCTCTGGGATTGAGAGATAGACATAGGATTAAAAAAACAATTTCTAGGCATTTCTAGATGATAAATTTAATTTTCTTTGCTATTTGGAGGTCTTCTTTGAAAATGCAATTGTAATGAACGCATTCAGAACTGGAGAATAGATTTACCCTTGGCTTCAAATAGTCGACGTTATCAGGCGCTGTCATTCGTTCCTTCCTATTTTCGGGCTGCTAATTGATGTTTTTGATGTCAGCAAGAAAATTGAAGAAAATGTCATGTGTGAACCAGTGCGGAAGTTAATAAGATTGACTTCGTTGACAGAATTTACAATGAGAGCAGAGACCGCATAATGGGACCGCTGCGAATTCGTGTGCTCTCTTTGGAGTCAAAATTGACACCTCACGCTAGGCCAGTGGTCGATAGGAGAGATGGAACATTTGGGAAAGTTCCTAATCTCATTTTTCCCCCCTTACCTTTTGGTCTCCGATGGTGATTTAGTTTCACCGGCAGCTGTTTATCCAGGGGGCTATTGCTGCGGACCACGCCAGGCCCTTAGTTCAGACTCCTGGTGCCACCAACAATGCTTATTTTTTATGCTGTTTTGAGTTTGAAAGCAAAAGAGTCTTAAAAAGGTTAGATTAAGATGTGTCTTAAGGAAAGATATACTAATATCGGTCAGGGTCATTGCAGATGCTTAGGTTATGTGCAATAAAGCCGAAACACAAATCCCTCCCTGAATAAAGAAACCATGTTGGCACTAAGATCAGTCCTTGAACATAACAGAAGGTTATAACTTGCAAGCAAAAAATAATAAAGTTCTTGGCCACATGTCTCCACCCCCAAAAGAAACATTTTAGCCATGGTGCCCCTTAAGGTGTTTTTTTTTTTCTTATCGAAGGTTTCAATATAATAGATTAATTTTCCAGTTATGTGGCAAAGTTTATTGGATTTGTGTGTATAATTATGGATTGGATTAGTTGAGTTTGGTTCAGTGCATCTGATTATCTTCTGGCCTTTAGGGAAATGCGCTAAAACCCTAATATGTCCACTACCCCCAAGCGGTCTCTTTTTGAAGGCGCCGCACAAAATGTGGTCTCTACCAGCGTTTGGCCTCCAAGGATCTTCAGTGAGAGACATTATTCTTGGAATATCCAATTAATTCCACGGGCAGTGATCAGTTAGCGCTTCTTCTTCCTTTCTCGCCATTTGAAATGCTAACACAATGAATATTTTCTCATTGGTCTGTGTCCCTCGGCTAAGCTGTTGCCGCGGGCTGAGAATTTCATCGACTGATGAGACCAGAGGCTCCGCCAATAAAAGGTTACAGTACGTGATTTGCATGCCAAGTGGGGTTTGGTTTCATGAACTTAAAAGTTCTTTAACTTTTATTTGACTCTTTTTCTTTTGTTCAAAGTAGATTGAGGGGTAGTATATTTGTGAGTGTTTAAAGTATGACAATTACCAGGGACAGGAGGTCACAACTGTATTTTGGACCATCCTCACACAGACGGAGAAGATGGCCTTTGTGTTAGTGGCTTTTATGGAGAGCAACCACATCAACTTTCTAAGATCAGGTCAATGGGAAGCAGTTTTTCAGATGTTGCAATTTAGTGTTGGGTCCTTCAATAGCTTGACATTTTGGGGATTGGTACTGGTAGAGTATCTTGTAGTACTAATAATCAAATACAGCATCATTTGAAATAACAAGGGAGCCATTGAGTAGGACATTAGGAGAAGGAAGGACTATTCTTTTCTTTGGAGTGGTTGGTAATCAGTCTTGAGTACCGAGAAAATCATACCTTCTAGAGGAGTATTCAGAGGCAGAATGTCTTCTGTTTTCAAGAGGACGTAGGAGGGTGTTATGAAGTACTGAGTTGCACTGAGCGCAAGAAAATTTACAACAAATAAACTAACAGCACCAGTGTCACAGGAGGATACTGATGTCGGAGTAGATTGTGGTGGATTAGATAATGGCCTACAAACCCTGAGTTTCACAACTGTTTCTCAACTAGACAAAGCCCCAGGAAGTATGAGGCCAAGAGCAGTTACACATGCATTCAATTGGCTAAATGCTTGGCTCAGAAAAATAATGTCTGATGGTGTCACCTGCATCTCTTTCATCTTCCAGACTCTTCCAAACTTGGATTTTATTAAATCAGGATGCTTCTTGTTGATTTAAAGGCATGATAGATGTCTTCTGATCTAAGGAGTATTGTAGACAAAAGCAAAGAGGGAGTATGGTCAAATGAAGGTATCTCTATCCCTTCGCAAAATGGGGGGAAAAGGGATTGAGGCAAAAGGAAGAGTCAGCCTTCAAACCACTGTAATCTTAGACGAAGGGTAATATGATTGGAGACTTGACATATTTCAACTGAATGAAAAATCATGATGCCTTTACCAAAATTGTTAGCAAAAGGGAACTGGCAGGGGTAGGAATGGAGAGAGCCTTGCCCCTCTTCTCCCTCTCCCGCCCTCTTCCTTCCTTCCTCTCCTAGCTGTCTGTGAGGAGCAAAGCAGGTGGCTCCCTGTGGCTGACTTTTCATGACAACATGCCATTAGAAATTGCCGTCCTGTTGATCAATCCTCTCGACATGACAGATTTGCCGCAAGGCCTGGCTCTTTGAGCGCCAGCACTGTGGCTTTTCCCTCCTTTTTTCCTGCACTAATTGGTGAAAGTTTTTTTACTGTGCTAGTGGCAGAGGAAATTCTTTTGAACGTTGTCACAATCAAGTGTTGACTTCTTTAGAATTGCAAGTAGGTTAAGTGAGTATCAACATTGGGGGGTGAATGGGAGGAGGGAAAACACTAACACAAAGTTACTACTACCTAAATTTTATGATTAGAGTAGTGTTGGAAAGCAAACTAATTGGATTTACCCCCTTCTCTCAATATATATATTGTGGGGGGGAAATGCACATGTACGCGTGTGCGCACGCACACATACACACAACACACACACACACATACAAATGAAGGCAAGTATTTATTAAAATCACGGTCCTTTAAAACTTCCATTATGTTTTGTCATGGGGGTGCTGAGGCAGCCCTGACATTTGCAATGGGGAAAACACGTTGCCATATTGACTGAAGAAAATACATCCATTAGTTTCTTCCTATAATACACGGATTCGGAACAACAGTAACACAATCATTACATAACACACTGTAAATCAAAGGAATATATAAAGCTTCTATTAGTCGAGCACATTTTACTCGAAACTTAATGACATTCTTCTGTCCAAAATCAGCATACAAAGAATCAAACCTCTTGGCAAGGGATATGTCCTCAGACATTAATTCTTCTCCTGAAGTATCAAGATACACTTCTGCTTAAATTCTGATATTCTAGTTTATACATAAGATTATTTTTTAACCTAGAACATAACAACCTTTCTTAAATGATTTAAATCCAAACTTCTCTGTGAAACTGAGAGTTAATAGGGTTTATCTTTCTATTTAGACAGAATTTGAATTGGAAACCTATTTTTAATATTCTATGATTCAAAATGTTTACTGAAGGAATTTGTAAAATTAATCTTTGCTTAAACATGTATTCCTTGATGATTAAAAAACTTGTTAGATTAAAAGCATTGTTTAGCCAGATTGAGACAGAATATGTGTATTTACATTTTTCATGTCACAGAATCTGTGTAGTACATTCTCATTCTTATCTATATACCATTTCAGGTAATTCCAAATTGGTAAGAAAGTAACAGAGAGTATGAAACCCTACAACTTAACCGTGGGTTTGTGACTATCAAGAAGAAATTGTATGCAGGAATAAAGATTTTGTACTGGCCCATCATCTAAAAATAGCAACCACATGTAAAAAAGAGGCTACTTCTATTTAGCAATAGGTATTTACTAGGAAAGGAGAATTATGGCAATAAAAGTTACTAAGATTATTAGCGGAATTTCTAGTAAATTACTGTAGTTTTAGGTACAAAATGGAAAGAAGATGGGAAAGTGTGGTCTGGAATTACCTGGGCCCGGTATCCCTCCTTGGCCATCACAATTGCTGCAACCGTTATAGGGGAAGAGAAGTGTAGAAACCAGAAACCCCGATTGAAAGAAGCATCAATTCATATAATTAATTTTGCCATTATAAAAATCATTTGTAAAATTTGCATTATTAACATTATCAAGTCACTAGTTGGTAAGACATCAGACATGACGAGAGTGAAGGGCAGCTTAGGGAGAACTGGGCTTTAAACCCTCAGTAGATCGGAGTTAGGATCAAAGGCGCTTGCTTTATGTGGCTGTGCTAGACTTTGAAGTCATGACTGCACCTACAGCACTCATTTCATCAAGTTCACTGGTGTCTTAATAGCAGATCAATAAGTTTCAAAGTCGTAGAGTTAATTTGATACTAGTGCTGATGCGGTCGTGCTGGGGAAGCCGAGAGAGAGGCAGAGAAAGCTGCCTATTAACAACTCCGGTTCAGAGCGCACAAAGATGCAGATTAAGGATATATCCATGGCCCTGAAAAGACAGGCTCTGGCCAGGAATGGGGAAGCTCTGGATTGATAAAGCAAAGGCTCCTTAATTTAGACATCTCAGGTTATTTGGAAGCCAGTCTATGCTTGAAAAATCTTTGGTCGGATACACATAAGTATGTGTGTTTACACATGTCTGAGTTTTGGTCTAGATAAACAGGTGATGGGGGAAATATCTGCACATGCCTTTCTAAAATAAAGGAACATATCTGCATAAGGACTATTGTAGGTTATGGGATGAT